>NW_018742455.1:1591245-1999381 GCF_001683475.1 Chenopodium quinoa
CATGCCTAGTTATTTTAAAAGAAATTTAGGTAGTTTTTCTTTCTTTATTTCTTTTTTTTTTAAAAAAATAAAATAAAATAAAAGATAAGAGGGGTATTTTGGGAAAGAAAATTTTATCACCCAAAACCCCCTTTCACTTTATATATATATTAAACACCAAAATATTTAATTTACCTATTCCCAAACAACAACTACTTCCATTATATTGAAAATTGTATAGTACACTAGGGTGTACCATGATGATGCGTTTTTAACATTTTATTTGCAAGTTGTCAGTTTGTTATTTAAAAAAAAAAAATCAATCTCTTCCACAATTCATGGGATTCAACGTGATATTCTCCATTTTTACATAACTTTCAAAATTAAATTTCACCATATTTCAATTTCGAATTAAGAGAGAATAAAGTTTATAAAGAATTTTGTACAGAGAAAAATACGGAGCAAATTATGAGAACATTATTGTAATCGATGGATTGGAGAAGCTAAGGTAACTTGATTTTATTTGTTATGATTTTAATTTCAGGATTTTGCTTATTAGGTTGATTTTATTTCGTTATTATTTTGCACGATTATTGTAAAAATATTGTTGTTGTTTTTTTTCAATTTTGATATTTATGAATTTGAGATCCATATGACAAAGGTTGAAGATAGGTTCTTTTATTTTGTCAAAGGTTGAAGACGATGTTCTTTATATTTTGTCAAATGTTGAAGTGGTGTTCTTTATAAATTGTACTTATGTTCGTTATTATAGTTATTGAACAATTATATGAATGTTCTTTATTTTTATCCTTTATGTTCTTTGCTTTGATATTCTTTGATTTATTCTGTATGTTCTTTGAATTATAATAATTTTTTTAAAATAATATATCATTTATTAATTATATATATATATAGGGGAGGGATCTGGTAAGAACCCCTCCTTATGTAAGAACCCTATTTATATAAGAACCAATCTCATCCGTAGGATTAGATTAGGATGAGCGGTCAAGATTAAAACAAAAAAAAAAAACTCCCCCAAAACCCTCCCCAAACGTTCATACTTTTCTCTCTCCTCAAACTTTCAATCCTCTTTACTTTCTCTCTCCTCAAATCTCAAAATCTAGCCCAAATTGCTGCAAAACAACCTAAATTCACTACTACAAAAAAGGCCAAAGAGACCAGTTGAAAAAGGCCAAAGAGACTGCTTTAGAGGCGGTCTCTAGCTCAGTGGTCTCTTTGGCTAAGAGACTGCTTGACTAGAGGCGGTCTCTAGAATGAGAAAACTAAGACCGCCTATTGAAGATAGGCAGTCTCTTTTTTGTGAAAAACTTAGACCGCCTGTGGAAGATAAGCAATCTCTTTTTTAAGAAATTTGAGACCGGTTTTTAAACTTAACAGGTCTCTCCAATCTCATTTAAAATAAAAAAAAATATTGCTTATTTGATACGAATTTTAAAATTATAAATTTATAATCACAATTCATCAATACAACTCATTTAATTTTTTTACATTATTAAATATAGAGTACAAAATAATTCTTGAATGTCATATACCTCAAAGATTACAAACATGATACAAATATACAGTAATTGAAAATCCAATACACAAAAAAAAAAAAAAAAAAAAACAAAACGTTGTAAATGATAACTTCCAGTTCCAAAGATCTTCTAGATGATAACTTTAAGAAATCTTTTACCTGTAACCACAAACATACACAAAGTAAAATCGGACAAAAATTAGTATCTAATAAAATAAATCAGAAAAATTAAACCAGCATAATTAAAAAAAAAACCCATTGTTTTCAAAAAAAAAATCAAAACAAAGATTAATACGGAAACTTAACCAAAAAAGTAAAAAAAAGAAAAATTCATAACTGATGAAATACAGGATGTAAACCAAAAATTTGGTTAAATGGCGATTAAACACACAAAAAGAAAAAATAAAAATAATATTTCATAAAAATAATTTTAACCAATTTCAAAAACGAGCTAAAGAGTGAATTGACAGGATAAACTAAAAAGATAAATTTTAAAGAGGAAATAAATTTTCTAGAACTAAAATCTGAAGAACTAAAAAATGATATTGAAAATAAAAATAAAATAAATTCATCAACATATCACATCTGGTTAATATAAAAGAAGAACGAAACGAACAATAACATATATAAAAAAAATAAACGAAAAATCAACTAAACTAGATCTAATACTACAGAAGATCTAAGGGGGAAAAATGTTTAAAAAAAACGTAAAAGAAAAAGGGAATAAAGCTAATACATCCATTGAAAAAACCCCCAAAACGAAACCAAAAAATACATCATGTTCAAATCTCATAAATTTCATAAAAAATGGCGAAAATTGGTTTTGAAACAAAAACATTAACATGCAAAATAAACAAACTATAATCAATTACCATGGCTAAACGAAAAATCGGACAAAAAAAGCAGAGTTTAATAGAAATTCAGATTTTTAATTAAGAAAAAATGATAAAAATGAACATCAGATGACTAGAACACAAAGATCTACTCAAATAAAATCATAGATAACTAGAAAGAAAATGAAGGGGAAAAAACCCCTATTTTTTGCGCCACATATAAGAGCAAAATAAAAAAAAAATTGAAAAGGGGGATTGAAGAATTCTCACCATTGAGAATCGAAGAGCTTAATTTCCATAATTTTGCTCTCTTTCTTTTCTTCGTTAATGGCTGCTCGAATTGAACAGTTGCTAGCTATTTGGCTTGAATGAAGGAAATAGTTAGGGTTTGAAGGAGGAGAGAGAAAGAGACGAGAAAAGAAGAGAAAGGAAATGAGCGGCGGTAACTATAAGGGAATGAAGAGGTGAGAGAAGTTAAAGAGAAAAGTGAGTGGGGACGTGCGTGGAATTGAACCTCAAAAACCAAGAGACCGGTTTTTAATGTTAACAGGTCTATCTATAAAAAACAAGAGACCGGTTTTCGCAAAAGGCGGTCTCTGTTTTATTTTTGATAAATAATTTTTTTCTCAAAAAAAACACAAGAGACCCGTTGTCTTAAATAACCGGTCTCTCGAATAAATTTACCACTCCAACCAATAAAGTTAGAGACCAGTTATTAATAATAAACGGTCTCTTGGATCAAAGAGACCGCTTATGTAGATGACAGGTCTTATACATTGGGTCTCTTTGGCCAATTTTGTAGTAGTGATTGCTCAAATCAGGTACGTTTTTCTTTGATTTTGTTCTAATTTTAGGAATTTCACATGATATTCAAGTCGATTTTGCGCTTTCAATCGCATGATGTTTGCAAATTGGCGATTTTGATTTTTGCGATTTGATTTTCATGAATTTTGCATGATTTAAAGCCGATTTTGTATGTTTTTCTTTTCGATTTTGTTTAAATTTCTATGAAATTAGCATGATGTTCAAGTGGATTTTGTTTTTCTTTTCGATTTTTTTTAGTTCGATTTTTGAAAATTTAGGGCTCGAATTTAGGGTTCGATTTTTGCGGCTTTAGTGTTCGAATTTAGGGTTCAATTTTAGTTCGATTTTTTTGTTCGATTTTTGCTCGATTTTAGTTCGAATTTTGCTTGATTTTAGTTCGATTTTGCTAATATTTTGATTTTTGTTCGATTTTGTTCGATTTAATTAGTTCAATTTATGTTCGAATTATTTTGTTCGATTATTGTTGTTTGTTTTCTGTCAATTTCGAACAGGCTTGTATAATGTTCTAGACCCATCGCTGTCAATTCGTTCATAATACGATGTGACATTACAATCAAAGAGGAATCATAAAAAAGGCGTAAAATTAGAATGCTGTCAAAATTTTGATCAATTATACTAGAATGTTTGGTTTTGATAGTTCATTATTAGAGTTCATATGAGATTGCAAATAATATGAAGCATTTGCTGGTAGTTGCACAGATTTAGTCATTTAGGTTAGTTCATGTAAAAATAAGAGTATTATAGTAAGATATTAGGTTAGCACTTGCAGTAGATAAATTTGCATAATATTTTATAGGAATGGAATCACTGGATGAACATCCAACTGTATATTTTCCTCTGTCAGACTGATGTAATTTACTTGATAACACTTCCTAGTAGTACTGTAGTAGTTGTGTTGGGTAATGTGTGAGCTATGGTGGTTGTTTTAGCAATAATGGAGGCATTTGAGTTTCTACATGTGATCGTTTTCCTCTACTTCTATGGGAGGGTAGTGTGTTGATCTATCTCAAAAACCTATTAGCTCAAGTGGTAGAGCACTATGCAAACTGCATAGATGATGTAGGTTCGAATCCTACATAGGCTATTTTTATAAATAACTATATAAAAAAAACTTAATCATCGTTCTTTCCTTAGAATAAATTTAGAAAAAATTAGATCATAATTCATAATGTTATAGTTTAGAACATAAGAAATAATTTTAGAACATAGGGAAAAAAATTAGAACATAGGCTCAAAAGATAGGTTTAGAACATATAAAGAATTGAAATTTAGAACATGGACGAAAAAACTAAGAATATAGGAAATGATTTTAGAGAATAGGGGAAAAAAATTAGAACATAGGCTCACAATATAAGTTTAGAACATAGGAAAAAGTTTAGAACATAGATTAAAAAAAAAAAATTTAGAACATGAAAATGTAAAATTGAACATAAATCGAAAATCAAGCATAAATCTGAATTTAGAACATAGAAAAAAAAAATAGAACATAGGGAATAAATTTAGAACATAGGCTCAAAATATAGGTTTAGAACATAGAAAGAAATTTAGAACATACACGAAAAACTAAGAATATAGGAAATGATTTTAGAGCATAGGGGAAAAAATTAGAACATAGGCTCACAATATAATTTAGAACATATGCAAAAGTTTAGAACATAGACAAATTTTTTTGAACATAGACAAAAAATTTAGAACATGGAAATATAAAATCGAACATAAATCGAAAATCAAGCTTTTTATGTTCTAACTTTTTTCTGCTTATGTTCTAAATTTTTGTTTGCTTATGTTCTAAATTTTTTATGCTTATGTTCTAAAAATTTTCCTATGTTCTAATTTTTTATTCTATGTTCTAAATACAAACTCTTCAAAATTACAGAAATGCCATTACTAAGGGATCATTTTAGATGGTTGGATCAAAACTAGGGGTGGGACTTTTCAAACCGAACCGTGAAACCGCCCGTTACCGAACCGAACCATCACGGACCGATCCGTTTATAAACCGGTAAATATAAACCGAAAACCGAACTGAACCGTTCAATATCAAACCGAAACCGAATTGAACCGCTCAATGTCAACCCGTTACGGACCGTAAACCGATAACAAACCAAACTGCGCAAATCCGAACCGAAACGAAACCGAACCGAATGGTTTATAAACCCGTTAATGACCCGAACCGTTTATAAACCGAAACCGTTTAAACCGAAAAAAAACCGTTTAAACCGAACCATTTGTAACCCGCTAACCGTTTAAACCGACCCGTTTATGAACCAAAACCGTTTAAACCGCACATATAAACCGAACCGTTATAATCCGCTAACCTGTTTAAACTGATCCGATTACAAACTGCTTAATTCAAATTGAATTATTTACAACCTAAATGGCTAAATAGTAAATACAATTAATGTTAATAAATGTAGATCTAATCAAACGGCTTAGGTTTATACAAAGGTTTATATTACCTAGATCTAGGCCAACGACATTATTAATATCGTTTTAGATTACTTATTTATTTTAATTACAAGATATATCATTTGTATCATTTTCATTCCAGTAATAATGCTAGTCCACCCAAATTATCTTCATTGTTCCTTGATATTCATGATCATCCAATATCACTCAAAGCCTCAAAGGTAACATAAGATTGGAGATGTATGAGATTGCGTTACACAAGTGGCATAAGCATTAGAATATTACTGTACTAGTCAATAAGGCGTACAATCATTCACATTATCACTTTATAAAACTTTCTTATACAAGTATTTTGTAAAAGGGAGGACTAAAATGTTTATAAAACACATTTTTTTAGCTTTTCTTAAATTAAACCAGATATTAAGTAAAAGAATTTTAATAAATACGGAGGCATCCCAAATCTGTAGCCACAATTATTTCATAACATTACCACAAATCCAGCAGATAAATAGCATTAAAATTAGAGTAATATCAACAAGCAATTAAAAAAAGTCACCATTTTCATTGATTAAAATTCACAATACATATACCAATACATAATGAAACTACTATCACTACTACCCAGATTAGATTTCAGATTTATCAACTGAAATATCATCAAGTTTAGGGTTGCAAAAAATGATACATGATAAGATGAAGGGAGGAGTGAGAATGTGAGTGATTTGGGAGCAAAATCTTGAAGCAGAATCTTGAAGCAGCAGCACAGCACCCAAGAGCAGAGGAAATAGCAGCAACAAGCAGGAACCAGCACACGCAATAACAGATCAGCAACTTATCAGAAGCAAGGAATAATATAAGCAGAAGGGACTCAGCAGGAACTTATTTTTGTTTTTCAAAATTGCTCTCAGATTTACGTTTATCGTATCATCACTGAGCAATGGCTGTTTTAACTTAAAACTTGAAAAATGCTGCCAGCAAGTACATATACATTGAAGTCTCAACATAAATGACAAGGGCAACGATGATTCAAGAAAAATTAAAACAGCAAGCATAAGAAACAGCAGCAACAAAACAGCAGCAAGCATAAGAAGCAGCAGCAACAAAACAACAGCAGCAACAACTCAGCAGAGACAACAACCAAAAGGCAAAAGCACTACCAGCAGGCAGCAGCTCATAACAAGTTCAAGCAACTTCAAAATTATAGCTTTTGTTTTTTAAAATTGCTCTCAGATTTACATCACTGAGCAATGGTTGTTTTAATAAAAACTTGAGAAATGCTGCCAGCAAGTACCAAAATACATTTAACTATTTAAGTCTCAACATAAATGACAAGGGCAACGATTTTAAAAGTCTTGAAAAATGCTGCCAGCAAGTCTGAAAATAAATGACAAGGGCAACGATTTTAAAAGTCTTGAAAAATGCTGCCAGCAAGTCTGAAAATAAATGACAAGGGCAACGATTTTTCAAGATAAAATAAATCACAATGAGACACAAATACCAGTTATGCAGATGAAGCACTTTCGGCTTCAATCTCTTTACCAATAAGGAGGGCGTCTTCCTCAACATCCGCTTGATAACCACGGCACCAATTTTGGGTGGTAACCAATGCCTCAACATTCTTTGGCAAAAGTTTACCCCTATATTTGTTCAAAATACGACCACCCAAACTAAAAGAAGATTCAGAGGCCACCGATGTAATAGGAATGGCCAAAACATCCCTTGCCATATTAGCTAAAATAGGAAGAGAAGAAGCTTGAGATTCCCAATACTTGAGAACGTCAAAATGTTCCCCTTGAATTGATAGTGCCGGTATTACTAGCATCATCAACCGGGAGTGGGACAGAGGCAGCTTGAGAGCTAACAGTATCAAAATTTGATTGCCTCTCATAGTAAAATTCATCATACTCGCAAGACATGACTGAAACAAAAAAAAAACAGCATTTATAAGTACCAAATTAAGTGACAGATTCTACTAATAGTGAGCAATTAAGCATGCATTGTCTCATGTGACTGACATATGTGTACATTTTAAGTACTAACTTTAAGCCAACTTTAAGCCAATCATACAAATATACATTTTAAGTACATACAAGTATACTAACTTTAAGTACTAACTTTAAGCAGAATAAGATTAGCAGAATGGGGACTTATTGAAGAAATTGTGTAGCTTCTAGATAATACAATTAAGCACCTAAGAGAAAACAAATATTGTAGTTAATTAGAGAAAATAAGTTAACTCAATGCAAATGCACATCTGTAGTGCTACAATAAGTAAAATGAACCAAATTAAGAAAACAGAAGTTGTTCCTTCAACAACAACAACACCAACAACAAAAAATAAAATAAAATTAATCCACTCTCAAAACAGCTAGCATCAATGTAAATGCCAAAACTAATTCTCATTCAACAACACATCACAACATTTACTGATTACTATGGCCACTCTTCATTAGCATCCTGCTCACAGCTGCCAAAATACTCCTCGTCCTTCTACCACCCCCCTAATTCCTTATTCAACAGAAATGTCAATATATTTCGATAAGAATTCTCTAAAAGACTAGAAAGCTGCACTAGCTAAGTGAAACAAACGTGTCTACTCATTTGAGGTGAACCAGAGTAATCCTTCTCCCCTTCAAACCAATTAATCACATGAATTATGTTCACACAGACAAAACCGTAACCCGTTAATCGCATAAAAATTGCAACCAAATCAACCAACACAACCATAATTCAATTCCCCTCCCTGTGAAAATCAAGATCTAGCGACTATACATTGCAAAACAACCAACATAACACAACCATAATACAAATACCAAATCTACAAAAAAAAAAAAAAAAAAAATTTACGTATCAAAAAAAAAAATCACAAAATATACATTGCAAAACAAAAAATGAACAAAAGAACTAGAACTTTCAAAAAAAAATCAGAAATTATAATTTACAAAATAATAAATGAAAAAACAGAACTTAGAAAAAATAATAGGAACTTAGAATGAGAATGAAAAATACAAATACCTTATATCGTCCGTGAGTAGAGAATATGAAAGATCTACAAAAAAAAAGAAAAATAAAATTAAAATTAAAAAAAAAAGGCAGATAAACTCATAAACCAGAATAAATAGAACTTATAAAAAACCAGAAAAATTCGAAGTTTGAGAATATCCAGAAAAAAGATCTACAATAAACCAGAAAAAACAGAACTTAGAACAAAAAATAGGAAATTAGAAGTTTTCAACAAAAAAAAAAAAAAATCGGAACTTAGAATGAGAATGAAAAATACAAATACCTTATATTGCCGTGAGTAGAATATGAGTATATGACAGATCTACAAAAAAACAGAAATTAATCAATTCGGAATAAATGAACAAAAGAATTAGACCTTCCAAAAAAAAAATCTGAAATTTTAAGACTAAATGAAAATATCAGATGAGGAAATGAGAGTTTCATAGGCGTGAGAACTGAGAATTTGAGAAAGCTTGAGAGATTCAGATGAAGAGGGAGATAGCTAGGGTTAGGAGGTTAGGAGAGAGAGAGATGTTTGAGAATATCAGAGAGATGAGGAAATGACAAATGAGGCGTGTGTGCTAGTGAGTTTTCTCTAGGTTTAGTTTTAGGTTTTACTTCTTCTCCTAATCTAACCGTCCATTTTTAATCTCAGCATCTCACCGTTCATTTTTTTTTTGGTAGTAATAAAGTAATAAAGGTCTGGTTCCAGAATGTTCATGCAACATGCCAGCTTTATCAACGGTCTTATTTTTTTTTCGAGACTTTTTCCTTTTTTTATTAAAATATATTAATATATTATTATTATTATTTTTTTGAAAACTATTATTAATTATTTTATTATTTTGAGGTTACTATAATTATTATTATTATTATTATTATTATTATTATTATTATTAATAGTATTATTATTGTTATTATTATTATTATTATTATTGTTAGAATGTTAGTATAATTTTATGTTAATATTCTTTTTATAAGTATTATTATTATTAATATTATTATCATCATCATTATTATTATTATTATTAATAATATTACAATATTACTTATAAATTGTAAGAAACACAAATGAAACAAAATTGAAATTAATTCAATATGACATAATTAATGACTTAATGACGTTAATGTACATCAATATCTAACATCTCTATGTATAAGTGTATAACTATATATATGAATATATCAGTGAGTCTGTGACTTTAAATATAATAAAATAATAACTTAATAAGTAATAAACTAATAACTAATAAGAGTATAAGACTAATAAAGTAATAAGTAATAAGTAATAAGTAGTAACTAATAAAGTAATGAAATCTAACTGTTGTTTTTCATGGGCATTCAATCTAACCGTTGTATATTTGACCATTTGACTATTTGACTATCTGTACATTAGTATTGCTCTTGCATAATGATTTCATCACCACTTTAGTGATTTCGTCATTTCGTCCATTTAACTTATCAAGTTGTTTGAATTAGTAATCTAAACAAAGTACCAAACTAAATAAATAATTCATTTAATCTCGTGTAAGTGTGTAACTTATAAATTATAAGAAATGCAAATGTTTGGAAATTGAAATTGATTCAATACGATATTGACATATTGTTAATGTATATGTATTATGTATATACTTATAAATTGTAAGAAACACAAATGAAACAAAATTGAATGAATTCAATATGACATAGCTAATGACTTAATGTACATCAATATCTAACATCTCTATGTATAACTATATATATGAATATATCTGTGAGTCTGTGACTTTAAATGTAATAAACTAATAACTTAATAAGTAATAAGAGTATAAGAATAAGTCTAATAAAGTAATAAGTAATAACTAATAAAGTAATGAGTAGTAACTAATAAAGTAATGAAATCTAACTGTTGTTTTTCATGGGCATTCAATCTAACCGTTGATTATTTGACTAATTGTACATTAGTATTGCATAATGATTTCATCACCACTTTAGTCATTATGTCATTTCGTCCATTTAACTTATCAAGTTGTTTGAGTTAGTAATCTAAATAAAGTACCAAACTAAATAAATAATCCATTTAATCTCGTGTAAGTGTGTAACTTATAAATTATAAGATATGCAAATGTTTGGAAATTGAAATTGATTCAATACGATATTGTTAATGTATATGTTATTATGTATATCATATGGTAGTATGGTATGAATGTACGATTGGTATCATAATATCATTGGCTCATTGCCTCATTGAATCATTGGTATGTAAGTAATTAAGTATGTAACTATGTAACTATGTACATATAATCGATAAACATATATGTTAAAACTTAAAAATTTAAAACATTTGTTGATCGATCTAATTGAGTACTTGTACTTCCTTAATTATCGATTTATTGTATTCTAAGTATCAACTCATTAAATCATGGTCATGACGCGATCTTTAAAACAATCATGATTCATGAATTCATGACCCAAACCGCTTATAAACCGAACCGGCATGATCCGAACCGTTTATAAACCGAACCGACATTGGACTGGGTAAACCCGCCCCTAAACCGACCCATTTCAAACCGAACCGACATGATCCGTACCGTTTATAAACCGAACCAACAGTGACCAGGGTAAACCCGCCCCTAAACCGACCCGTTTCAAACCAAACCGGCATGATCCAAACTGTTTGTAAACCGAACCGTCATCAACCTCGGTAAACCCGCCCCCTAAACCGATCCGTTTCAAACTGAACCGGGGTGATCCGAATTGTTTATAAACCGACCCGCTTATGACCCAAACCGAATTTAAACCGTAAAGAAATAAACCGAAACCGAACCGACCCGTGACTAACCAAAACCGAACTGAACCGACCCATCACCTAAATCAAATCGTTTCAACCCGAACCGCTCCAAACCGAAACCGACTCACACCGAGGTCAAACCGAACCGCCAAACCGAAGTCCCACCCCTAATCAAAACAAATAAAGGGTTAAGACTGGTTCTTATATAGAGGAGGGTTCTTACATGAATATATATATATATAGGGGAGGGATCCGGTGAGAATAGGTTCATATGTGAGAATTCATACTTATATGAGAATTGATTTTAAATTTAGAACATGTGATTAAAAGTTTTGAACATACGAATAAAAATTTAGAACATGTGTCTGAAATTAAAATTTAGAACATCTATGTGAGTAATATGTTTAGAACATTTGATTTAAAAATTAGAACAAGTGATTAAAAATTTATAAAATATGCTTTATGAAATTTTAAACATATGAGTAAAATTTAGAACATCTGATTTAAGATTATGAACATGTGAATAAAAATTTAGAACAAACTGATATAGAATATAGAAAGTGTGAGTAAAAAATTTAGAACATATGAGTAAAAAAATAGAACATACGCTTTAAAATCTGGAACATATAATTAAAAATCTTAGAACACACATTTTAAAATTTAGAACATATAAGTTAAAATTTTGAAACAAGTTATTTAAAATTTATGATATTAAACTTCTCACGAGAGCCTCCCCCTATATATATATATATATATATATATATATATATATATATATATATATATATATATATATATATATATATATATATATATATATATATATATATATATATGTATATATATATATATCGTATTTTTTTTGAAAAATCATATATGTATATATATGTATATATATATATATATATATATATATATATATATATATGTATCGTATATTTTTTTTAAAAAAATCAGGATCGTGAAGGTTGATGACGATATTCTTTTGAGATCTCCTCTATTGATGATTGTTTTCAGATCTAAAGAACATCCGTAAAATTATTAAAGAACATGATAATATTATGAAATGAACATAACTTATATATATATATACCTACCACGATCCAAAGACAAAATTCAAGGAACACTTCACAATAAGCAATGAACATTATGTGACGATAAAAGTATATTGCAATTACAATAAAAAAAAACATGGACAATAATTAAAATAAACTATCAAAAAATCTAATAAAAATCATTATATGATATAATTATGGACATAAGGAAAAAGATATAGTTTTAAAAAAAAATTGTATACAAATAACTATAAAGTACATCATGTTTTCTAATAGAGAACATTATTAAATCACATATAAAACATTACAAAAAATTTATATACACCAACCCTAAAATGAATATTGTAACTATATATATTAAAGGTGAGAAATATGAACAAAAATAAAATAAAATAAAATTGAAAACTAAGGGCTTGTTTGGCATTGTTTTTTGTTTTCAGTTTTCAGTTTTTTTGAAAATAAAAAACCAAAAACAGGAAACAAGAAAAAGGTGTTTTCACTTTTCTGTTGTTAGTTTTCAAAATTAGCATGATTTTAATATGTTTGACTAATTTTTTATTCATTATATTACATATATCATACACTTTTAAAATACAAAAAACTGAAAACTGCAATAATGCCAAACGAACCCTAAAATTTTGAAAACGAAATTTATAAATTTGGGCTTGTTTGGCATCATTTTTGGTTTTTAGTTTTCTGTTTTTTTTTAAAACCAAAAACAGAAAACAAGAAAAAGGTGTTTCCACTTTTCTGTTGTCAATTTTCCAAATTATCATGTTTTTAATAAGTTTAAATAATTTTTGATTCATTATGGGACATATATCACATACTTTTAAAAAACAAAAAACAGAAACCGCAGCAATACCAAACGAACCCTTAAATTTTGAAATTTAAAAATGAAATTTTAAGTTATTTTTAGGTCAAATAATTTTAGAGAATAAAAATTATTTTTTTTATAAAGAACATTATATGGTCATATAAAGAGCCTCATTTAAAATTTGAAATTCAAAATTCATTAATTTAAATATTGCTATATTTCTTAAACATTTATTCCAGGCTATTACCCAAAATATTTATTGACTCCCAAAAGAAATATTCTCGATCATTTTACATATTCCTAAAGTCTTTTTCTTAATATCCACATAAAAACCAAAATGTAACCGTAGAAAAATATGACGGAAGGAGTATCACCCCAAAAGGCATAACTTATCTATGATTACATTTTTATAATTGTTTATTTTTGTAGTCAAAAGTTTTTATGTAACAAGCAAAAAATTCATGGGATAATCAATTGTCCAAAATGTCTCAATCTAATGGTGTTTAATAAAAAATTTAGGATATCAATAATGAATGTTCAATTCATCAAATGAAACTAAAAATCACGTCTTGAAAATAATCTGATCTTTTATACAACTGGGTACAGCTAATAAATTATACGTGATAGCCCATCAACTGAAAATGTCCTACATATATAGTTGCATGATCCAATTTTGCTAATATCATCTGTTTGGGTCCAATTTAGTCCAATTGGGCCTAGGCATTAAATGATCCAATTAAAAGCCCAAGGTCAAGGTTCATCTCTCCAATTGTGCTAAAGTCAAAGATCAGCCCTCAAGGCAAGCCAATTGGGCTAAGGCCCAACTTCTCCATGTATGAAGAGGTATAAAAGCCATCAATATTACATTTTTACATAGATTCTCATACATTCTGATTCATTCTCATTAATTCAAGCAAAGCCTCAAGCAACAAATTCTCTTGCATAGTGTTCTCTTTCTACACATTGTACTGACTTTAGCATCGGAGGGGCCTTCCTCGGCAACACCCCCGAGGCTAGTTTACGTGTGTTTACTGTGCAGGAAACCTTCGGCCCAACATTACTTGAGCCGAATCTAGTCTTCTCCGTTTCAGCGGACCTTCGGCAAGGTCCCATTGTTTTCACCCGAAACAATTTGGCGCCGTCTGTGGGGAAGACTTTCAAAAATAGCCAAATTTCTAACCAAGATCATCTTGCAATTATCTTAGTAGCAATGGCTAAGAACCGCAAGAGCAAAGGCCTCCGTCAAGGAGCGGGCGAAAAGCCTAAAACCCCTACACCATCACCCTCGCCGGATCGGAACTCTCCCAAGGGTGCCAGCTCGGGGGGAGGATCATACAAGGAGGATTCCCTTTCTCCCGCAATTCATGACTCTCATCATAGGCCGAGTCACTCTCGGTCTAGCAGGGGTGAGTCCGATCATAGGACACGTACAGTGCCCCAAAGCCAACCATCGAATGTGCCTCCTCATTCCCATACTCGGCCGAGGACCCCTTTGACGGGGCCCAGCTCGGAGGAGGTGGCAAGAGCGCTGGCAGTTCTCATGGAGGCGATGAGGGCACAAAATATGCCACCACCTCGTGATCGAACTCCTCCGCATACCCGGCATCAGCGGAGGAAGCTAGACCATGATGGTGGGAAGCTTCCTTCCTTCCGAGAACTGGAAGAGTGGGAAGAGGATACCTGGAAAAATGAAAAAGAGAGGAAAAAGAACCCTCAATTTTTAAAAGGATCCTTATCCTCCCGACCATAGACGCATAAGAGCAGCAGCTCAGCTTCTCGGCCAGAATCTACTCACCGAGAACCTGAGACTGTTCGCCGAAGCGTCCTCGACCGACTTGGCGGCAAGGAACCGAGCGTGCGCAGTCGCCTCTCGTTCCCTGCAGCCGAGGCCCAGACTTCCCAGCCAGGGACGAAAACCACTCCTACCTCTCTAAGAGGGCGGAGCGCGGTCCCTTCGGCTAGGAACAAGGGCAAGGCCGTTATGCTACCCGCCAGTTCACCATTCAATGGATTCTGGAAGAGCACGTGCCCACGGTTAAAATACCGTCGCACATCACATATGACGGGACCTCGGATCCGAAGGATCACGTGGCCTCGTATGAGACTCATATGCATCTTTGCCCCAGATCCGAAGCGACTTGGTGCAAATATTTCCCAACCACTCTCAAGGGGGTCGCGCAAGCGTGGATCTCCAAGGGAGTAAAGCAAGGCTCCATAACAGGGTGGGATGATCTGTCCTCCAAATTTAGGAGAAAGTTTTCCACGGCAAACCGCCGAGAGAAGACTACTCCAGAACTCATGAGTCTGCAACAGGGGGAAACCGAAAGCCTCCGAGACTATCTGACCCGTTTCAGTAACGAGTCATCCAGCGTCTCTCAGCTGGACCAGGGGCTAGCCGTTATTGCAATGCAGAATGGCCTTCAGCCCGGGAAGTTCCTAGACTTCATGGTCATGCATACCCCGCAGACCTTGGAGGAAGCTCTGAATGCCTCGGATAAATTCATCCGAGCCGAAGAATGGAACAAAGCGAAAACCCAACCTCAATTTGGGGGAGGGAAACAAAGACAAATACCCTTGTCTGAAGGCCAAGGCCATAAGGCAAAGGGAAAGTCAAAGGCCTCGGAGCAATCTTCGGCCAGCGGCCCAAAGAAGGAAAAATCTGCCTCATACACAGGCAGATACGAATCCTACACTCCGCTCTCTCTTCCACGCGCCAAAATTTACAGCGTGACGAAGGAGGAGCAGAGTTACCGAAAGCCGAGACCACTCCCAGAGTGGTATCAGCGAAGAAATAAAAATCAGTGGTGCGAGTTCCACGAGTCTCCGGGACACAACACTGAGGAGTGTATCCAACTGAAGGACTAGATAGAGGACATGGTCCGGAAGGGATACTTGAAAAAATACATCGCGGATCACCGCGAGAAAAAAGAATCCGAGAAGTCAGCAAAGGACTCTCGGCAAGACCTCGACTTCCCCCGGAAGAACAGTAAAAAGCCGGAGGGGAAATTCCCTCCGATCAATGTTATCTCGGGAGGAATATACTCTCGGAGGGAGCACAAGCGACACCTTAGAGCTTTGACTCACCAGGTGAACAACGCTGACATTCAATCTCCCCAGTTGCCGGTGCCGAACATGACGTTCACAGCCGCCGACTGCCGGGGGATAACGTTCCCTCACGAGGATCCGTTGGTGATCATCGCCACGGTGGCCAACCACGACGTCAGTAAGGTCCTTGTTGACGGTGGCAGCGGAGCAAACATTCTGTTCCGAAAGGCCTACAATCAAATTAAGCTGAAGCCCAAGCACCTTACGCCGGTACCCTACCCGGTATCCGGGTTCAACGGGGCTTCAACTTATCCAGATGGGAAGGTGACACTTCCTATCACCATCGGCTGCGATGAGGCAGCCAGGAACGTCATGATTGAATTTTTGGTCATTGACGCTCCTTCAGTGTACAACGTGATTTTGGGTAGACCCATAATTCATGAGATCCAAGGGGTCCTCTCAACTTATCATCAGCTGATGATTTACGTCTCAGACGCCGGCTTCCCCGAAAGGATACAGGGCAACCAAAAGGACGCCCGAAGGTGCAACTACCTCAAGCCATCCAGTAGTCGCCCAGATGACGACAAGGATGAGGAGGAGAAAGAAAAAGAAAGAGAGCCAAGCACCAAAAAGCCGAAAGGCCTAAGTGCTTCGGCTCAAGGATCTGAACCCAGAGGTAAAGGGCCCGAAAGGGAAAAGGCTAGCTCTTCAGCTGAACCGCAAGACTCAGAGAGCCAGCCGAAGAACAAAAAGACTGGGACACCTGCTGACATAGGCAGCAGGCCAGATTATGAAGAGTCCAGTCCATCAGCAATGGACATGGACCAACAGACTGAAACAGTTGAGTTGGCCGAAGGAGACGTTGAGAAATGTGTAACAATCGGGATGGACCTTGATCCGAACACCCGTTGTGAACTTATTCAGCTCCTTCGGGACAACAGAGATGTGTTTGCTTTCTCGGCAACTGATATGCCCGGGATAAGTCCAGACCTCATCTCCCATAAGCTTAATGTTGACCCAACGTGTCGACCAATTAAGAAAAAGAAGCGGAATTACTCCGCTAATAAGAACCGAGACA
The DNA here is from genome assembly GCF_001683475.1 of Chenopodium quinoa. Taxonomy (NCBI): domain Eukaryota; kingdom Viridiplantae; phylum Streptophyta; class Magnoliopsida; order Caryophyllales; family Amaranthaceae; genus Chenopodium; species Chenopodium quinoa. The sequence continues at coordinate 1,608,597 of NW_018742455.1, forward strand.
TCGCAGCCGAGGTTAAAAAATTGCTGGAGGCAGGCTTCATCGAGCCTTGCCAATATCCAGAATGGCTGGCAAATGTGGTGATGGTTCAGAAGGCAAATGGTACCTGGAGGATGTGCGTTGACTTCACGGACCTAAATAAGGCTTGTCCGAAGGATTTCTATCCCTTGCCGAGGATCGATCAGCTAGTCGATTCGACAAGTGGCCATGCCTTGCTTAGTTTCATGGACGCATTCTCAGGGTATCATCAGATCTTCATGCACCCCGACGATCGAGCAAAGACAACATTCGTCACGAACGCTGGGGTGTACAATTACAAAATGATGCCCTTCGGATTGAAAAATGCAGGGGCAACCTATCAAAGGCTGGTGGATCAAGTTTTTGCCGATCAAAAGGGCCGAAACATGGAAGTCTATGTCGACGATTCGATCGTCAAAAGCAAAAAACCTGAGGACCATATTAAGGACCTGGCTGAAACTTTCGCCACCTTAAGAAAGCATCAAATGAAGCTGAATCCGAAGAAGTGTGTCTTCGGCGTGAAGTCAGGGAAATTCCTTGGGTTCATAGTCAGCAAAAGGGGGATTGATGCCAATCCCTCCAAAGTCAAAGCGGCGCTCGACCTTCCTGAGCCGAAAACAAAGCGGGATGTTCAGCAGCTCACCGGAAGAATGGAAGCCCTCTCGAGGTTCATTTCTAGAGCTTCGGATAAGGGTTACCTTTCTTCAAAGCCCTTAAACTCCCGAAAACAAAAGAGCTCGTTTGGGAGGAAGAGCAAAAAGACGCCTTCAAACAGCTTCGGGAGCATCTGGCTCAACTCCCAACGCTGGCTAGCCCAGCTGAAGGAGAAAATTTGTACCTATATGTGGCCGTTAGCCCAGCCACCATCAGCGCAGTATTGCTGAAGGAAGAAAGTAAAAGTCAGCAACCGATCTATTTTGTCAGTCATACACTGACGGATGCCGAGACTCGCTATCCTCTACTCGAGAAAGCCGCTTTCGCGGTAGTAGTAGCTGCTCGGAAGCTGAGGCCCTATTTTGATTGCCATCAGATAGTGGTCTTAACTGATCAGCCGTTGGAAAAAGTTCTCGGCAAGGTTGAAAAATCTGGTAGGCTAGCCAAGTGGGCTTTTGAGCTCACCGAATTCAGCATCAGCTACCGTCCGAGGGCTGCCATTAAGGCTCAAGCTCTAGCGGATTTCTTGGCCGAATGCTCATACCAAGAAGCGCTAGACAGTGAAAAGAAAGTCTGGACCGTGTTTACGGATGGATCTTCCACCGAAAACGGTTCGGGGGCAGGAGTAGTGATAACTTCTCCCGAAGGCAAATCCTTTGAGTATGCACTAAAATTTTCTTTTAAGGCCTCGAACAATGAAGCCGAATATGAGGCACCAATCGCCGGCCTAGAATTGTGCATCTCCCTGGAAGCCGATCATGTCTGCCTGAAAATAGACTCTCAGCTAGTTGCATATCAGATCAGCGGCAGCTACGAGGCCAAAGAGCCCTCCATGATAGCTTATCTTGCCAAGATCAAGTCAGTCATTGCAGAGCTGAAAACTTTTGAGGTTCAGCTGATCCCAAGGGGTCAGAATACTCAAGCCGATGCACTCTCCAAACTTGCCAGTTCATCTCTTACCGAGCTGAACAGATCTGTATATGTAGAAGTGCGTCGAGAGAGAAGTGTCGACAAAGCACCTGAAGTGTGCTGCGCTGACCTAGAGCCTACTTGGATGGACCCCATCCTAGCTTTCAAGCTTCGGGGAGAAACTCCCGAAGATAAAGCTTTGGCCTCCAAGATGAAGAGAACCAGCTCAAGGTTCATTGTCTTCAGGGGGGAACTTCTGAAAAAGTCCTTCTCAGCCCCGTTGCTGAAATGCGTGGGACCAACAGATGCAGATTATATCCTACGGGAGATTCACCTCGGCATCTGTGGGAACCACATTGGGGGAAGGACCTTAGCCCACAAGGCATTGAGGGCTGGATATTACTGGCCCACCATGATCGCAGATGCTAAGGAGCTGGTTCGGAAATGCAAAAAATGTCAAAAATACGCTCCAGTTATCCATCAGCCAGCAAGGGATCTTCAGCCGATCCTTAATCCACTCCCGTTTGCCCAATGAGGACTGGATATACTGGGACCATTTCCAGAGGCTGTGTACCAGAAAAAATGGCTGATAGTTGGAGTTGACTACTTCAGTAAATGGATCGAGGCCGAAGCAGCCTCGAACATTACAGAGCAAACTGTCAGAAAATTTATCTGGCAGAATATCATCACTCGCTTTGGCATCCCGAGAATATTTGTCTTCGATCATGGGAGGCAATTTGATAACTTACCGCTGAAGCGGTATACAGATCAGTTCGGCATCAAACTGGCATATTCAGCGGTATGCCACCCGCAAAGTAACGGACAAGCCGAAGCTGCAAATAAACAGATCTTAAAAGCCCTCAAGAAGAGGGTGGAAGATCAAAAGTCCAAGTGGCTGGAGGAGCTCCCTGGAACCCTTTGGTCCCTTCGGACAACTGAAAAAAAGGCAACGGGCTATTCACCTTTTGAACTGGTGTATGGTGCCGAAGCCGTCCTTCTAGTGGAAATTGGCTCTGAGAGCCCGAGTGCACCACTTCTCGGCTGAGAATGAGCAACTGATGAGGGAATCTCTCGATTTCCTCGACGAAGTAAGAGACTCAGCCCGAGACAGAATGGCCGCTTATAAGCAGAGAATCAGCAAATTTTATAACCGAAGGGTCCATGCAAGGCCTCTTAGAATTGGAGACCTTGTCTTTCGGAATGCTGCTGCAGTTCAGAAAGGTCGAATCCATGGGAAACTCTCAGCTGCATGGGAGGGACCTTATGAAATCTGTGATGAGCTTCAGCCTGGGACATACCGACTTCGGCAGTTGGATGGAACTGAGTTGAAAAATCACTGGAACGCTGATGTACTGAAAAAATATCATGTGTAAACCCTTCGGGGCAGAACAATCTTTGTAAGTACATTTTGAACTAATGAAAGGCCTTGGAGCCGCCATTTATATAAATGTTTACAACTTTTTATCCTTTCAAAGTTTTCTCGGTTCTATCTACTCTTTAAGGGTTTTTTATTCAGCCTCGTCTGAAACCTTCGCCTTCGGGTAACTGGGTTTCAGATTGCTGACAAAACTCGTCTTTTTAAAGAACACTGGTCTTTCAGCTGAAGTCCAACTTCAGTAAGACTTGTTCTCCAAAGACATGAGTCCATGGACAATTCTGGGATATTGCCTTAACTGAGCCTTGTATCCCAGAAAGCCATTATCCGAAACATTGCCTTCAGTTGGCCCTGTGTTTCGGATATCCATTTTTCAAAGATAGACAGAAAATCAAGGATAACAGCAACAGTTGAAAATTGTTTATTCAGCCTCGTCTGAAACCTTCGCCTTCGGGTAACTGGGTTTCAGATTGCTGAAAAAACTCGTCTTTTTAAAGAACACTGGTCTTTCAGCTGAAGTCCAACTTCAGTAAGACTTGTTCTCCAAAGACATGAGTCCATGGACAATTCTGGGATATTGCCTTAACTGAGCCTTGTATCCCAGAAAGCCATTATCCGAAACATTGCCTTCAGTTGGCCCTGTGTTTCGGATATCCGTCTTTTTAAAGAACACTGGTCTTTCAGCTGAAGTCCAACTTCAGTAAGACTTGTTCTCCAAAGACATGAGTCCATGGACAATTCTGGGATATTGCCTTAACTGAGCCTTGTATCCCAAAAAGCTATTATCCGAAACATTGCCTTCAGTTGGCCCTGTGTTTCGGATATCCATTTTTTAAAGAACTCTAGTCTTTCAGCTGAAGTCAAGCTTCAGTAAGATTTGTTCTCCAAAGGCGTTATCCGAAGCATTGCCTTCAGTTGGCCCTGTGTTTCGAATACCCATTTTGAAGAAATAAAGAAATTGTTTATTCAGCTGAAGCCATACTTCAATTTCTGGGGGGGCAAGAAGCACTACCAGTACGAGTTTATGTTCAGCAGAATTGAAGAAACAGTAAAGCATTCAAAAACAAAGCAGCTGAAGAAAAGAACATCAAATTAATAATTTATGCTCAGAAATTGAGCTACAAGTTCAAATAAACTGTATCGGCAGCCGCCCACAAGCGGAAAATAACAGCTGCCGAAATACGTACAGAAGCAAAAAATTAAACTATTGTACGACAAGGCAAGCTGAAGCAAAAAACAAGGCAAAAAATTCAGAAAGCGGCAAGTCTAAAGTTGAGCGCATTATGAACCGCAAGATTCTGAAGACGACTGCCCGAGTTCCTATGCTTCAGCCCGAGGATCAGACTGGTCAGCATTGTTAAGCCCCATGATGGTGTCAGCCCCAGCAGCAGAAGAGGCAGGCTTTGCACTCTGCCGAGCCTCCCTTTCCCTCTGTTCAGCCTCCAACTCCATTCTCTCAGCTTCTTCTTCGGCTTCCTCAGCCTTAAGAATTTCAGCTTCGACTGGAGTTGCATACTTCATATGAGGGTCTTCGGGATTCTGGACCCATTCAGCACATTTGGACCAGTCCAGCTTCGGCTCAGCATGAAGGCAGACTCTTCGGCACACTCTGAACCCGTTTCTGAAACCCATTTCATATTCTTCCTGGGTATAGACACGGACTTTGAGTAGAGCCTCAGCATCAGCCAACTTCTTCTGGGTCTCCTCCAAGTCTTCCTTGGATTTCTTCAGCTCATCGGAGAGCTTGGAGGAGGAACCTTTCAGCTCATTCAGCTCCTGCTGAACTTGGGAAGCCTCTGTCTGAGCCTGGGCCGCTTCTTCCTCTTTGGCCATCAGCTGATCCTCAGCCTCTTGGAGCTTAGCTCTCTGAGCTTCAGCAGCAGCAGCAGCCTTTGAGAGTTGGACATCCCTGGCTTGGAGCAGCTCTTCAGCAGCCATTCTGCTGGCTTCAAGAGCTTCTAGCCGTTGCTGCACTTCAGCTTGTGCAGCAGCTCCTTCCTGGATTCGGCTCTCAATGGCAGCCTTGAATTTGGAGACGTCCACTCCCATGTGCTCTTGGAGGAATTTTTCCCCTTCCATCAGTGGAGGAAAAACTTCCTTCTCCATAGCGTCGCAGAAGGTTCTGAAGGCTTCAGCAGCCTTTTTCTCGTATTCCTCACCCTTCTGCTGCTTCTCTTCAGCTGCTGCTTGCTTCAGCTTAGCAAGCTTTAACTCCTCTTCGGCTACCTTCTTGTCGTGCTCGGCAGCGTCTGCCCTATCTTGTAGGGTATCTATCAGCTCTACAGTGAGAGTCTGATTGTGCACAAACTGAAAACAGGAGCACAAGTTAAAAAAAAATTAAAAAAAAAATAGAGCTGAATTTTAGAGGAAATGAAGGCAAGGAAAATCACCTGCATCATCAGCAGTTGGTTAGACCTGGCTGGGTCAGGAACTGATCTGCTGGATTCGCCCATCCCAGCAGTGGCCTTCAGCGACCAGATTCTTGCCCTATCTACTTCGGACATGCCAGCAAAATCGCCGAAGTAGGCTGCAGCACCTTCTCGGTTCTGACCCCATATGAGGTCCCAGATGTGATCTGGGATTGGAATTCGGGGGGCCGAGAAACCCATTTCTCCAGGTTGCAGAGTCTGGAAGGAAGGAAAGGATGACGACGGAGCTTCTTTAGCTTTGGATGGCTCAGCATCATCCTTCTCAGAAGAGTCAATTATTATGACCTCTTCTTCTTCAGGGGTGAGGACGAAAGCCTCAACCTCTCTTGCAATGTTTGCCGTGAAACCCTCAGCACTGGGCATCACGGCATCCTTATTCTTGTGCTCAGCAGCACTCTCCTGAACTTCTTCTTGGACCCCTCCCTTAGACTCGGGAGTTTTCTGATCCACCTCCATCTCAGGAGGTGGCGGAGGGGTCTTTTGAGGTGATTGAGGTTGTGGCCGGGGAACCCTCGGCGATCCATTGCCTTCCTCGGGTTCCCTTATTTCAACGCCGATGGTCATCGGCCTCCGCTGAAAGTCATGCGGGCCGATGATGGCCATTCTTCGGCGCCTTTTCTGAAGCGGCTGCTCGTCCATGTCTGAGTCTGAAGACTCTTCTTGTATCTGGTCTTCGGGACGAACATGGGCTTTCCCTTCTCTGTGTCTGTTACTCTCTTCAGACTGTAACAGACAGGGGGGAGGAAGAATGTGAGGAAAAAAAAAAAAAAAGACAAAGTTAAGTCTGAAAGCTCACCGAGGTCTTCAGCAAAGCCTCGTCTTCTTCAGCTGCCCTAGCTGCAGCTTCTTCTTCAGCAGCTCTGGAGGACCCTTCTCCTCCTTCGCAAGCTTCGATAACCCGTGCAACCTCTTCGGCCGTACGGGCAGCTTCAGCTTCTTCGTCCAGCAGCTGAAACCAGGGGTCTCTCTTCTTCCACCAAGGCTTCTGCCTCTGATACAGAGCAACAGCCTCAATTTGGAAGTGGGAAGAGTCTAGATGAACTTCCCTATGCCTCGGTTCAGTGATAGACGGGGCCCGATCAGTTACAACTCGTTCTCGGTTGACACCAAGACGAGCGTAGTTAATGTCGACGTTGGTCTCGTCCCGCTTTGAAAAAGAAAAGGGGAAAGGTCAGTTCAGTTAGGTTGGCACAGCATAAAAAAGCAAAGTGAGAGGAGAAAAAGAGATAATTAAAAAGCCTCGGCCCCAGCCGAAGAAGCTTACCATCCTTAAACTTTCGGCTGAGGCCAACAGCTGCTAGCATGTTCTCTTGGAAAACATAATGCGTATCGGGGAGCCAAGTCTCCGGGATATGCTGCATTCGGCCGCTGCCCCCCCCCCCGATTCGGCAGCTTGCCGAAGATATTCTGTTGATAAAGGTTCGGATCTGGGCCGTTATCTGCGGGGGGACTTAGACTTCCCATGTCGGGATCAGGCTCAGCAAGGTACCGGGGAGCGCTGAAGACGCAAGGGTGGCCCGGGTCCGTGGGTGCCCTAACCCAAATCCATTGACCTCTCCAGTCCTTGTCTGAAGAGTCGTTCGGCCACATGGTTAGGTACTGGGGCCGAGACTCAATTCGGTACCACCCAGAACCATGACTTCCGTGCCCACTTTGAATATTTGGCACTAGCCGATGAAGCTTTTTGAAGCAGTGCAGGTTCGGCACATACTTGAAGAACTTGCAGACCCATAAGTATGTCATCACCCTTCGGATGCTGGTGGGAGTTAGCTGACATAGGGAGATATTGTAATGGATCAGCAAGTCTCAGACGAATACGTCCAAAGGGAACCTCAGCCCATACTGAAGCTGTCTTGTGTACACCCCCACATACCCCGGGGGTGGACGATGGATTCTATCGGATGCCACGGGCATTCGGCACCAATACCCATCAGCTTCAAAAATGTCGTAATGCAACTCAATTTGCTCGGCAAACCGATATTGTTCGGCATTCTCCACCCACCATGAGTAGGGGAGGTTCTTTATCGTGGCCGAAGCTACTTCGGCATTCTCCCACTCTGAAAACCCGGGGAGGATATCCCAAAGGACAGCGGGAACTTCATCGTCCCGTCCAGAAGCGCTCGGCCCCTCCGTTCTCTGAGGAGGAGCCGAGGAAATTGGAGTCGCCCTAATCCCCTCAGCAGGGTCAGACTCTGCTCTTTGTCCATTCCAGGTCCTAATCCTGATCCTAGGATCGGGAATTGGCCTTGCTCTTCTTGGAGCACGGGCTCTACCTCTAACTCCTCTTGCCATTGATTATTTCGAAGAAAAAAGTCGAAAAAAAAGGGAAGGAGTTCGAATTCGAAGAAAAATAAACTGAAATCAAAGGAGTTTACCTTAATCTGAAGCGAAAGTTTCCGATTTACGAGTTCGTAGTGGCAAGTCTCAGTTTCTAAGCTTAATGCTCGGGGAATTTGCGAAGTTTTGATGCGGGTTCTTGGGTTCTCTCGAGAATTCTGGGTTTGTGTTGGTGAATAAGTGAGGAGAGATGACGCGCCTCTGATTATATCTCCAGAAATGGGAATACGGGGAGTCCGCGTTTCAATTTCTCTTAAATACCCCACTAAGTAACCGTTAAACACACGACCTTGCGATTAAACTGCCCATTATCCGTCCAACTTCCACAATCATCTGCCTTAACCGTTGTTATCTCATTAATTACGGTTTAAATTCAAATTTTTGGATTAATTAAATCATTCACTTCCCTCCTTTTCTGAATTAAATCAAACCCGACCCGTCATCCTTCCAAATCGGGTCTGGGGGGCAAGTTGTTTGGGTCCAATTTAGTCCAATTGGGCCTAGGCATTAAATGATCCAATTAAAAGCCCAAGGTCAAGGTTCATCTCTCCAATTGTGCTAAAGTCAAAGATCAGCCCTCAAGGCAAGCCAATTGGGCTAAGGCCCAACTTCTCCATGTATGAAGAGGTATAAAAGCCATCAATATTACATTTTTACATAGATTCTCATACATTCTGATTCATTCTCATTAATTCAAGCAAAGCCTCAAGCAACAAATTCTCTTGCATAGTGTTCTCTTTCTACACATTGTACTGACTTTAGCATCGGAGGGGCCTTCCTCGGCAACACCCCCGAGGCTAGTTTACGTGTGTTTACTGTGCAGGAAACCTTCGACCCAACATTACTTGAACCGAATCTAGTCTTCTCCGTTTCAGCGGACCTTCGGCAAGGTCCCATTGTTTTCACCCGAAACATCATCAACCTCAACCCAAAATGAATCAAGCAACGAAATGTATGGTTGTACTCGTTGCCATCACAATGCTTGCTATGGCATTTGTCGTCTCAGCAACCCGTCCGTTTACTCCTATAGTTAATACTTTAGACGACGATGTTGATGTTGATGATGATGTTCAGTTTGCGTCCAAACAACCAGCAAAAAAAAATTCTCATAGAAGTATTTTTGATGGTGCTTTTGGTTTAGCTAAAGCGGGCATTTATGGAGTATTTGGTAGCCCTCGTAAACATAGGTGATACATACACTGATGTTTATCCAAATAGCGTTCAGTACATTAAACTTCTAAACTGGTTGGTACGCCCTTTATTGTATGGCTGCCTTATTTTCTTTTTATGTTTCTTGTGTCTTATCATATCTTTCATAATAATGTATGTCTAAAGAAAATTAAAGGGTTGTAATTTCATTGACTTTTTTTTTTTTTTTTTTACTGTAGTATCGTGTTAGTTAACTTAGTTTATTTGATTATCAATTTTACTTTAAATAAAGGGATTTTTTTGTTTTTTTAAAAAAAATTGGCAGGTTTTGTGTCAGACCATCTGAAATATACAAGTTTTTGTTAGACGTCATAGCATGCTAGCTTCATTATTTTTATCCCTAATAAGGCTAAACTATTGAGACTAAAATCATAACTTAAAGACTCATTATAGGCTTATAGCTATTAGTCCAAAAGATATAACTATTCCATCTATTCAAAAAAAAAAAAAAAAAACAACCCTTAATAAACCATAATTATTTGTTTTTATGCAAATTAATCCATAATTATAAATCAATAATTATAACAAATAATCCTAAAATCATGACCAATAACCAAAATATGACGTTACAACTTACAATGCATAGCATAACCAGAAAAACCACAATTAACCAATAAACCAATAGCTAACTAAAAAATCAAAAATATAATACTCCTCCGATTTTTGTTAATATAACAAAGGGATATTATTTGTAAGTTGTGACACATAATAATATTACTTGATATTTTGTTGCAATTAAAAAAACAGAGGTAGTATTAAAAATTTTAATTATAAAATACTTTGAAAGATGTCATAATTCCAGAAGTATGAACTCAAAAGCCACAATTATTAACCATAAGATCCATAGCTTCTAGTTGTATTCTACTAATACAACCCAAGAGGCCAACGCGCAAAGCCCAGTTCACAAAATCTGTACATGCACATCTCCGCGCAAAGCCCACTTACATATCCACCGACCACCGTAGACATATTCTCATTCCATTCGGTTATGTGTATCATTTGAAAAAACTTTAATAAGTGGTACATTTGTTTTGAACGATTCACCATAGAAGCAATGGTTTATAATCTTATTGGGTTAAAAAAAAAAAAAGGTTTATAATCTTATGAGGTTGAGGTTTGAGGTGATGGAGTAGTGATATCGCTCTCACCTCGTATTCCTAAGGTGTAGGATTAAATTTCATGGGACTAATTTGGGGAGCACTTTGACAGACTTACATGCTGAAGCACAACTTTGACCATTAATATACGTAATTATATAATGTATTATTAGGAAGTATAAAAACTTAATATAATGAACATATACATAGAGATTAATTCAAAAATTAATTACATAGCAATGTATAGTTTTATAAATTGATAAAAATAGAGTTAAAGTAAATATATGAATAGTGCAAAAATCAAAATGTTGCAATTATAACGAAACGGATGGCTCCTATATCTTTTGTGTGAATTGAGGAAAAGACATTTTATTAAGAATATGGCTAACAAGTGCCTCAGCATTAGATAGGGATTAATATATTACTTAAAATAGTACTCCGTATAAAGTTTGGAATGCATAACAAAATCACACGTCGATCGGTGTAATTAATGTTAATTTTATCACTCTCTCTGTCCCCAAAACTTCGACCCTTTTGTGTTGATTTCGCGGTTATTAAGAAACTTAAATAAAAAGAAATAAAAACATACTGAAAAGATAAATTTACATGAGGTTTGTAAAAAAGTAGAGAGATAAAATATTGAAAATACATTAAAAAAAAAGCAAAATTTTATATGGGGAAGCTAATTTTGCACAAATATTATTGTAAATTGGTGGGTATTTTAATGCAAATGGGTCGATTATTTTGAGACTAAGGGTTTGTTCTCTTACGTTGAAATTCAGTTCAGTTAAGTTCAGTTCAGCTCAGCTCAGCTCAGCTCAGTTCAGTTCAGTTTAGTTCAACTCCTAATTTCCTTCTCTTATAAAATATTCATTTCATTTCAGTTCAGTTCAGTTCAGCTCAACTCAGTTTAGTTCAGTTCAGTTCAGTTCAGCTCCGTTCAGTTCAGTTCAGTTCAGCTCAGCTCCGTTCAGTTCAGTTCAGCTCCGTTCAGTTCAGTTCCATTCAGTTCAGTTCAATTCAATTCAATTCAGCTGAGTTCAGTAAATGAGAACAGACCCTAAAATTAGGCCAAAAGGGGCGAAGTTTTGGGGATGGAGGGAGTATAATTTCCACATTTAGTTCTCTTATCTAACACCCCGGGGGTGCTCGTTAGCTTTTGGCTTTGATATAAATATGTTTTTTTTTTTTTTTTTGACACACCTTAACTTTGAGTAACATTGTTCAGACATTCACTTTGAGTAAGGCATCTTATATATACACTATACATCTTATTAATTTTTCACATGACGGTACTAAGTTATTGATACTCTCTCCGTGTTTTTTTTAAGTGTTACACTTTTCATTTCCAACCATGTTTTTTTAAGTGTTACACTTCCTTTTTTGGCAAAAAGATACAATAAAATATTATATATCTCTCCTCACATGGTCCGCACCCAAACTTAATATTTCGTACTACTTTTTTATTATATCTTTCCTCTTACATTCATTACTTTTCAATAAATTGTTAACCCCACTATTTTTCTTTTACAATTTTTTAATACTCCAACTACCCCACTCACCTCTTATTTTATTTAAGTCAATTAACTTGCCTAAAATTATGTGCCAATCAAACTATAACACTTAAAAAAACACGGGGGAGTAGTCAAAATCTTACATTGACAAGTACTAAGAAAACAAATATACGTAAACTAAAAATGAGTAAGGATACGAAAATGATCGATTACAAAATGGACCTACAAGGCTACAAGTCTACAACAACGTCCTCTACCAGTTTCTATCCATAAAATGGACACACGAATCTTGAAATGTGAAGTAAGAAAAAAAAAACGCAACTTTTTAATAAACTTATGGATCTAAGCCACCTCACGTCCTCACTTACGAAGTACAACTCCAACTTAAAAGCGACAGCTGAGTCTACTTGCTCAACCCACCCAACTACCCAACAAAGGACACACAAGCAATTGCAATTTTGTAAATGGAAAACAAGATTTTGGAACAACCCTCTATATCTTTTAAGTGACTTAACAATTACTCAAGGCATCATTTGAGTTGATAACTACGCCATAATGTGATAGCTTTAAAATTAGTAAATTATAACTGGTATTCCTGTAATAATCTCAGGTATCATTTGAGTTGATAACTACCCCATAATTTGGTAGCTTTAAAATTAGGTAAATTATAATTGGTGTTCCTGTAATAATCTCAACTACTCCGTGTGTGTTATCGTAGTTTAAATTTTGTTCGATCGAGGATTAGTAATTTTTTTTTTTTTTATCAAATGGACTCACACACTAAAATACTCGTACGTATCTAATCAACTAATCTAAGGGGTTGTTTGGTTACACAAAGAAAATGGAGGAAGTCAAAAATCATGGGAATTTGAAAATGGGTGAGTTGTTTGGTTGACACTAAAAAGTGAAAATGAGGGAATTGCAAATTCATGGGAATTGTGACTTCCCACAAAACATGAGAAGTTGATTACCTAACCCCCCCTAGGTAAGTCAAAATTCCCATGATTTGCAACTTCCCACGTGTCAACCAAACAATTTTAAGCAATTCTCATGAATTCGATGTAGGAATTTAATTCCCATGAAATACAAATTCCTATGGGAAGTAAATTCCCATAGCAACCAAACAACGCCTAATTTTGTCAATTTTTTTTCCAATAAATCATAAATTACATACAAGTATGTAATATATCTATCGCTCCTCCTTTTCATATATGATATATCCTCATTGGTTTCCTATCAAATATAACTTTCTATCGTGTCATCATTTAATTTTATAATCCAACATGAGACTCTATCCCAATTTCTCACTTCTTATGATCTACAAGGTTTTTATTTTATTTTTTTTTTTTTTTTTTTTTTGGGTACATGTACAAGATGGTCTTATGAGCGTTATGATGATAACATTGTCTAATTTAAAAAATTGTAATAATTCTTTCAAAAAAATTGTAATTATACTTTGTATATTTTAAGTCATCAGATCAAATCGTATTCCTAAGCTTCTATATTTTCAAAATCAACCGTCCACTCTTATCTCTCAGCTTAAATACAATTAAAAAATTATTACCAAACTATAAAATTCAATCATTACACACTAAAAGAAAAACAATTTTGTTCATATCAAATCGTATTCCTAAGATTTTATATTTTCGAAATCAACCGTCCTCTCTTACTTTTCGGCAAAAAGAAACAATAACAAACATGATTACCAAACTATAAAATTCTATTATTACAAACCAAAAAAAAAAAACCAAAAAAGAAAAACAATTAAAAAGCTGATGTATAAAGGAAGAAAATCATGATTTCCCCATCAAATAGGACTATCCTTGTGATCAATCATAGTGGATAAAATAAGTAATTCACCTCTTGAATAATCTGAAGAGCCATATTAAATTCCCACCGTAGATTTAATTTCCTCATCCATTCAGATTTGAACATTTGTCTCATTCGAGTATTAATTGTGCTTATCTGGCAGAGAGAGAATTCACATAATATTAGCCAATCTCCATCTAATTTCATGTGCTTAGCTCCAAGCATCTACAAGTGTCTTCCATGTGGGTCATCCGTGATTCATGTGGGTGGCTTTAAATCTAGATCCCTTGATTTTCCACGTGTCACTTACCCACTAACCACCTAAAAGAAATGCTCAAAAAATTGTTATTCCAAATTTAATACTTCGTAAATATTACTTCCTCCGTTTTTATTTAGGATATGTTCACATTTATTAAAAACTGAACTGAGCTAAACTGAACTGAGCTAAACTGTACTGAACTGATTGGAGCTGAACTGAACTGAATTAATTAGATCTGAACTAAACTGAATATTTTATAAGAGTAGGAATTTAGAAGCTGAACTAAACTGATTAGAGTTGAACTGAACTGATTAGAGCTGAGCTGCGCTGAACTAAACTAAACTAAACTGAAATTAAGTTGAAGTGAACAGGTCCTTTGTTGACATGTTCAATTTACGCACACATATTAAGGAGAGTAGAGAAAATGAAAGAAATTATAAAGCAAGTGAGGTATACTTAAAAATTAAGGTAGAAAACTTATCTAAAAAGAAAACGTATCAACGAAAAATAAACTTCCTAAAAAGGAATGTGTGTCACCTAAAAAAAACTGAAGAAAGTATTAGTAAAATTGGTCTCAATACTCAAAAACTATTATAGCTTGGGTGCACTCAACGCCCTGATATTGGCACACCACCAACTATTGATTGAGGATGCAATACATGCAATATAATTAGTAGGTTCTATATGTTTTTTAGCACTCAAAATTAGACATGTTTGGTTATTAAATAGAAATTAATGATGTGCATTGTTCCTTAATTAGTAATTGGCGGTATGCCAATGACTAGTCAAAATTCAAGGTGCTAGGTGTACCTAAGTTATAATATTAGGGTGTTGAAATCAATTTTGCATAAATACTACTTTGTAGTTACTATCCGTACTTATGCAAGTGATACATATATTTAGGGAAAAGATTAGTAATGACTGGAGATTTTAGTAGGTATGGATAGTTATTGCACTTATTAGAGTCGTCACACATACTCACAATTTCACATGGTATGTGTCAAAGTATAAAACCGATTTTGATATTCAATCATTAATTTAAGTCTGATCCTCTAACAACACGTGCCAACGTAATAAAGAGATCACGGGTTCGAATTTCATCAGCCACTTCTTTGAAGTGAAACTTATTTCGTGTATGGTATGGGACCAAATAACATCAACATTTAAATCTCAATGGACTATCATGTGAGGGACGTGATAGATTAAATGAACCAATCAGTAGCCATGTTTTGTCTATAAGAATTACCCTAGTTCATTACACAAGTAACATTAATTTTTTGAAAATTACAATTTTATTATCATCAACTCACCATGAACCATAATGTGGCTTATACAACATATAAAGTTATCATTCGACTCATACCATTAATTAATGACGCATCAAACTACACATAAAAATTTATGAAATAAAAGTCGCACATTTATTTTTTTAAAAAAACACATTTTATATGTCCCATTTTTTTTTTTTTTTTTATTCAATCATTCATAATGAAAAAAAATCTTGTGTATGTTTGTTTAATTTCTTCTATCAGTCAAATCTAATTAATTTGTTTTAAAATTTGTATACAGCTATTTATTATTGAATTTAAAAATAAAAACAGAAATGAAACATAAATATACGACGTGGTCGGTTCGCCATCCACGCAAGTACGCAACCCAAAAAAAAAAAAAGAGCAGTCCCCCTTCTTCTCTCATATGATAGTCTGATCTTCTCTGATCTAGTCACCTCTCTATCTACTTGTATTCATCTTTGATTAGTGAAGTGACGCTAATTGCGGAAATTCGACAACGAGCTGTCTTCGATAACAAACATTTTTTTTTTTTCTAGATCCATCTCCATCTCATTTCTCGTTACGATTTTGTGCTCATCACCGTAAAAGGTCAGTTTCGTATTGCTTTGATTTTGTATTACGGCTTATAAGGTGTACTCGGGTACAAGATAGATTGTCGTAACTATGTAATGGAGAATTGAGATTACTATTACGATCAAGAGTATTATATTGTTGCAATGTTTTAGATCGATTCTTGTAATTTCTGTGACTGTTATATTAAATTTTAGTGTTACTACTCTTACTAGGTTGAATTATGGATTTAGGATAATTTTGTTGATTTGTGATTTTGAAATAAAGTGAAATGGCAGGTTGTTTTAGGATTTATGTTCGAATCTATCTCAAAAAGTGTGCTAAATTCACAGTTTAAGGAATAATTGTAAAATGGATAAATTGGTGAAAATTACTGTTTTTTTTAATCAAGGAAAATACTGGAGCCCCTCGTGGTGATTATTTTGATTCATTATTAAAAGGGTAAGGGATCGTCACCTTCAACCATCCTTGATTCAAAATCTGTAAACCTAGTATTTGTACGTCTTATCAAGTGAGTAAAGTCTTGTTTTATTAGATACCCGTACCCGACTACAAAATGGATCCCTAGAGGCTACAGTTTCTTGAAAAGAGTGTGATGGTAAACTTTGATGATCTTTTTGTGGATATATGCATTGGCGGACCTGCCCTTGTGCATGGTGAGTCAAGACTCACCAGGGCCCAAAAAAAATTTCTAAGTTTTTTTTTAAAAAAAAAAAAAAATTATTTTCTTTGGTTGATTTTGTTGTTGTTTGTTTGGTAAACTTTGAACCTTTTGTTAATGTTGTTGGGTTTTTGATGAAATTTGAACCTTTTTGACCATGTGAATTGTAATAAGTGTTTATTTAGGGTGTTTATTGATGTTAATTATGTCTGTCAAATTGTCAATACACCATTGACTTTGGTAGATTTATATGGGGTTTTGCATATGTGCTGATTTGATTGGCGATTCGGACGATTGCTTATGATATAGTCGACCCACCCTAATGATATAGTCAATTATGTCTGTCAAATTGTGAATACACCCTAATGCTTGTACAGATTTTAATCTTGTCAATTATTAGAGAGCTAAGCTTGTCATGTTGTCAAATTTTTTTTTTACATATTTGGTTATCGATTGTGACTCATCAGTCGGAAATTCCTGGGCCCGCCACTGGATATATGCATGAATATAGGTAAGACAGTTGAATTTTCTCAACAAAAAAAAAAAAAAAAAAAAAAAAAAGGTAAGACAGTTGAATTGCTGAATTCAAGTAGTAAAATAAAATCAGAATTATTAAGTTTTTTTTTTTTTTTTTTTTTTTTAAATGTTAACTTCATGGTGTATTATATTTATTATTAATATTCAAATAGATGTGTTTTGACTCACCGTTTTCAGTTTTTCACAATTTTTGTTTTTGATTGCTAAGTTTGACATTGGTTTAATCTTTTAGACTATTGACCAAGTCTGTTGTCACATTTTATAATTTTTATTTTACTCACATTTTTAATGTTATGTTAATTTTGCAAATATTTGTTGAAAATTTCACAAATTTCTATATTAAGCATGTTCTGTTTCAAGCAGTCTTCATCAAGTATAATAACACACACAGTTTTTTCAAAGATTTAAAATTTCACAAGCAGTATTTAGTATAATACGGAGCATTCATTTTGCTCACATCTACTTTGCATTTTATAATCTTCATCAAGTATGTTTTTCCTTGTATACGCGTCCCTTTCTGTGATCATCAACGTAGGGTGTCACCGGAAATTGAAAATTGTGTACTAGTCTTTGGGTCTATCAACGATGAAGTGAATAGAAATGCAATTTATTCAAGCAATCATCAAAGAAGGATGTAACTATGTAAGCCATATCACACAGTATGAAGTACTTCCGTCTTACCATTACCAATGGTAGCAATTTTAGCTAATTGCCTACTTTGCTTCTGATCCAAATTAGAAGTCAGTCTAATGTACACTGTTTTATAGAATATCACTTTATAATATTAATACGACGATATTATAGTCTGTTTTATATTATACCAATACAATGTCAAAACTCCACTTTCCATAAGCAATGCAACTTTAAACGACATTTAACTAATTAGTAATTACATATTTACATAATGTGTGAATATCTGAAAGTTACTAAAAGGAGCTATTTTGTTCGTATCAGTAGAAGTTTGATGTAAAGGAAGAGGCAGTTTAAAACTGAAGTCTTATTCTCGTCAAAAGTAGAATAACCATGGAAGCAACTGGAGAACCTCCATCAGATAATGCCAGCTCAAATTCAATAGATGATTCAACTTGCGCGAGTGAGCTAGCCACTGCACTAAGTAGGGAAGCAGAAGCAGCCACAAATGGAGAAGCAGACCTAGAAAGCTTACAACAACCCTTATTAAGGAGAAACAGAACACTCTCTGCTAGCCACTTAGCTATGGTGGGAGCAAAGGTTTCCCATATTGAGAGCCTTGATTACGAGTATGCTTCCTGTCTTTTACCCCTCCATCTTTTGCTGTCTTCAAGTATTGTTGTTTTTAGGAGATTCTTTTGATGCTATTGCAGAATCAATGAAAATGACTTGTTCAAGCAGGATTGGAGAAGCCGGTCAAAAGTTCAAGTATTACAATATGTATTTTTGAAATGGAAACTTGCATTTCTGGTGGGACTGCTAACCGGTCTTATTGCTACAGTCATTAATCTTGCTGTTGAGAATATTGCTGGATACAAATTGCTTCTTGTATCTGGATATGTTCAGGAAAAGAGGTATTCCTACCAATTTACTGTTGTTTCTTTCTCCTTTATATGGCCAGTAAGTCATGAACAAGCCTAAAATCATATACACGAACTCACAAGGAAATAACATTGTGGTGCAGGTACATTACGGGGTTGTTTGCCTTGACAGGGGCTAACTTCTTATTGACACTAATTGCAACAGTGTTAGTTGTTTTCTTTGCCCCTACTGCTGCTGGGCCTGGTATACCTGAAATCAAAGCTTACCTGAATGGTATTGATACTCCCAACATGTACGGAGCAGCAACCTTGTTTGTCAAGGTTAGTTTGTTTGCAATTTTCATGTACATGTATCTTTCTGAGATTTATACTCATCATTCCATTAAAGCTTCCACTTTGCATGCTGCTTGTTTAAGTTAATAGGGTCAGAATATGAATCTGACTTTGGATGGTATTTGACTTTTGATCCCCGTAATTGGACTTCTAGGATGTAACTAATCGTCAATTTAGTTCCAAAAGACAAAATCATCGAATTCCATTCTAGGTCCTTCACCGTATTGAAATAAGTACAGTCTAGCTGTCTAGATACAATTGCATGTGTAAATCAACTATCTATGTCATAGATGTAAGTTATGGGGGAAAAAGGCTTCATTTGGATTAGCAAGCTAAAATTGTAATTTATGATCATATGGGCTCAAGGAGTGAATTTTTCACCATGTGGATAATCACTTAAGACTTTACTTATCTTATGTCAGATTATTGGGAGCATTGGTGCAGTCTCTGCTGGGTTAGACCTCGGTAAAGAAGGGCCTTTAGTGCACATTGGAGCATGCATTGCATCCTTACTTGGCCAGGGTGGAACTGATAAGCATCGTGTCAAATGGAGGTGGTATCGTATCATGAACAATGACAGGGATCGGAGAGACCTGATCACCTGTGGTGCTTCTTCAGGAGTTTGTGCAGCTTTTAGGTCCCCAGTGGGAGGGGTTCTGTTCGCTCTGGAAGAAGTGGCCACATGGTGGAGAAGTGCTATCCTTTGGAGAACTTTCTTTAGCACAGCAGTTGTGGTTGTAGTGCTCAGGACTTTCATTGAATTCTGCAGTTCCGGACAATGTGGGCTGTTTGGCAATGGTGGACTCATCATGTTTGATGTGAGCAATGTTACTGTGCGCTACCACATGATGGATATCATCCCTATCGCCCTCATAGGACTCATTGGCGGTGTTCTTGGAAGTCTTTACAACTATGCCCTGCACAAAGTTCTCAGACTTTACAGTCTCATTAATGAGTAAGCACTATAATCCCATTCCAGTAATTTGAACTAATATCTGCTTCATAGATCCTGATTTTAGGATGACACTATGATTCCACTTTTTTCATACTACAGTATTCAGCGTTTTCCGTTGGTTTGGTATGCAATATGCATAATGAATTAATGTTTGAGAAATAAACTACAAACAATGCTACTAGATTCCAGAGTAATAAATATGATAAATTTAAAACATCCAGCTCTAATAAAATTATAGTTGTCAAATACTTTGTGATTTCTTCTCAAATTGGCGAATTACCCTGCATAAAGCATAATCACTTTTAAAGACTTCTTCCCAAGTAACTTGAATTCTGAAACTTCCACGTGTGATTTTTGCATAGAAAGTCTCCAGAATTATCTCTATAATTTTGGCTTTACTTCACATAATTCAGTACTGAGATCACCTTCAATAAACCTTTTACCATCTATAGATTAATCAAGAAGGAATCCCTTGGGCCATAGTCTCTCTCACTCAGATTCCTTCCCTCTAGACTCTTAACAATTTTTCTGTAGTTGTGAGATTTATCCACTATTTGCAATATCCTACAAATTTTTAATCACACAGGTCTGCAAAAAAGACTAGGACTGCAAACAACTGTACTGTTGTCGCCTGAATACTTTCCTTTCCAAAATCCTACAAACAAATAAGAAGTATTTTTCTATCTATTTCTAGTTAACATATGCTAATGACCGCTTGGTAATTAGTAATAAATAGTGGTAATGATTTTCTAAGTAAGTTTGTGAAGAAAATTCCATGCCTATACCCATGGTAATGGCTAGTCCCTCCTCAAATACCTTTTTTTTCCTTCACAAATTCTCATTATCATCTATACCTTTTTAATGAAGATCCATTTCTTCGGATTTTCAACATGGAATATTCTATTTTATAATCTAATGTGAATTTCATTGCTATTATGTGCCATTTCCTTGATTTATTACTTATATGAAGGAGTTTAGGTTAATTTCCAGATTAAACTTGCTGAACCATAATTGACACAACAAACACGTATCCAATGTTGGGCTAAAGATACAATAAGATACTTCTGAGATTTTATCAGTGTTTCTGAATTTCTTTGTCATTCTGCAGGAGGGGAAAGCTGGCAAAGATTCTTCTAAGTCTTACAGTCTCAGTTTTTACCTCTGTGTGCATGTATGGACTGCCCTTTCTTGTGGGTTGCACAAAATGCGATACATCTATATCAAATTTTCAGTGTTCTACTACTGGAAGAACAGGGAACTTCAAGAGATTCAACTGCCCAGAAGGCTATTACAATGACCTTGCCAGCTTACTCTTTTCCACCAATGATGATGCTGTTCGAAACATCTTCTCTACAAATACTCCAGGAGAATTTCACCCATCCTCGCTCATAATTTACTTTGTACTATACTGTATCCTGGGACTCTTTACCTTTGGCATTGCTGTTCCTTCTGGACTCTTCTTACCTATCATTCTCATCGGTTCAGCATATGGGCGTTTACTTGGCATTGCTATGGGAAGTTACACAAAGATTGATTGTGGGTTATATGCAGTATTAGGTGCAGCATCTCTCATGGCCGGCTCAATGAGGATGACAGTATCGCTTTGTGTAATTTTCCTTGAACTCACCAACAACCTATTGTTACTCCCAGTAACAATGCTTGTACTTCTCATTGCAAAGTCAGTGGGAGATTGCTTTAATCTGAGTATCTATGAGATTATACTAGAGTTGAAAGGCTTACCTTTCTTAGATGCAAACCCTGAACCATGGATGAGGAATATCACTGTTGCAGAGCTTGCTGATGTGAAGCCTCCTTTAATTAGTCTTCGAGGAATTGAGAAGGTATCTCGCATTGTAGAAGTCCTGAGAAACACTACACACAATGGTTTCCCTGTCATAGATGATGATGTAACAGTCCCATCAAGTGAAGCCGGAGGGACAAAGGCAAGGGAGCTACATGGGCTAATTTTAAGAGCTCACCTTGTAGCCGTGCTAAAGAAAAAGTGGTTTTTGGAGCAACCAAGAAGAACAGAGGAATGGGAAGTGAGACAGAGATTTACATGGGTTGAGTTAGCTGAAAGAGACCTCAACTTTGAACAAGTAGCCATATCAAAGAATGAAATGGAGATGTATGTTGATCTCAATCCTTTCACTAACAAAACTCCTTATACCGTGGTAGAGGACATGTCGGTAGCAAAGGCAATGGTATTATTCAGGCAGGTTGCTCTTCGCCATTTGCTCATTGTACCAAAGTACCAAGGAGCTGGGGTAAGTTTCAATATGTTAAAAGAGTATAATTTAGTTTATCATCTTTCTGAAACCCATCAAAATATCTAATCAAATGTGCTTACTATTGTGCAGATATATCCTGTGATTGGAATCTTAACAAGGCAAGATCTGAGGGCGCATAATATTCAGACTGTGTTTCCTCATGTAGCGAAGAGCAAAGGCAGAGAAAAGCAGAAATGAGCTCTTTCAATTACTCGGATGGGTTGGGATCGATACATATCCATTGCATTCTATACACAGTTTCCATCTTGCATTCTTTTGCTAATAATTTTGTTCATAATATTTTGCACTCTTTATTTTATACGATGCGTACAAGTTTGTACATTTTAAGGAAAGGTTTGTGTAGGCTCGTCAAAACATTACATCTTCACTAGTTTATAAAAGAAAATTATTTACCAGTATGAAAGCAGCAGCAGCAATTCATCTACTTTGTATCATATTTCTTGTATGAAAATTTTGATTTCCCAAGATTTACTCTTTCTATATCACAATACACTTAGCAATATATGCCCAAGCAACCGAGCTCATACATAGCCACATTGAATGTAATTGTGGATTTCGCGGTCCTTCCTGGATGTGTTTTTCAGTAGGATCATAGCGTCCCATTTTCGGAGAAGTGCTTGGAGCAGTCTGTTACTGGTCTGCTTTTTGTTAATGTAGTTTAAGCAGACCAGTGTTGCCTAATTCTCCTTCTCCCTGCACAAAATGCGGAGGGAAAAAGGCAAATCATAGTGAGTTGACAATTTTCGGTCCAATTTATCAATTCTAATAGTTCAATTCCTTGTTTCACTCATTTTTCGTGGCAAAGGGTGCATCTTAGATAACTTCGACCAAGCTTGGGTGGAAATTTGGAAAGCCGAAGTATCACCCAAAGTGAGGCATATCTTCTGGCACCTTGAGAATAAGCACACGTCCAATTTTGTGCTAGCTGAAACGTGTCACCAAGTATGTCAAGGAGCATACACCCCTGGTATACGCAATCTTAATAGCCCAACTGCCCAAGCAAGTGGAATGCCCCTCCTATGAATGTGTTAAAGCTGAACGTAGGCGCTTGCTTCCTTGGCAGATGAAGGCTGGGCTGGGCGGCTGGCCTTGGTGTGGTCTGCAGAGGCCACATGAGTGCAGTGCTGTTTGCTGCAGTAAGAAGAGCATGGGTAGATAGCTGCGGCCAAAGCAATCCTGCTGGCGCTGGAGATGGGCAAGAGATTTGGTTTGGCAAACATAATCTTTGAATCTGATTGCAAATTGCTGATTGAGAAGTTGTCCAAGGGATCAAAGCACTCAGCTGATTTAGGCACTTTTAGGGAATATTTCTTTTCATGGGCTCTAGTTTTAATTTTGTTTGTTGGTCTCATGTTAAGCGAGGAAGAAATTGTGTTGCACACTATCTTACATGGACTCAGGTATCCATGTCCGACATGGGTATGTGTTCAAGTGTGCGACACGGTTTTTTTGAGAACAAATCCATGATTTTGAACCAAAATGAAGTGTCCAAGTGTCATACTCATGTCTGAGTGTCGAGGATCTGACATGGGTAATTGAGGTGAAATGAAGAGTCCATGTAACATTACTCGCATACTATCTTGTTATTGCTAGTACCCTGAAACGACATGATGTAATATCAAGTGTCCAAGTATCAATTTATAGTTTTATAATATACGTCATATTATTTTCATTAATACGCAGTTAAAAAATGTTGGAATAATCTTTCAATATAGTTGTTATATTTTTAATAAAGTAATAAAATCACAAGGTTCTCACTTGTATTCTGGTTAGTGAAAATAAGGAGAAGTAGACATTTAATTAAGGGACGGAAGAGTACTACTTTGCAAAGCTATACACAGACACACAGTAGTGCATAGAAAAGTCATAATCTGCTCAAGTATCATTAACTCATTATTGTACAAGATGCAACCATAAGTCCATAAAATCAACATGGACAGCATTAGAGTTTCAAATATATATAGTACTCCGTACTTTCAATGTTTCATAAATATTGCAATGTTTAATGTTTATGAATATATATCTATAGCAACGTTTCTCTATTTGCATATGCTACATGGGTCTTAATACTTAAGTTTATCACCTCATGCTGTGATATGAGTATTTGTGAAACGGAGGAAGTATATAATATACAGTCTAATGGCGTGACGGGTTCTCATCAACATATCCAAACGCCACGCGCTCTCAAAAGAGTCGCTTTGAAAAGGCAGTCGCAAAGTCATTTTTATGACGGCTGAGATGCACACTTCCTGTGGTACAAGCTAAGGAGCGTGTAAATGTGTAATGCATCAATTATTCCTTGCAAATTTTAGTTTCATATTCAGCTGACAATTGAATAAATCTCTTTTGATTAATTCTTTATAATGCTGACGTAAAGGATGAGCTAAGGGATGCAATCATCAAATCTTTGGAAAATAATTCTAATTCTAGAGCTTCAATGAAATTTTGTTACAGTAATAAACTTTGGAGCATCTAATCCTACAGTATCTAAAATATTATAATATTCTCTTAGTCTCAATTACTTACGGCATTGTTTCTTTAATGGAAAACTTTTGTATACACCCGGTTTTCAGTAATTTACTGTACATCGGGTACACTTTTATCACATTTAGTGTCACTTTTGTCAAATTTAGTGTCACTTTTGTCAAATTTATCAATAAAGCATAAATAACTCTTATATATGTCACGATAACTTTTGTGCGTTTTAGTGTAACTTTTGTACATTTTATTGTCACTTTATAACGGATGTTCAGTAATTTACTGAACATCCGTTTTATTTAAAAGTTTGTGTTTTTTAATTTAACTACTTCGTACTGTATTTTATTTGGACTCATTTTATTTGAAAAAAGAAATACTATTGAATTTAAAATCCTAATCATAATTGAAAATAGATGACAAACAAATAAATCCGTAATATCAAAATATTTACAAGTACATTTGGGGGTTCAATACTCATTAAGGGTCTATTTACATTTACTGAAATGAGTTAAACTGAATTGATCGAAGCTGAACTGAACTGATTAGAGCTGAACTAAACTGAAATTAAGTAAATGTGAACAGGCTCTAAATGTAGGCATGCAAGTATGCAACCATTCGGAATATTGCTCAAGCCACTCACCAGTTTGATTATGAATCACACTTTTTCTAGAGAGTCTATTATGTACACCCGAGTGTACCGTACATTCGAGGGTCATTTACTCATTCAATCAACAAATAAGTAAAATATTATTTGCTCATTTGTTGATTAAATGAGCAAATGACTCCGGGTGTACTGTACACCTAGGTGTATATAATAAATTCTACCTTTTCTATACAAGTGCACAACATTACACGATATTAAGGAGTAAAGGTAAAATACAGTCCCTAATCTTTTGTATTTGTGCACTTTTAGTCCCTCTGAACTATTTTGTGCACTTTTAGTCCCTCTGCCACCAAGGTTGGTGTTTTCCAATTAAAAGTTGAGGGATTAAGCCTAGTCAGCATTAGTTTAGGGACCATGACTCATTTTTATTTTTTAATTTTTTTTGTCAAAATTTATTAAAAAACTTTTTATTAGTTTAGGGACCAAGCTACTCCAACATCTTTCTCTCTCCTCAGTATTTAGATCTGGTTTTTTCCCTCTTCCCTCTTTGCTTTCCCTCTTTGAACCTTAATTTCTACTCCTTTTCATTTCAAATCTTTAGCCAAAATTAATTTATTTACCAACAAAAAATCAGATTAAATATCAAGAAACATTGATTAATTAAAGCCCTAAAAAAATTCACTTTTTCTGAAAATTCGTTGCTCTACAGTAGCAACACCAAAGACGATTTTTTTTTTGAAAGCAGCCAACGTTGAATTTTTGGGAGCGATGTAGTCGGATTTCAGGGGATGAAAATGTTGGGGAAAATGGTCGATTTTTTTTGGACAAATTAATTTGAATTTTGGAGAAGTAGTCTAAATTTATAAAATTTGGGGAAAACAGTCAATTTTGAGGAAATTTATCGGAAACTGTGTAAAAATTGTACTCCTACTTGTATTAGTGTGGAGAAGGCTGATCTTCACTTTTTTTTAACAAAAAATTGATTATTTGTTGAAGAAATTGAAGATAGAGGATGAGGTTTTTCTTTGGAAAACAAGAGAAAGAAAGAGCTGAGCAAACGGATGACAGAGAATGTTTAGCAAAAAAAAAAATAAGGGAAAATAATAAAGGAGGACATGAATTATTTGGCAACATATGAGGGTAAAATAGGAAATTAGGATGACTTAAGTGTAAAATATGGGGGTATTTTGGGAATTTTAAATAAAATTCTGACAAAAAAAAAAACAAAAAACAAAAAAATAATGAGTCATAGTCCCTCAACTTTTGTTGACTAGGCTTAGTCCCTCAACTTTTGGATGTAAAACACCAAGTGTGGTGGGTAAGGGACTAAAAGTGCACAAAAAAAGTTGACAGGGATTAAAAGTGCACAAATACGAAAGTTTAGGGACTGTATTTTACCTTTACTCCAATATTAAGCTAGATCAAATCCGAAAAAAGTGTCTTGACTGGACTTTAAGGAGAAAATAAGGGGAAATTTTGTTTCTGTCGACAAGCATTAGAATACCTGCGGCTATCAAAAGGCCAGGTTCAAAGAATTTGTAATTGCAATCTATTTGGAGCCCAATCATGAACAGTTTATTGTTCAAGGAAAACTTCCTGAAAAGTTCACTCATCCTTATACTTTTTTCAATCACTAGGGATTCCAAATTTCCAATCATGATGTATAGGTAGTCCTTTTGAGAAGAATTATTATCCATGTTCATCATATTCTATGCTAATTTATGTATAATATTTTATCAAAATATTTGCATATAGACAATAAATATTTTGAATATTGTGTAGTTATGCAATATTGTAAACTTTATTTGAGCTATTTTAAAATAACACCCACATAAAGCAACAACCTTTCGCTGTCCAGTGACTAATCTTTAACTTTATACTAAGGTGAAACCAGGAATGAGACATGTCATCTCCTGGTTAAAAAAATTCCCTCTAAAAGGGGATTTTTTTTTTTTTTTTTTTTTTTGGCCAAAGCTTTTTGGAGAAGTTTTTAATACAAACTATGCAATAATATTTCATTTCCTATTTAATAAGTATATTCTATTTGTACACATTCAAACAAAGATATTATTTTTTTATACTATAATATGCAATAATAGTTTGCTATCTATAACTTTGTAATGTAATTCTTAGTTATTTTAATTAGTCGTGCATATATTATTCTCTCTGTTTTCTTTCGTGTGATAATTTTTTTTTTTTTTTTGTAATTACAGAACTTTCATCCTATTTTACAATTAGGTATAATTTTTTATAATTAAATAATAGTGTTAAACTAATGATAAGTATTAAGTATTAAAAATTGTCGTGCATGGCACGAGACTTAACCTAGTGTTGTCATATAATTAAACCATAACCCCCATTAAATATATAAAATTTTAAATTTTATTATTCCATTCTCTATTTAATTTATATTTAATTGATGGGTCTTGAGAAAAATTACAAAATTACACATAAGGATATGAAGGTCAACAAACATTTTGAGGGGTATAATAGTCCGTGCACTATTCATAAGAGAATTCTCCTAATTTTTATAAGGATAAAGAAGAGAAGAGAAACACACTTAATTGTAATTATGTTACAAGTACTCGTATTATTTTAGCCTATGAAATAAATAAAGGTGCATTTTTTCCGCATGATTTTGTCATAAATTCCTAAATTAAAACCACATAAAGAAAAATATTACTGTAAATGCTGATTTATAGCCCAAGGGCTACATATAACATTACCCATATAGGCATATACATACTACCTAGGGATGAGCAAAAATTCAGGGTACCCTGACAAGGAATCGGAACCTGCTCGGAACCTGTAGATCAAGGTGATAAAAATGGAAACTTGTTGCAACAGGTTCCGATTTCGAGTAATAAAATTTTGGACCCATAACCCGTATGGTACACTGTTACTCGTAGTATAGGTTCCCTATAGGGTATATAAAACGAAACCTTTTTTTTTTTTTTTTTTGACGGGCAACGCAAACATTTTATTAATGGCTAATATCAAAGAGTACATAGGCCTGAATTAAATCAGGAAAATCTTCTAACCAAACACGATAATCATCATAACTATTACTCAAACGAGCAAGATGGTGAGCCACTTGGTTTCCTGTTCTTCTCACCCACGAGTAAGAGCATTCAGAGGAGCTAGCAACCATAAAAGCTTTGTATCAAAATTGTATAAAAGTCGTCACCTACCTCTCTCACTCCTCTTATTCATTTTTCATCTTTCTCTTAATGGTATATATACGAGTATTTGTAATTTTGTATTAAATATTCTATACAATCAAGTACGAGTAACTGTTAAGCTTACTTTAAAAGGCAGGGTACCCTATCCCAGAACCAGAATAGGTTCCTGTTCCTATTTATAGGAACCTGTTGCAACAGGTTCCGGTTCTGGGTCCTGAGATTTTTACAGGGTACCCTGCTACGCTCACCCCTAATACTACCTTTATTAATTATTATATACAACTATGGAATATTATTTCTGAGATATAAAAAATTTCAAAGTTGCAGATAATAATTAACAGAGGTAGTATATGAAGTATAGACTATTTAACATATTAAAAAAAAAAAAACCCCCATCTAAACCAACTAATGACTTTTTTTTTTTTGTATCAATATAAATAAATTTTAGCTCTTTTAGAAAAATGTAAATAAGTAATGTAAATAAATTTAAGTTGGAACATGTAATAAGTAGCTACGGAGTTTTTTTTTTTTTTTAAAAAAAAATTATTTTATTTTTAATATTTGGTTTTGAATAGTAATTTTGTGTCATTTTAAGTGTCTAAATAATGTCGTTACTTCAACCTAATATTGCAATTAAAAAACAATGGGAAAAATATTAGCATCCACATAACATATTCCACACTAATTATCGGTTGATTTTGTCAATCATGTTCATATGTCTTCAACGCTATGAGATTGTAACAATTATAAATAACAGAATAGAATAGATTTGGAAAGATACTAATTGGGCCCTATTAAGCGCATCATTTTGGACCAATAAGAAAAGAATTTTGCGTTTATTTCTCATCTCTTATTGCATATAGAGGGATTAATTCTATCTCAAAGACTTGACCAAAAATGTTGAACAAGAATTTTGTTTGTGAGCTTGACAACACATAGAAGCTTATTGACAATACATGAATTTAGAAGATTTTTCTTTAGAGACATTTGATCTACTACATTATTCACATTATCACAACTTTCCAAAATAGTCGGGGAAGATTAGTTTTGTTAAAACTCCAAAGGCGGCGTCATGCTACATCTGGAGTGAAACTTTTTATATACATCCGTGTGAATGGTGCATCAAACTAATTCAAAGTTAGCTTTTGCTCTATTTGATTACAAAATAAACAATAATCATCCAAATGAGAAAAATGTATCTTTCAATCTGGATGTATATAACAATCACTCCATTCAGAGCTTTATTTCTTTATGTTCATCCCATTTAATTTATTATTTATTTGTGTGACCAATACTAAATAACTTTGACGATAAGTAAACTTACTGATATTAAACGTAGACTTAATATCATAAGATATGTTAGGAACACAAGACCTTAATTAAAATACTATATTGTAATGTTTTTATATGTATATTCTCTTATATATTGGTCTTTCCCTTCCTTTTCATTCATTACTTAAAAATTTTACTTTTGAACAAAACTTTAAGGGTTACTATCTTGAACAATGATCACTTTCTAGCTATTTGAATAAGTTTTCGTTTATGGGTGGCTGCACTTTTTCGTTTTTTTTTAAAGACAGAAGAGGTGTGTAATTAAAAACTTGGATATAGTAGAAGATTTTACTTTTTTATGTATGCAATTTATTTAAGCAATCTAGGCATCTAGCAATACGATAACTCATCTTATCACAAGATGGGATACTAGAAGTAATGGCAGAATTGGATCTAATTTATTAATAACATGAGTGATATTTTAGGTCAAACTACTTTTGTTGCATATTATTTGCAACGATTAGACATTTTTCTTCTCTATTTTAGGTCAAATTGTGACAAATAATATATTACGGAGGTAGTATTTATAAAACCTTTAGAAACAAATTGAAAATGAGTAAGGATATTATATCGTTTGAAAATGACATGTTACTATGTTATACGAAGTAAGTTATAACCAAAATTATTAATTACTACGTGAATCACCACAAATGACGTGACATTGCTTATATCATATATTTGTCTATGCCTCATATCATATTTAATTGTATAAAAAGCCAAAAAAATATCACAAGCTAACAAATAAAAAAAAGGACCATATTTTATCATATTGTCAAATCAAAGAACACATGCATTGACTTATAATTTGACACTCTTTAAAGCCTACACATACATTTTCTACCATACAAAAAAAAGAAAAATAAAATCATTTTATTTTGTTTTATTTTATTTAAGATTAGGCAGCCACCAATATTAGGGGTGTACACCGGTCCAAAACCGGACCGGACCTGGACCGGACCTGTTTGGACCGGGGACCTGAATTGGGTAATTATGAGGACCGGGGACCGGACCTGAATTAACAGGTCCGGTTCCGGGCCAGACCTGAAAAATCAGGTCCGGTCCGGGTTTGGACCTGAATGGACCTGTTTTGTGTCTTTTTCGTTTTTTTTTTTTAATACAAAACCTGCTGGACCTGCATATGGACCTGCATATGGACCTGTTTTGTGATTTTTAGACCTGTTGCATAATTTAATAATTACATACAAACCAAAATTATCAATTACAAAACTACATAAAGTCTGTCCCGATTCTCAAACACCAAAAATACAAATGAGTCCACCGAAAATACAAATAAGTCCACGAAAACTCAGTTTCAATTTTTCAGAGTTTGGTTTTCTTCTTCTTTTTTTTTTTAATTACGATTTTCCCGGGTTTCAGGTCCGGACCTGAAAACCCCGGGTTTGGACCGGGTCCGGACTGGGACCGGGAACCTGGATTTTTAAGAACCGGGACCGGACTTGAATCAACAGGTCCGGGTCAGGTCCGGTCCGGTTCAGGTCGGTTCAGGTCCAGTTTCAGATCCGGGCCAATTTTTGTACACCCCTAGCCACCATGCAACATTCCACAGTTGTTTAATTTGTAATTATGCTAATTACATCTCAAGAGGAATTTGACACTTGCCTCTTTTGATATCGCCTAGAAGCACAACACACACCTTCCAATTCCAAATCAAACTAATTTCCACATTCCACAAAGTATATCCCTTCTTCCTTTCAACTTCCTAATTAACTTTACAATTTACATAATTATTAATCTTCCCACGTTGTTAAATTATCTCCCTTTCATTTATTACCCAATATTATTGACTATCGAATTAATAAATTAAAAAAAAATATATTCACTCTTAGGGCCTGTTCATATTTACTTATTTTCAGTTCAGTTCAGTTCAGCTCCAATTAATTCAGTTCAGTTCAACTCCAATCAGTTCAGTTCAGTTCAGCTCTTAATTTTCCTCTCTCATAAAATATTCATTTCAGTTTAGTTCAGTTCAGTTCAGTTCCAATCAGCTCAGTTCAGTTCAGTTCAGTAAATATGAACAAACCCTTAATGTATGACTTTACTTCCCGTTTTAATTAGAATAACCGACATGCTTCATTAGATATAAGATTGTAAAGTGAGTGTTTTAATTAATTTGATGTAATATAATGTTAGTGAACTCTTGAAAGTTTGACTCACTTACGATAAGTTATTAATAGTAGATGAGTGTGGGAAAAATATGAATAAAACAAGAGATATAATGAGTTATAAATAGGTGGGTGTATGAAAATTGAAAAGTGGATAAAGTTAAAGAGTGTGAGTGAAGTAGTGTAAGTAGTGTGGCCCTGTGGATAGTAAAAGGAACCTATCAAAAATAAGATAAAATTAAAGTGAGTTAAACTCATACGAATTGAAGTACTCCAAAATGAAAAACAAGTCGAACATTTGTTAACAGATGAAGTATATTGTTCGTTGGGAAAAAAAAGGGAGGGGCATGTATGTTAGATTGAAGAAAAGTGATCCATGGTGATCAAGAGTGCTAAATATGTATTTATAATGGTAGTGTGTCAAATATTGTGAAACGATTGATAAAGAAAATATAACCATTTATTTAAAATTGGTGTAATACGTTTAAAAATTCTCATCTTATCAAATCAAAATAAAAGTCATTATGAAACGACACATTTTGAGAAACGACACATTTAGAGGTACATACAACTTAACAAAATTATAACCACGAGAATGTGGGGCCCACTTATTACATGGACCCAATGAAGGATTTTTGTCATCCCATGGCGTTTTTCTACTCTTATCATGGCATGACTAGAATTTTGTCATGGTAGGTTTTCATGGTTTTTTTTCATCTACAAATAAAAGCCACTTTTCATGACAATTTTTGTCATGGTTATGGTTGCTCTAAGGTGTAAATCAAGGAAGGTACTATAGACTAAAAAATTGAAAGCTCAAACCATATTGATTAGTTGTGACAAAATAAATGAGCAAATGTAAGGACCACGACTAGATATGAAGCAAAACATTGATAAACTGTACGATTGTTAACTCTTTTTTTTTTTTGATAATAAAAATTTCAAAGGTTAGGAGAGATGAGTTATAAAAAGATTTGAAGCTTTTGTTTAAAGCTTTTGTCTGCTAACCCCTTTCCTAATAGCTCTAGTATTCAAACCCGAGATGTGAGTGTTATTAGTATGTTATATGTACGAATCCTATGTCTGTAAAATGGACTCCTAGCTCCCCTAACTGCTACTGCTACTAAAACTGCTGCTACTTCAAGCCTTGATGGGTATATTTACCTATTTTAACCAAAAAAAAACACAAAATTACATTAGTTACCTACCCATTTTTAGAATTGGTTTTGTTTAGTAATTTTCACTAAATTTAAGAAAAACAAATCCACATTCCTAACTTTTAGGAAAGAAAATAGGTTCAATTTAAAAATAGCTAGTTTATTACGGAGTATATATGTACAAGTTCAAGAACATAAGAAATAGTGTACTCAAGTTCAAGTTACAACTAAATAAAAGTTTTAATTTAATAAATAATAACATTAGATTAAATATAAGTTTCATTCAAGAAACCCTTTTTTTTTTTCTTTTTTTTTTTTTTAAGTTCAAGAAACATAAGGTATATTGGGTAAAAAACCTACAAGTATAAACTAGGTGATTTTTTCAGAAAGGTGTACGTGAGTAAGGATTTAATTTTAACACTTGCCTATATACATAAAGCCTTTTTCATCTCTAACATCATCTCGTTATTTTATTTCTAGTCTCAATTAATACTAAGGGTTTGTTCATATTTATTGAAGTGAGCTGAAGTAAACTAAATTGGATATTTTATAAGAAAAGAAAATTAGGAGCTGAACTGAAATTAAGCTAAAGTGAACAGGTCCTAAGTCACTTGGATCACGAACGAAGTTGTATAATATTAGTAGTAATCCTCCCAAATGTGTTATGTGAACCACATCATCCAACTTCATTTCACCTAAAAAGATCAAAATTTTCCCTAATTCATGCAAATAGAATACAAAATCTACATAAAAATACCTCAACCTTAATAAACTGTAAATAAACTACTCCCTTTCTCACATACTACTTGTCACATATGACCGAATTTTATCATCAAAGGGGACAAGTAAAATGATACGACCGGCTTAGTATATATAAGCTTCCCAGTCATAGTAGTTAACTAATATGTCAACAGAATGTTCTGTTTTTCTTCCTTCAAACTTCCATAATAATTAACTAATCTAAACCCATCCTATTCACTAATTTCAATCAATCCACACCAACAAATATAACCTCCCCTTTTTCTCTCACACACCCTTCCACGAAACAACCAGTCTTCTAGTACTTCATCATCAAAACCTTCTTTAAAAAAGACAAAAATAATCTCCAAGGCAAACCACTATATAAACCCTACCCTCCCCTCTTCTAATAAATTGTTAATTCGTAAATAATTTTATTAACTAACTAGTATCCACAAACAAAAAAAAAAATGGATATTCACAGTTTAGCTCAGCATCAAAGGCAACAACAACTGCTAGTAAAGGGCAAAAGAAGCAAAAAATCATCAGAAAACAAAGGGATGACCAAGAAATTATTCAAAAAAGTCGAAGCGATGAAGGTTGTGTACATCTCAACCCCTATGAAAGTTACTACAAGCGCTTCTAAGTTTAGAGCGATTGTACAAGAGCTTACAGGGCGAGAATCGGATGTTGTTAACATCATGGAGACCAGTGGTGGAAATGATACATGGATGGTTAATGAAGATCACATCATCAACGTAAACACGGCCGAGGTAACGAAGAATTATGCTGATAATACTAATGAAAGTACATCTGTTCCGGTTATAGTCGATAATATGAATGGATCTTCCCCTTCTGTATGTTCATCTGAGGAGTTTGATGGTGTTTTTGTTAAGGGGCAAGATAGTAATTTTGGTGTTTTTGATCATACTAGTTTTTTGTATGATCAGTTTTTTCATCAATTAGATGTACTTGGTGGTTATTAGTGATCGAGTATAGTTTTTATTTAGTAATGCTAATAAGTTAGTAAGTACGGAGTAGTGTTATTGTTTCATCTGTTGCTTTGTTAATGTATGTATATTTGATGGTTTATTAATTAATTTTGGACTCTATTTAGTATTTACCACTTCCGTTAATTATTATCTGCAACTTTGAATGAAACAATATTTGAGAGATATAAAAATTTCGAAAGTTGCAGATAACAATTAACGGAGGTGGTACATATAATTAGTATTTGGTATATAAACTTTTTCGCCAATTGACTTTCGGTAATAAGTTTAATAGATGTTTTCTATTGTATTTTCGATTTCTGAGCTGTAATAATCGAGTTTGAAGGATTAATTATATATTCAATTCGTTCCTTAAACTAATCATCTTTTTGTTCAATTTAGTAACTTGTACTAGAATTAGCTTTTTTATGCTAAATTAGCCGGGAAACAATAAAAATTTTAGGTAATGCATTAAGAGTTCCCTCAAATTGGAATCCAAATGTTCCTTTTTTTCCAATACGATCCGTATCCTTACCTTAAAAAAATATACGGAGTATATCTTTTTTAGCGACTGCCTACTATTCAAATGAGATAAGCAAATGGTTATTGATCTGAATCATCTAATAGTGTATGTTTGGCCCAGGAACCTTGCTTTCATTGATGCTATTAATTTTGCAGCTGAGTTCAACATCGTAAGGAAGCATGGACACATACACTCACACACTAGTACAGTTATGGAGTACTTACATATCCGATATATTCCCTTCGAAACTCCGATCTTAAATGTTCCATTTTAGTGATTTTTTAGAGTTTAGAGAGGCATAAGCATTACAAATTAAGTCAATATAGCATCAACTAAAATTTGTTGCTATTCACCAAAAATTTGTTGCCAACTCTATTTAGCAACGGGTTGGAAATGAAAATTTGTTGTTGCTAAAAGGCTTTTTCCATGGGATTTTGGCTATCAGTTGCAAAACAATTTTGTTGCAATATTGCATCCATTTAAATATAGTTTCCATGATGGTTGCTATTTTTGGTGCATTTATTGTCAACTTTGACAACAAATTACCATTGATTGTTGCTAAAATTAGCAACAAATTATTAATGTCAGTTCCTAAAATAGCAACAAATTATTAATGTTGGTTCCTAAAAATAGCAACAAATTATTAAGATTGGTTCATAAAAATAGCAACAAATCATAAATATTGGTTGCTATTAACACTTCAAGACAAAAACCCAATCCCTATTAGCAATTCAGCTTAGCTCGACTTTGCAGGTAAGACTCTTTGAATCCCCAGTCTCAAGAATCGCACTTGGTAGAAGTTGAACTTGTGACTTCAAAGTCACATGGTGAATCTCTTACCAACTATACCAAGTACTATTTGTTTACTTTTATGCATATAATTTATAATAAGTGAACGAAATTAAAGAGACGAAATTAAAAAATTTATCTCTAAATTAGGGACGAAATCAAAAATCAGTTTCTAAATTAGAGACGAAATTGAAATTCATCTCTATTTGATGTCATATAGCAACAAATAATAAATCTGTCTCTAAATTAGAGACGAAATTGAAATCTATCTCTATTTGATGTCATATAGCAACAAATAATAAATCCGTCTCTAAATTAGAGACGAAATTGAAATCCATCTCTATTTGATGTCATATAGCTACAAATAATAAGAGTGTTTTCAAATAATTTTATACATAATAGCAAAAAGTGGCCTACGCATATAAATTAACAACAAAATGTTACACAACTTGTTTTCGATGGCAACAAATAAAAAAATACGTTATCATCTAGCAACAATAGTTTAGACGACTTGTTTCTAATGGCAAAATTCTAAAATTCATTGCTTTTGTTTGTTTCTAAATCAATAAAAATATAATATTTGTTGCCATAGTTTGTTATTATATGGCAACAAGAGAAAAATATGATGACATATAGTAACTAGTAAGACAATTTGTTTTAAACAAGAACAAATAAAAAACATGTAGCCATTACTTATTAAAAAAACTAAAGCATAAAATGTTGTCACTTTTAATTGGCAATGGAAAAAAAATTAGATTCGTTGCTATTTAGCAACGTTTTAAAGTGTGTTGCCAAACTTAGTTAATAAAAAACTTTTAATTTTGTAGTGAAGGACGGGTGATGAAAATCGATCCCAGTATCACCTGAAATTGAGTGAAAAGCTCTAATCAATTGAGATATCCCTCACTCTCATGTTCCATTTTGATTGTGCTTGTTTGTTGATATAAACTTTAAGCTTATATTTTGTCTAGCGCAGTATCAATACATGTACAACAAACTCTATACTCTTTGTATTTTTAATGATAATATATGAGGAGTACATTTTTGGACATTGGTTGAAAATGTTTTTATATCATCGAAAAATATTCAAAAAAAAATTATACTCAGTGATATAATATTCATATATTTTTCATATCTATTCACGTGTTTCTATTTTACATATGATATCTTCAACTCTTCAAGTGTTCCTTGGTATCCATTTCATGCAATGTATATTGTTAAGAGTTTTTTATTTTATTTTATTTATTTATTTATTTTTATTTTTTATTTTTATTTTTATATTATTGGATTTATAAGAAGTTTTTGGGAGAATGAATAATAATTGGAATATTTGATAAACTGCTTCCTATCTATATGAATCAACTCCAACTTTCTCCAACCTATCATTCGTGTGCCTTTCCGCTTTTTTCTTATAAAAAAAAGTTAAAGTTACTTGAAACTTCTTATCTAATTTAACACATTTTTCATACGTAATTCCTAGAATAATTTCAACGTGGTGCATTTGTTGCGTGAAAAATCTTTCAATAATTTATGAGAATATAGTTAAATCGAAATAGAGCGATGGTAGGAGTGTGACATTGTACACACTGTAAGGGAAGAAGCTAAGATTCCTTACCTTGCCCCTCACAAGTAGGGTGTTTCATACTTCTTTCATCCGAAATTAGGGTGTTTCATACTCCCTTCATCCGAAATTAGTTTAAACGCTTTCTTTCTATCAATTACATATTAGTTTAAACATTTTCTATTGGTAAAAGACACAATTATTATTTCACATAATATCAGCCTTTTCTCTCTCTAGTAAAATAACACTTCACTATCTTGTACAATATTTGGTAACACTCTAGTATCTCCTATCACATTTACTGTTCTATCAAATAATACGAGTAAAATCTCAATAGCTTGTTGCCTAAAACTTTGTGCCTGCACTAGAAGCGTTCGAACTATGATTTAGGACGACAAACTTTTAAATTGATCGGATGTACAATTAATATTATAAAGTTGTACTAAAATAAGCAAAAGTTACCCTAATATGAGTACAATAATTACTGTACATCAAACGTATACAAAAGTGACTCATTTAGGATGGACGGGGACGGGGAGTGTAGTAATATTCCATTTTTAATCATTAATGAGTTCCCTCTACTCGATCAAGACTTTGGGGCCGTCGTCACAATTTCGTTTATGAGTTCATTGTTCACCTTATGCGACTTGGGCCTTTGACTTAGTTAAAGGTGGATAACTACCCATCCTTAATGGCCAACTAGCTCGCCCACTTCTCATTCACATTATCATTGCCTCCACAATTTTCAACCTAAAAAAAGTGAACGAATCTTATATAGAATTTTAAGAGATGCACAAGTATATGTGTTCAAACTACAAGTTGCAACAATTTCCATTTTGACAAGCCAAATTGCATAAATTTATGGCTTCACAAACCACAAAATTTAATTTGGTATCCTCATTTTATGGTTTTTATCATTTGCATGGTTGCTCAAGAGTTTAGATAGATCATAAATTCATTTCAACTTTTGTTTGGAGATAGAAATAATACAACGAGACATTCAAATATAGGTCTTGTTCACATTCATTTTTAGTCCATACAAATTCATTGGTTAAAAGTTTGTTTCTACTTTTATTTGGAGGTATAAGGTGTTTGGGTCCAATCTAGCCCAATTGGGCCTAGTCCATCAATGATTCAATTAAAGTCCAAAGTCAAAGGTCCAATTATCCAGTCTATGCCAAGTTAAGTCAAGGGTCTGGTCAACATGGTCAGCCCACTTGGCTTGAAGCCCACTTCTCCTCATTGTGCTAAGGTATAAAAGCCTTCACTCCTCTTACATTGCATTCATTCACAAATAGCCTCAAGCAATTAGTACTCTTGCATAGCACTTTCTCTCTCTACACTGTATTGACTTCAGCATCAGAGGGGTCTTCCTCAGCACACCCACGAGGCCAGTTTACGTGTGTCTGTTGTGCAGGAAATCCTCGGCCCAGCATTACTTGGACCGAGCTAGTCTTCAGCCCACTTCAAAGGACCTTCGGCAAGGTCCCATTGTTTTCACCCGAAACAATTTGGCGCCGTATGTGGGGAAGACTTTAAAAAAAAATCTTTAAGCCAATCTCAATAATTATACTCTAATCTTAGTATCAATGGCTAAGAACCGTAAAAACAAGAAATCCGACGGGAGGGGCACCTCTTTGTCAAAGAGGAGCCACGGGGCACTAAAGAAGCCCTCTCCGTCCCCGTAAGCCTCGCCGAGCGGGCATTCCTCAGGGGAAGCCATCTCGGGGGGGGGGGGGGGCATCAAGAGAGAGAACTCATTCTCCCTCTCATCACTCTCAACGGACGAATCCTCAACGTTAGAATCATTCTAACGCTCGAAGTCCACCTCTGAGCATTCCTGCTCGCTCCCAGACTCGGCGAAGGACCCTTCAGACGGGACCTTCAACTGAGGAAATAGCGAGGGTTGTAGCGGTCTTCATGGAGGCCATGAAGGCTGGAATGATGCCACCTCCTCGTGATCAATGACCTCCGCATACCAGGCATCAGCGGAGGAGAATCAAGCAAGAGGGGGGGAAAGCCCCAATCCTTCAAGGAATTGGAGGATCAATGGGAAGAGGATACATGGATAACTGAACGGGAAGGAAGAAAAAATCCGCACTTCTTCAAAGAGTCCAACACCCAGATCTTCCAAAGCAACAAAACCAGCAGCTCTGCTTCTCGGCCAGAGACTGTTCGCCGAAGCGTTTACGATCGTCTCGGCGTCAAGGAACCGATTTTAGAGTAAAAAGAGTTTTGATATTTTTGATATTATCACGGTGGCGGTAATATTTTTGATATTTCCTTAAAAGAGTTTTATTAAGAGTAAAAAGAGTATTTTAAAATAAGGGAATTTCGGGGTATTACACTATCTCGCCACCCGATTTTCCCTTCATGTCCGTACTGACATCTAAATGTGTCACAAATTTTCCATCACTTCTAGGATGATCCCAAGAAAGAATAAGTTTAGCGATATTCCTGGGAAAAATCTTCAAGTACCGGACATGGCGACGCTTAGTAGCAGCTAGTGGATAGCGAAGTGAGGAATGCTTGCAAATGGAAACAAGCGGATGTCCAAGGATGAGAGTTTCACAAACTTTAAAACACTTTTTAGGTGTAGTCCACTTAGTTAGGGGTGAATGTTTGGTGTTCGGTTTGGACTATGGCCCAAACCGAATCCAAACCGAAAAATTTCGGTTTTGGATTTTTCAATCCAAATCCAATCCAAATAAGAATTCAGTCCAACCCAAACCGAACTGAACTATAAACCTCCAAACAAAATCCAATCCAAAAACTGAATTATGAAATCATACTGAGTATTTGTGTCTATTTTTTTTATATATATATATATATATCGGGCAATTTTATACATGTACAATTTTAATTGCAAGTTTTAAAGTGACAAGATTTAGGGTTTATAACAATTGTTAAAAGGCCTAAATTTTCAAACAGATAATCACAAAATTAATCTAGACATACAAATTACAGCAGAAATAAATATTCAAATTATGTTGCTCTCTAATGCATTTTGCTTATCAAGAACTTTAGATCCATCAATCCTTCATCTAACCCAAAAAAAATGAAAATATTGAAATTGTTGGGCTTGTCGTCACAATCTATCCATTAAGACAACATTACTTGTAATTCGTGGGTAGAAACATGGAAGAAATAAGGGAAGGTGATAATCAATCAATATCAATATATATATATATTTGTTGCCAAATCATACCATAACATTAGTTATTGAAAAACTCTATGCATTAACTTTCATGTATTAATGGTACACCTAAGGTTCGGGCTTTTATCAATGGTACACCAACTTAGTTTTTGTTTATCAGCGGTACACCGGAGGTTTCACACGATTATCAACTATACACTTAACATTAAACAAACGTTAAGTAAAGGTTAAGTTGGGGTTTAATTCGATTTTTTTAACTTAAAAAATTCCTTCCCTTTTTTTCCCCTCTTCATTTTCCCTTCTTTATGTAATCTACCTGTAGGGAATATTTCAGGCATTACCCCTAACTTGATCCCCACTGTGATCATACACTAAAGTACAGTGGCGTCCAAAGGGAAAGAAGATAGAGCAAAAGAGTCGCCAATAAGTTTTAGGAACTTGTAAACCGTTCACGAGGTGAAGGTTACACCCCTTAACGATCCAGGAGATCGTTAACTCCAATAGGTCTTGAACCATGACTGGTAGTTCGGGGATGAAGGTACAAATCCAACCTAAAAGAGATTGAACCTGCCCTAATAATAGGCCTCTACTTTATTATGATCATATTCATGTGCACTTCCTGATTAACATGCAATCATTAGGTTTAGCCCTAAACCTGTTTATCTATGTTGGTTGAATATTAATGCACAAATAAATCTATTATTGGCGATCACTTGAATTATAATCAAATTAACCCTAAACAAGATTATTAATTATCTTATTAAGCGTGATTACAAGTACAAATTCCCTTTAAACATGCATAAAAGGCGTGATCAAGCAATAACAATAAAAATAGCATCAAGCAACAATAATCATAAATAATAATAATCATTAAAATAATCATAAATCATCATCATAACAGTTATAATCATAATATTCATGTTAAAGCATAATAACAATAAGATCTTAGGCATGATACTAACAAGATTAATAACAAACCCTAGCATGTCACTAAACAATAAAAATCAAAGCTTTAGCCCTAACATGATACTAACAATATATTAGGAAAGAATACAAAAGGCATCATACTTTTAATCATATACTTGATTTTAGAGTTACCCTAAACATGATATTAGGAAGATCAAAACGCCCTAACATAACATTAGGAATCATAATAACAACCTAGACATGATTTCTACATCATAATATCAATTAAACAATTAAAGCACTTACTTGGATGCCTCGTACCTCTTTCTAATAACACAATACTCACGTTAGTAACTTCAAGGAAAATAATAAACAACAATTAAATTAAATAATAATTAAAATAGGGATTTGGGACCAAACCCTCAGAAATATCAAACCTCTCACGTCTAGGGCGAAGGCAACTTCGAATAATGCTAGGTGTATCTAGGTCTTATGAATGCGGAATTTTGTAAAAAGAAGGTAGGTTTAGAAAAGAGAGAGAGAGAGAAAAGCTTCTAGCTTAAGAGAATAAGAATTAGAGAGTTGGAGAGTTGATGATTAAAGATTTTAGATTGTAGATGATTGAAAACGGAGTTTTTAGGAGGCTATTTATAGAAAAAAATCAACCAAAAAAGATAGAAAATCAAACCAGAGTTCTGACGCGAAAAAACGAGCTGAGGTTAGCGCCAGACGCTAACGCCAGGCGCCAAGCTTAGCGCCAGACACTAATGCTGGCGATTGGCGATAATTAAATTTTTGACGCGTTTTCTAAAATCAGATTAAAAATTAACCGTATAGGAGGATAAAATCGTATTTTCCTCAAAAACATTATTTTATTCTGATTAAAACTCTAAAAAGTCAACAAAAGTCAATTTATCAATGCTAATTGAATTAGGAATGAAAAGAACCTTCTAGAAGAATCTAGAAGACTAAAACCATTCCTAATTGCATCAGGAATGATAAATCCATATTAGGCCCTCCTCTAGATCATTGGGCCGCATATAAGGTTCAAACCGAGCCCAGTTTAGTAATTTGGCCATAACTTCCTCATTATTCATCGGAATTGGGCTTATAATATATCGTTGGAAAAATCTTTTCAAGCCCCGTCCAACTACACTACTATTGGACCCATATCATGGACCAACCAAACTGGATTGGTTGCTTTCTTAAAATAGATTTTCAAAAATAGAGAGAAGAGAAAAGAAATTAAAACTATCCGCAACACTAGACTTTCCACACTTTCACTTCATTCGATTATGATTCGACGTGAAAGGTACTCATCACCGGGTTTGGTTTTGGGGAGACACAAATGGGTGTCTACACTACCCTACCGACCCCTCTTCCTCTATATATAGTTTCCCTCCTTTCAGATTTTCCCTTTTCACACACAAACATACATATATCTACTCAAACACACCCAATTCGAATTATTTGTGCAAAAAATACAATAATAAAGCAACAAATAATAATCACAGGCACATTGTGCATAATTTAAACCATAATTCGCTAACAATTGTACATGGAAACCAAAATTCAACCATTTAAACAAAAAATTCATATACTACCAAAACTAAGCGAAAGTCAGAAAATCAAAGACTCAGATGAAAACTTACCTTAAGCGATCAACAATGAAGTGCAGAATTTGCTAGAATTTTGTTCAATTCGCCCGTCGATTATGGAACCTCACAACAACAGAAAAAGAGGAAAGAGTGAGAAGGAAGAAGAAGATGAACGATCTTCTGAATTAGGAGGTTTTAATTTAGGTAATTGAGGTTTGAAAGGAGCGATTTAATGTATTTGGAGTAGGGGGGCAAATTAGTCATTTCATTTTAAGTGGATTAACCTAAAGTTAACCTTTAATTAACGTTTGATTAACGTTAGGGTTATTGTAGATGAGTGTATTAAACCTTGGATGTACCGCTGATAAACAAAAACTAAGTTGGTGTACCATTGATAATTTCCCTAAGTTTAATTGATAAACTCTTCATATGCATGACAATTTCATGTAACTCCTTAATAATTACATAATAATAAAGTTTGTAAGAAATTAAACATTACTCCATTTTTATTTTGTGCATTAAACTCATAAAATTGTAATCATAGAGTAAAAGATTTTTGTACATTATGGAGTAGTATATATTTTGATATCAAATTTATAAAGATTTGATTTATCATATTTTTATGATTTTAGTGTAAAAAAATTATTCTTATAATGAATAAACCAACTCATACAATCAACAAACTACTTAAGCTATCATATTAAATAAAAAAAAAAACCACCACTTAAGCTCTCAATGACAAAGAAGCCAAAATATATATAGTTCGATTAAAGTAATAAATTTGTAATGACCCGAAGCATCGCCCGGGCCAATAACTAGTTGATTAATTAAACATGCAAGTAAAGATGGAGAAAGACAATTAAAGGGGAGCTCGAGAGGAGACCTCAGAAAGTCCTTGAGATTTTTTGTGAGGAAAGAGAAATTCTTAGAGGAAAGAGATAGATAGAGGCGGATAGTTTAGGGTTTAGGGATTTTAGGTTTTGTCTTCTTTTTACATATAGAGGCTGATTAAAGGAGACTGGTGGGCTTAACATTTGGGCCTAAATTATAAACGAGACATATACATTAGTAATATAATTCGGTTTATTTCGGTTTTGAGAAGCCTAAAATCGAATCCAAACCGAAAAACCGAATTTCATTTTTTTTTCAATCCAATCCAATTCGAATTAAAAAAAATCCAATCTGAATTACTAATTCGGTTTGGATCGGTTTGATTTTTGGTTTTAATCTGTATTACTTTCACCCCTACACTTAGGGCTTGTTCACATTTACTTAATTTCAGTTCAGTTCAGTTCAGTTAAGATCCAATCAGTTCAATTCAGCTCCTAATTTCCCTCTCTCATAAAATATTCATTTTAGCTCAGTTCAATTCAATTAAGTTCAGTTCAGCTCCAATCTGTTCAGTTTAGTTCAGTTCAGTTCAGCTCTAATCAGTTCAGTTCAGTTCAGTAAATGTGAACAGATCCTTAGTTGTAAAGAATTTCTCAAACTAAGCACTCCATATAAGCCTGTCCAGCATCATGTGTCGAATTTCCATAGTTATATTCCATGGGAGATGGGGAGCTCCAAATCCAATGGATCTACAATTAATTCAATTACAACTATGCTCTAATGGCGGTTACCAACTCACAATTTTCCGTTATGTCTAACTCACTAGTTCCGTTATTCACCGTTATGACAAGTCAATACACAGATGTCAAAATGTCCATGTCATGTACCTGGAAGTTACCATATTACCATGAATATGTCTTAAGCGTTTTTTTAAGGGAATTATACAAAAAAAAAATGTTTTAAAAATGTAGAATCCCATTATTTTGAAATACCAATTTGGAAATACAAGTGCTTCATTTAGTGACAAAAATAAACAAACAAACCAAAATTGCAAAAGAAAATATCGTTTGAACGATCGAAATGCACGTAAAATGAGAAAAGAGAGAAAATTTCTTTTCAGATAACAATGTATCCATTGTGAAACAACATGCTCCAATTCAATGGTAATTAGTTA
Organism: Chenopodium quinoa; assembly: GCF_001683475.1. NCBI lineage: Eukaryota > Viridiplantae > Streptophyta > Magnoliopsida > Caryophyllales > Amaranthaceae > Chenopodium > Chenopodium quinoa. The sequence goes on from NW_018742455.1 coordinate 1,653,496, forward strand.
TGGAGTAAAACACTAGGAGATAATAACACAATCTTTGCCCCACATTAAGTAATAGAAACATACAATTAAACATCATATAGTAAATACATTCCTACCTAATCTAAGAAGGTGAAGTAACCATAATTATAAACTATACTTTATCTTCTCCCATAAATTATAATCTCTACCAACCAAGATAATTACTATCCCTTCAAACAAAAAAAAATTCTACCCTAATCTAGTTTCCTTGATCAACAACCATCACAATAACAAAAATACTCCGTACTCCGTAATAAACAGTTAATTACATTTGGGCCGTATGTAACGGCCCGTAATGACCAAAACATAGAATAGAAAGAAATAAAAACACCCTCAAAAATCTCCTGTTCAATTTCTCACTCTTGTTTCTGGATTGTTTGTGTGTTTTTCTAAAGTTTGCAAATTTTTTTATAATTTTTCTCCACTACTTCTACTACCTGATCACACAACAACAACAACAACAACAACAAAGTGTAGAGTATCACCAAATCCCTATTTTCTCTCTCCTAAACTTTTTATTTCCAGTTTTTATTATTTATTATCCTCCATTTTTCTGCCATGGATCTACTTCTTCAAACCTCGATTTCCTGTTTCTAGATCTCCGATTTCCTGTCACAATTTCAAATTCGAATTTGTTGGTTTTTGATTTTTGAAATTTGTGATTGTTCATTTTTGATTTTTGATTATTGTTGTTGTTGATTGAGGATGAAGGTTCCGTGTTGTTCGGTGTGTCATACGAGGTACAACGACGAGGAACGAGCTCCATTGTTACTCCATTGCGGCCATGGATTCTGCAAAGAGTGTCTTTCTCGAATGTTCGCTTCATCGTTCGACAACTCTCTGTCATGCCCTCGTTGTCGCCATGTAACCCTAGTCGGGAACTCGGTCTCGGCTTTACGGAAGAACTTCGCGCTTCTTGCGGTCACCGCTACGGGGAACTCGTCCTCGGATGATGACGTCAGCGATGGGGATGGTGACGTGGAGAATGATGAGTTTGAGGAGTACGAGGAGGATCGGAGGCGGAGCTCGAGCGCTTCGAGTTCCGGGGGGTGTTCGGTGGGGGGTGCGATTGAGCTGGCGAATCATGGGGAGTTGAAGTTTCTGCAGAGGATTGGGGAGGGGAAGAGGGCTGGGGTGGAAATGTGGAGTGCTACGTTGGCGGGCGGGGTTCGGGCGGGGGGCCGGTGTCGGCATAAGGTTGCGGTTAGGAAGGTTTCGATTACGGAGGAGATGGATGTGATGTGGGTGCAGAGTCAGTTGGAGAGTTTGAGGCAGGCGGCGATTTGGTGTAGGAATGTTTGTACCTTTCATGGGGTTATTAGAGGGGCTGTTAGTTGTCTTAGTCTTGTAATGGATAAGTGTTATGGTTCTCTTCAATCGGCTATGCAGCGTAATGAGGGGAGGTTGACACTTGAGCAAATTCTCAGGTTCGGGTTTTTACTCCTTTTGTTTTCTTTTTGATTTTGATTGGGTTAGAAACAGTTTTTGATTGTAGATTGTTGATGGTTTTTTGATAATTGGGTTGGTGATTTTATTGTCAAAGATTATGATTTGCTTAATTTCTTGAATTGTATGTTAATTACCTAGAAATGAAGATCTTCACCTATCTGTGATTTAGTCTTGTTATAGGGGAAGAACTTGGTTATTAATGAGTAATGTTAGCTAAGGTATCCCGATACCTGTATCATAAGCATCTCTGAGTGTTGATATTCGTGGAGATTTTTTGACACTGCAATTAACAGAAGCACTGAATGCAGCACAATGCAGTTCGTCTCTAATAAGAATGAAGCTGGCCTTTTTTTAAAGGTTTCATGCAATCATGCCCCTCTTCTCATTTTCTGGCACTCTCTCACCGCTATTGCTGCTTTTAGCCAAAAACCTCTTCGTTTATATTCTGCCCTGATAAAATTAATTAGTTTCCTTTTAAAAAGTTAGTACAGGTTGTGGGAAATGCACCTCCTCTCATCTTCTGGCACTCTCTGCTTCTAGCCAAAACCCTCTTTGTTTATATTCTGCCACGACAACAATAATTTCCTTAACAAAAAACTTAGTACAAGTTGTGAGAAACGTAATGAATAGATATACTCCCTGTAGCCAGGTTATTCATGAACAGCGCAATCTAATGGGTGATGGGTTTGATTGCACCACATTAGGATCAATCGTCTAGACTAGTTTATTCTTTATTGTCAATTAAAAATCTCATTGGGATGGCTATGCAGAAGCACTTCAAAGTAAATTGATGGAAGTCATTTAATAGTTGTTTTGTTTGGGTTTCCTTTTGGTAGTTTTAGTCATTTATTTTTTGGGGGGTGGGGATTTATAGGTGGGGAGTTGGGTTAGGATTTAGTGGGCGGGGAGGGGGAGGAATGTAATAGACTAGGTTTCGGACTTCATATTTCAAAATTAGTGAGACATATGAACCATGATGAAAGCTTGAATCTTTGATTGAAATGGCAAAAGGGTTACAAAATGATGGGTTGATTGCTTTAGGCTATTACTCTCTTTGATATCTTTAGGTTATCACTCTCTTTGTAACTTTAGGTTGTCACTCTCATAGTAACTTTAGGTTACTACTCTATAACATAGTTCCTCACAATTCACAAAAATCTACTGCCATGTTAAATGCTATCTATACTCAAGCTTACTACTAAGGTTATCCTAGCAATTAAAATAGTTTGTCTCTATTACAAGTTTACAATAGAAGATCAGCCTATTCAATCCATGTTGCTCTTCTCCTTAGTGGAACATAAATGAGTTTTGTCCATTAGTGTCTTGCTGTCATTTGCTTCCCGTTACACTTAGGTAGCAACCCCATTGAGTCCATCACATGGAAGAGGAGAGGTAACCCTAATGGTTAATTATATTACATGGACATGGCTTAAACCTAGAAATACTTGTGTCATAACTGCATGAAACAATTTGGATTTGAAGTCTGTTGTTGGAAACCTTGTGACTGGACATGGAAACAAATTCAAGAGAGCAAATGGGGAAGTAAGAGGAAGAAGTAATATATACTCAGTGCTGCCTCAAGTGTCATCTTCAAGGCATCCCCAACACTATACTTTGCTCACTTTTTCGTAAGAAATCATTACTTATTCTTGCTAAAAAAAGATCAAACCACGTTAGAATATGTTTGGAAAGGTGTGCCTATGTAGTGGGCATGTGCTAGTCGTTTTTGACAAGGCACAATGTTGCAACAATAAGTGGTGGTTTTGCATTAATTTAACCTTGAACATTGTTTTAACCTTGAAATTAAATTGTTCGTTGCTTCGAATAAGCATGCTTGGTGCTCGTCAAACCTTGTCTTCAGGCCCCTATTGTCTTTGTGCACTTTGAGCTATTTCCTCTTTTTTTACGTCGTTAAGTTCTAGGACTGTGTGTGTTGGGGAGGGGGGGGGGGGTTGGGGATTGGGAACAAATGGAAGTTTTTGGATATTTATTTCACATATGCCTTGTCGCTTTGCATGGATAGTCTCAAATGGCAAGGATAAAAAGTCTTGATCTCTGAATATGTTGAGTGTAGTAAATAATATTTAATTTAGTGCCCCTGAATCATTTGGAAATGAGTTAAGGGGAATACAAATTTTCACTCTTGTTGGATAGAAGTTAAAATAAGCATGGTCAATGTTTTATTTTCTTATAATTGTAATTGCTTTGACCAAAAATAAAATTCACTTTCCTTTAAAATTCAATTTTGTTCTCGGACTTTGTCATCTGTATTTTGTATGAATGCGAGGTTGTTTTTGGAACTCGCCCTCTTTAGATGAAATTTCATCATCTTTAGAGAGAGAGAACTTCTCCGAAGTTTCCTCTTCATTGTTATACCAAGGGCTACATCTTGATATACATGAACTTACCAACAAAGATCGGTTTTTGAAATTAGGGAAGTAGTTGTTGGTGGTGGTGGTGATGGTGTGTGTTTGTTTCATTTTAAAAAAAAAATATACGAAGTATGTATTATGACTGTATTCAGTGTAAAGAGTATATTGTCAAAATCTTTCTCTAATATATTTTGGTGCTTGAGTTGCATTCTTTCTATTAAGAATAATGAATTCACCCTTTGGATCTTTGATTGATGATTAAGATGCTATTTTTTTTGGGTACAAGGCTTGTGATAAAGTTAACAGAAATATTATGCAGTTCACTATTATGCATGAAATCATTCTTTTCTATTGCATAGCTACTATGTTAGTTCACTTTGATGTGCTAAAGCCCTTTTTAATTATTGCCCTCGCAGTTTTAAGATAAACCATGCCTCTGTTTTGAAAAGTTTTCTGACATACAACATGCCTCTGTTTTGGGTGTACATTAGGCCTTGTTTTCTTTATCCAATTTTATGAATTTGAACTAATTTTACTTGCTAATTCTAAATTCACTGATTTTTGCTGATTAATTTTTACTATTGCGCTTGTGTATTTCTTAATGGTGATACTTTTTTTCTTACTTCTTAATTAGACTATAGTAGTTTTATTGATTAAAACTGATTTTACCCACTTTTATGAATTTGAACTATAATATTAATTTTACTGATTTTTAGTGTTGCACTAGTATTTTTTCTATTAAAGAGTTACTTTTTCCTTTGCTATTAATTTGACTATTGTAGTTTTTATTGATTCTGCTGGATATAATATATAATCCCTTCATTCTTTTTTAGTCGGCTTTATAGTATGACTTTATAATAAAACGTAGTCATGTTGGATATTGTTAGAATCATCTTAATTTATATTTACATGATATCATCTTCTTTTTATATTACTTGTTAGTAATTAGAGATATTTATTGTTAACTTGTGCGTTGGCAAACTCACTCACTCAATCAATCAAAGCCATAATTCCATAAGTGGGGTTGGCTACATGAACCAAATTTGATTATTCCGTGCAATCATCAACAAAGATCTTCCTCCTCCATCCCTTACGATCCAATGCTTCCTCCTCATGCAAATCCATAAACTTCATATTCTTCCTAACTCCTTCCAACCAAGTCATTTTCGGTCTCCCTCTCCCTCGTGTATAAAGTTGTTGAACTTGTGCGTTGGCAAACGTGATAAAAAATATGTTAACAAAAAAATAACGGAGGAATTATAAAGTTGTACTCCTTTTTATCTTGTGTTTTTTGTTTCATATATATATATTTTTTTATTTCTGTAAATATTTAATCACACATTTGCCTTTCTCTCTTTCCACTATGTATTATGAAGTATATTGTTGGTTACATCCCTTTCACCATATATATCCTTTCCCTATGAACGAAGCACTACATTTCATTTATTGTAGCTAGACGAGAGGTATGGCATTTTTTGGCCATATATTGTATTCAGAAACTTATGGCTTGCACAGTTCAGTCCTTGTAGGCGTAGTCATGCTTCTGGTGTTGTTTGTTTGTGTGGACTTAGAGTTGAAATTATATTTCTGAAATCTAAAAAAATTGCGTATTTGAATATTTTAGGTATGGAGCAGATATTGCCCGAGGAGTTGCTGAACTTCATGCTGCTGGTGTTGTTTGTATGAATTTAAAACCATCGAATATTCTTTTGGACGTGACTGGTCATGCGGTGGTCTCTGATTATGGACTTCCAGCAATCCTGAAAAAGCCAATATGCAGAAAAGCTCGAGCTGAAGGGGATTCGTCAATAATTCATTCCTGTATGGATTGCACGATGCTTAGTCCACATTATACGGCACCAGAGGCATGGGAGCCGGTCAGGAAATCATTGAATTTGTTTTGGGAAGAAGCTATAGGGATATCTGCAGAGTCTGATGCATGGAGTTTTGGATGCACCTTGGTGGAAATGTGCACTGGGACTGTTCCGTATGTACCATGTATCCATTTTTGATTGATTTTATATTCATGGTTTATCTATTAGCATGCTGGTCTTGTTTAGTTGAACACAGAATAACTTTTGATGTGTATCACCTATTATTGGCATCCAGTTGGGCAGGTCTGAGTGCTGAGGAAATTTATCGCACTGTTGTCAAGGCTCGAAGATTGCCTCCACAATATGCTAGTGTAGTTGGTGTCGGAATACCGAGGGAGCTGTGGAAGATGATTGGGGAATGCCTCCAGTTCAAACCGTCTAAGCGCCCTACTTTCAGTGCAATGCTAGCCATATTTCTTCGTCATTTGCAGTCACTGCCTCGAAGCCCTCCTGCAAGTCCAGAAAAGTAAATATTTCTTATTTTTATTGTCTCATTCACCCCTCTTTTAAAAGTTTGTTAACCTTGTTTATCTCTTTCCCTCCTTTCATGTGTGTGTGTACCTGCAACTGCATTGATCACTTCTGCTGTAATTTCTTCTTTTGGTGCTTTTCTTGTTTCTTCCTTAATTTGGTATATTATCTTGTTCATGTACACTTGTAATGGCAAATTTCCAGCGATGTTGAAGCTTGTTCGACAAATTTAATTGAGCCGTCCCCAACATCTGTCTTGGAGGTGTACCCATATAACCCCAATCAACTGCATCAACTAGTTTCTGAGGGGGATTTGAATGGTGTAAGGTTGGTGCCCTGCTGATTATGAGGGCCGAATGGGCATTCTTGTCTATGTGTCTGATTTTTGTTGCTGCATTTGCAGAAATTTTCTTGCGAAGGCTGCATCTGGGGCAGGAAGCAGTGCAGTCTCTTCGTTACTAGAAGCACAAAATAATGATGGGCAGACAGCGCTCCACCTTGCCTGTAGAAGAGGGAGTTCTGAACTTGTTGAGGCTATTTTGGAGTACAAAGAGGCTGATGTAGATATTCTTGATAAAGATGGGGATCCTCCACTAGTCTTTGCTTTGGCAGCTGGATCTCCTGAGTGTGTTTGTGCCCTTATTAAAAGAAATTCTAATGTGAGATCTAGGTTAAGGGAAGGTTTTGGGCCTTCTGTAGCTCATGTTTGTGCATACCATGGTCAACCTGATTGCATGCGTGTACGTCTTCTATGATCTCTGTGATATTTTGTGGTTATGCCTCTGTTAGTTACTTTTGTTTGTTCTTCCATTCCTATATATGGTTACTAACTTGATTGGGACTTCCGAATTCCTATATAATATTTGTTTACTACGGCAGGAATTATTATTAGCTGGGGCTGATCCTAATGCTGTCGATGATGAAGGTGAATCTGTGCTGCACAGAGCTGTTGCGAAGAAATATACAGACTGTGCTTTGATCCTATTGGAACATGGAGGCTCTAGATCAATGAGTGTTCCGAATTTAAAGGAGTTGACGTATGTATATCTCCACTGTGCTGCTCCAATTTTCATTCATGATTGTCTTTAGTTAAATTGAAGGTTTAACCCTAGCTAGCTTGGAAATGTACGTGGAAAAGTGGTTGTTTGAAAATATAGGATAGGGATATACTTTATTGGCATAATATATATGTGAAATATATCAAGCACAGAAACATGCATTGTTGGGGGGGGGGGGGGTTGTTCTGGCCCTTCTGGATACAGGAAACTGGAGGAAGCGCAATCAGAACATTTGGAGTATGCATAAACTTGCATTTATATCTGGTATAACATTTGCATGTTTTTGCTAAATACTCGAGATTCAAAATAGATCATGTGTTGTCTTGGGCCTTAGTTTAAAACCAGGGTTTGTAACATTAAATTGTAATGTTCTATAATGACCCCAAGGAACCTGATATAGGTCTAGGCAGTTTGGTCAAGTTTGCGTGGTACATCATCGTTAAGTAGAGCAAGCTTTTAGGATTTAAATATGTTCTTAGAAGATATAGATTATTGTAGAATGTACCTGTAAATCTGTAATATTTAGTCTTTGTACTTGTGTAATTTTTTTGATAGTGTGCTTTGTGTCCATTTTGTACCCATATATCCCACTCACCCTCATATTGTGGAGGTTTGAAAACTCTAGCTTTATGGAGCTCGTTTATTTAGTGATTGTAAAATACAGACTTTTATTTGTACGTAAGCTCACACAAAGAAATCATTCTGAAGGCACTATAGCACTTGTTTACCTCCACTCTCAAGCTTTACTTGTTCCTCCCAATAGCAATGGCTATAACTTGATTTGTTTTCCAGTTAGAATGTGAAACAAGTGGCCCATATGTGTGGTGTTCAAACTTCAAAAATAGTCCTCGTTTGACTTGCAACTCCTTGGTTATTGGGCATGGATGAAGTATAGGTTTTAATGTAAACTTTAATGGTCGCTAAAGGGCTCCAAAAGAATGTTGGGAGGTACTTAAAATGCAATGATAGCCCCCCCCCCCCTTTTTTTTGGGGGGGGGGGTGGGTGATGTTATATGAGATAGGAGCAGCATTCGGAAACTCCTATTCTTTTTGCAGGAAAATTTTGGGCTAATAAATGAAGACAATGGCTTAGTATCATTTCGATGTTGCTTTTATGTATTGTCACCGTCTGTATATCCAAGTAGCTTACTCATGGGTTATACTCGAGGGGGATTAGGTTGCACCATTTTTAAATAGTGACAACAAAACTTACCTCTTTTAATTACAAAATCAAGAGAGTGAGGGATAGCTCAAGTGGTTAAAGCTTCCCTTCCGATTCTAGGTGATCATGGGATCAATTCTCATCACTCGCCCTTGTGGCTCTCTAAAAAAAAAAAAAAAAAAAAAAATTCTATTTCTCTAGCCCAAAAAAGTCTCGGTCTAAAAGTATGAACTTGATTAGACAGTAAACTATAGTTTCAGACTTATGATTCTTTAGCGGTAGTTTTTATATATACTCTATGATAGTTGCTTTTTATGAATTAGCTATTATAGTTTATAAAAGAATGATAAGTTTTTTCCTCAATTATTTTAAAGGTGATGTTGCTTCCATTTTTCTAGTTCATGAATTCGCTACATTCCCTCTTTTATCCATAATTCTGTGAAGAACCTTTTCCCTACTTTATCTTACACAACGTTCACTTAAAAACTCCATAATTTTTTACATAGACCTCATTTGCTAGACTTCCTCAAATACTTCTATTTTCACATGGCCGACTTGCGTTGTGTAACACCCCGTATTTTTGAACCATTATTTTATGTGCATTTAAAGCTAGTAAACCTAATTTCTAATTTAAATATCAATTTCTAAATTGAAATATTGATTTCGTTATTTTAATATAATGGTAATCCCAAGCTTTTGAAACCCTAATTATAATATTTTGACAAGACGTTTGAAAGTTATTATTTAAAAGGGTTCTATATTTGAGTTTTAATCATTTCAAACTGTATTTGACTTATCTGAATTGATATTAACTTTAAAGGGTGATTCCTTAAGCTTAAGCATCAATTCAGTAAGTGTTTCTATAAAAATTATGTAATTTCAATGTTTAACTTATCACAATTGATATGGGTCATCATGGGTGATTCCTTGACTGAAGTGCCAATTTGATAGGTATAAAATGATTCTATGATTTTAAAGATGTTTTACGTTCAATCGTATCAATATCGATGTATAAAGTTGTATTGGGTGTTTCCGTCAACTTGATTATCGAATTGATATTGTTTACAAACTATTCTTTAATTTATATTTATAAAACTCATTATAATTTCCTTTTATTAATTGGGTCATTATAAATTAATAATATTATTGGTTTCGTATATCGCCTCTTTATATTGCTTTTCTGTAAAATATGAACTTTATATATATTTTTGTTTCGTGATTTAAATTATTGTTTTCATTATTATTGTTGTAATTACTATTTATATTATTATTGAGTTATCAATAATGTAATCTATATTATTGTTTTTTTTTTTTTTTTGTAAAAACATACTTTCAAATCGCTTCTCGTTACATCCCTTTCCTAGTCTAGTTTCGGGCCAACTAGACTTTGTTTATTAGTCGGGTATCGCCTTAACACTTTCATGACTAAATAGATTAATATAGACTTTTTTATTAGCTTTCCTTATCCCATTTTTAAGCCTCAACTAATTATTCAATCAAGCCCAAAAAAAAGAACCTTTAACCGATGTATTATGAGGCTTGTTTGTGAGCTTCATTTGAGCCTATTTTAGGCTGATTTTTGCAGCAGCTTTGAGGATTAGTGGCTGATCATTTTACCCTAAGTAACCTCCTCTAATCAATTGTAATAACACCTAATTTTGGCTGCCCAACTTCTCCACTTCTCCTTCCTTTTATTTACGTGTACATTATATGCTAGCTTCATCACTTTTTCTTCAGCAAAAAAAACGCTTCATATACTCTCCTCTCTCTTCATCTTTTTCGTGAGTTTCAAAGGAAAATTAAGGGGGAAATCTAAGCCTAATTTGCTGCTTCATCAAACTCCAATTCGTGGTCAAATTTCCTCCTCTTTCAAAGTGTCAAAACCGAAGAACTTTAAGGGCTCCAAGAGGGTTGCTTGGGTGGGTGTTTGTGCGTTTTGTTGCTGCTGTTTGTGCTTGGTAGTGCTATCCTTTTCTTCTTGTTTTAGTGGCTTATACATCAAGGTAACTAGCCTTTCTTCCCTTAGGTTAGAAATGCTAGGTTTTAGGGTTGGATTAATAGGTTAGAAATCATGATTAGGGTTGGTTTATTTTCTGATTTTCGTACATGGTTCTATGACAGAATTTCGTTTGAATTTAATTGAGTTTTATGGGTTTAAATCATGTTTTTCATGCTTGGATTTATTTGGTATAAAAGCCTAGTTGTTGTATGATATTATCATGATGTTTTATTAGGTCTTTATATGATTTTTTTGGGCTTTAAAATCTGATTATGAGTGCTGCCATGTTTGAGTGTTTACAGCATGTTTATGGAAGGTTTTACCATGATTTCTGCCCTACTACTGTTAGTATCATGTAAGGAACATCCCTAATTTATAGAGTCATGTTTAGGGGCAAGTTTTGGTATGATTTCGTGCCCTAGATTGAGGTTGAGGTCTGCTGTATTTTCAGGGTTGGGAGCTGTACGAAAATGGAAAATTAGGGAGTGAATTGCTTAATTTTTTTATGTTCAAACTTGTGCCTATTATGTCCTAGTATGTTTTATGGTATTGTATATTGTTGGGCTAAGTTTAATTATGAGCTTTGGTTTGTTTTAAAGTGATATAATTACACATACGCAATGCTGCCACATCAGTTCATGTATGACGTAAATAGAGGTGGTTATGTATATGTTTTGCTCAACTTTCATGCTTAACCTGAAGCTCATTCGGTTCTATTATGTTTTTAGAGTTTGTACTATAATGGGCTAAGCTTAGTTTCATGTTTAAGGTGGGGTTTTGGGTGATTTGGTATAATTGGTACTGCTGTACATTAGTGTAGGGGCTGCTGTAAATATGACTTTAATTTGGCATGTTCTCTTTTGAATTTTAAGTCCAAAATGGTTTTATATGATGCCTAATGAGTGTATGTATATGCCTAAATTTTTATTTTGCATTTTAAGCATGTTTGGTTGGGTTTTTATGATGATTTTCGGAGTTACTTGTTGCTGTCCTGTTTTGGTTGTTTTATGAAATTCTAGTTTGGATTTGTTGTTTAATAAAATGAATTTATGGGATTTTTATTATAAGTATTATGTGTTAGTTGAATTTATATGTTAATAAGTGATGTGTGAATTTTTGGGTATTATAAACCCCTAAAGTGAAATATTTCTATGTGTGTTTGAATATGTGTGGGTTGTAATTGTATTTTCGATGTCGTAATGCTTTAGAGAAGGATAACACTGTCTTTAGCATCACTTCGCCAAGAGTTGTGAATGCACTTAATTGTTGAATTTTGATAATTAATTATATTCCCAAACTCAGACGATACCTTTTGTGTTTTATTAAGTTGAAGTGTGTTTTGAAAGGGAGTTTCAATTGTATTTAAGAAATGTGATTTTCTTATGCAGTTTGAATTGAGTGTAAGACCATTTTTGGCTTCTCTGCAGATTTCTAAATGAAATATATTATATTATTTATTTTAATTGATTTTGAATTGTGTGTGGGGCCATAGTCGGGTGTGAGGCCGAGTTGCTTCCCGATGGTGAATGAACATGCTAACTACCTGGATTGCGAGTCTTAGGTAGCTCAACCTGGGTTAATTGTTGTCGTCCGGGGGTGTGTAAGACCTTATAGGCATCTACCCATAACCGGGAGTTGGCCAATCTTAGACACGGTCTCTGCGAGATGACCGGGGGTTCGTCCTGACAAACCTTAGGAAGTAGATTGCGAGGCCACTAGCGTTCCCTCCATGCCAGTTCTTCTGTTTTGAAGGTTTTGGGTTTGAAATATTTATATTTTTAAATTATTACTTATTTGAAGTCTATATATTATTATGATTGAAATTGAGTGTTTTAATATTGATATTTCTGTTTTAAGTTTATTTTGAAATATTTCATTGTTTGTATGGTTTAATGGTTTTAAGTGATTTCATTTGAGTTTTCAAGTTGATTGTGGTTATGGTTTCTTTCTGTTAATTTAAGTCTAAGATCTTCTGTTTCTGATTTGAGGGAGAACTGCTAGTTGCTCCCCACTGATTGTGGAACGTTGTTATAATTTGCAGGTTTCATTTGTTTATTTGATATCTGTGACGCTGGGTTGGGGATTGAGAGTTTAGAACCTAACTTTTAGGCTTGTATGCCTTTGTTGTTAGTTGACTGTTTAATTATTTTGAATTTAGTCTAGTTTGGCCGATAAGGGTTGTGCTGCCCTTGGCTTTTGAATGTAATTAATTTGTCCATGTTAAAGTTTGTTTGCTATTTTCTTTTGTTCACATAGTTTGCGCTTAGCTTAAACAACTTAATTTGGATGTGTGAATAAGTTAATTTGACTTTTAGACCTAGGTTAAGCTTGACTTTTCTAATCGAAGTTAAGTAGCCTCCCGTTCAAGCGTAATTCCGCTAACGCTTCCAGTTCCAAAAGGATGGGGTGTTACACGTTGTCTTTCTCCCACCCACCTTTACCTTTGTGCAAATTGTAACTGAAACTAACTCAAAGAATCAAAGGTAATTAATTAGAGAGATCAGCCAAGGCAATATAAGTTGCACGACGTGGTGGTATTAATTACTCTTTTTTCAGCTAATTAATTTGTAAAGGTTGCTTTAAACCATTGTTGTTGCAGCGAGTTGTGCCTTTCAAATTTGAAGATATTGTCAATTTAAATTGCATTAACTTGGTTAGATGAATTCTGATATATTATTAAGTCATTTATGCTAATTTATAGAGAGAGGGAAGTGGGACAAAGTTCTAAAGATAATTGTACTATCTGTTGATTCTGTAAGAAATTTAAATTACAACAGTGGGATTTGAAACATGATACATAGATCACCCCCTTCTAATTGAATAACAATAGTGGGATTAGAAACATGATGCAGTATTTTTTGCAGCATCATGTATGCATGTGAATATGTGATAAAGACATTTTGCTCAATCCTGTGCTGTTATGATGTCATTCTTCCATAAGTTTTGTTTCTCTGTAACTAACACAGTAATGTCACAGACCCTTGCACCTTTGTGTATCAACATGGAATGTAGCTGTTGTGAGAAGATGGGTTGAAGTTGCTACTGCCGAGGAGATAGCTGATGCAATTAATATACCGAGCTCATCTGGTACAGCCTTGTGTATGGCTGCAGCTGCTAAGAAATACCATGAAAAAGGTGCACTTAGAAAGAATTTTTTTTTAATTACTATGGAGTGTTGCTCATTATTAATAGCCAGCTATGCTATGCTGGCTACATATCTGAATAGTTTTTTCTCTGTTCCCAAAAGGAGGTTACATTTGGCGGTTTTACATTGTTACTTCCTCCGTTCCTAAAAAAGGGTTACATTTGCCTGTTTTGGCGTTCCCCTTTAATGGTTACGTTTCAATTATTTTTAAATTAATTTTTTTTAAACACATTTTCCTCAAAAAAAAAAAAAAACATATATTCCATACAACTATCCCCATTTATCAAAATATTTACATATTTCCAATGCAACTATTCCTATTTACAAAAATATTTACCTACTCTCAACACAAATATTCCAATTTTCAAAGTTAATTTAGCTTTGAAAATAGGAATATTTGCATTGAAATTAGGTAAATATTTTTGTATATAGGAGTAGTTGCATTGGGAGTATGTAAATATTTTGATAAATGGGGATAGTTGCATGGGTAATAATATAATATGTATGTATGGGGAAAATATATAAAAAAATGATTATTATAATCTAGCAAATAATTGAAACGTAACTATTAAAGAGGAACGCTTAAATGGCAAACGTAACCCTCTCTCAAGAACAGAGGGAGTAGTGTTCTTTCCTGTTTCATAAAATATCCATTAATAAAGATATTCTTTGAAGAACTAACTAGCTTTATGCTGTTGTTGTGGAACAATTTACATAATGCAAATTAATAATTTTATTTCCCCTTGTGGAGCTTTTGTGAACAGTAAGCTTGATAAGACTTTAAAGGAATTATGTGGCTCGTGGGTTGCTCCACTTTTCCTCTGTTCTATATATATGCAATGGACTTATGTAAGGGGGAGAGAATTTTAGGCACTCTCCTTATTAGTTAGTTATGGATAGCTTATTCATTAGGGAGTTTGTCTGGAAAGAATTTCTACTAACAACGAAGATTAAGAGGGGGGGGGGGGTGATGAGGATTGAGGAAAGGTATTTTGAATTTTGTTGAATGTTTTGCTAGCATGTAGGTTGCTAATTGGGAGTGAACCAGGCCACTCAAAAGCTTGGTAACTATCCTTAATTATTTCTAGTAATTCTAGTTTATTAATCAATTAATATTTTCTGCACCAATTGCTTAGCTATGTTAAGTTGTAGCAAAAATATTGCACATTTACTTTTTAAGGAAGATATCAAAAATATTACATCATACCTCTTTTAAGAAATCCTATCTCTCCTTAAACACTGAAAGTATCCAATATTATTATATGAACATTTTCTAACTTCCTTACTTGGGTTTTGTTGGTAATTCACATGGTTTTGGGGTCCCTTCTTAACCTTTTCCCACTTCCTTTGCCTCCCCCCTATGGTGCATTCTAATAGAACATAGGAAAGAAATTATATTTTTACCTGAGTTTTCCTGTCTGCTGTCTGTCTTCTATTGCTGTTTTCACGTCTCTTGTTCACTTTTGGTATTCTCTACCCGTAATTTATTTTGAAAATCCATGTGTTTCTCTTTCTTATTAATTTTTTAAAAGGTTATGGTGGTGACCTTTTAAACCGAGTTGTTTCTGATCACAATCACATGCTTTTCTACATCAGTTATCTACATGATATTAGATTGTGCTGCATTCCAGCTTTTTTTAGTTTAATCGTTGTTGCATGTTACTATTACCTACTACTGGTGTCCATGTCACAACATGTCTGCCAACGTATGCACTTACCGAGTTGTTTCTGATCACAATCACATGCTTTTCTACATCAGTTATCTACATAATATTAGATTGTGCTGCATTCCAGCTTTTTTCTGTTTAATTTTTGTTGCATGTTACTATTACCTACTACTGGTATCCATGTCACAACATGTCTGCCAACCTATGCACTTATCTTTCATCCTTTTCCCATTAGCTGCACATTGAAAATTTGGTTTCCTGGTGTTGCTCATCTATTAAATGAAAATCACCAGGAATCCCAGCCTTGTCTTTCCATTTCTTGCATTTGTTGGCATCGCCAGTTCAATCTATGTTTATAATATCTCCTTTCTTAGCTTAATTTGTGATTGCTTCAAAGCGAACATGGTGAGTCAGATTTCACTATTCTGTTATGAACCACCCCAGAGACCATTTCCCCGTCCAAAAACAAAAAAGGCATAAAGTAGGGAAAAAATGTAACTATTTTTTTTTTTTTTTTGTCTGTATGATCTTGACTCTGCTATTCTTTTGAAGGATCCTCTTAGGATTTTAAGGTGTTCTAACCTTTGTGAAAATTATTTGTTGTTTAGAGGGAAGAGAATTGGTGCGACTATTACTTGCTGCTGGAGCTGACCCAACTGCCCAAGATGATCAACAGAGAACTGCTTTGCATACAGCTGCTATGGCTAATGATGTGGAGCTGGTGCAGGTGACAAGTTTTTTTTTGTTTTTATTTTTTTTTAATTTTTTTTTATGTTGTTATGTGCTTCAAACTCAGGGAAAGGCATTAGTGTTTGTCAAAGTGGTACTAGTCTTCTATTACTTGTTCACTGACTAGGCAACTGTTAATGAGAAATTGGAGTGGAAAACCATCACGAGGAAAACAAATTTGGAGCCCTGTCAAACTCTGTACTGTGTAGATGTTGCTTGCTGGAAATGGTCGCAAAGATTACATTTATGCAGTTTTAGACTACTAAATATGGAAAATAATTGTATCAGAAGCTAGCATGATCAACTGTATATACTTTCAGTGCCTCGCATACTTTCACAATGGCAGAATATATCAAAAAGGTTTAGCATTCCTGAACTATATTGCTTGCTCATATATATTTTCAATCTTTTTGCAGATCATTCTGGATGCTGGAGTTGATGTCAACATCCGTAATGTGCACAACACAGTACCTCTTCATGTGGCTTTGGCTCGAGGTGCAAAATCTTGCATTGGGCTCCTGCTGTCGGCTGGAGCGGATTATAATTTCCAGGTTCTGCTCACGTCTTGCTACAGTATAAGTGGAAATAGTTAACTATGTGATTTTTCTATCTTTCCTAAAGTGTAGCACATTGGCCGCACGCACGAAAAATATTTACTTATCCAGTTATCTCCTCTCATATCACCTTGCTCCCCTACCTCCCCGTGAAAATAGTTTTTTGCTTGAGGTTTGACTTTTGGTCTTGTGGATGTCACTTGACAAAAACATTATTTTTAATTTAACATAGGGTCGATCTTATCACCTGATCTTGAGAAACCTTTTTAAGATCTATTGTAGGAATCTGATCTCGGCAACCTCAATAATTTACCAAGTGATATTTAAATCTCTGTTAGTCTATGACTTATTTTTTTCGCTTGTGTCCGTTGGGATGTTTATCAGATTAGTATTTTCCTTATCTTCAGGATGATGAAGGTGATAATGCTTTCCACATAGCAGCTGATGCAGCTAAGATGATTCGTGAAAACCTCGAATGGATTATTCATATGCTTAAGTGTCCAGATGCTGCCGTTGATCTGAGGAACCACAGGCAAGTGTTAAATGCTTTGAATCTCATCACTATGATTTTGCTCCCTTGCTATTTTATGTTTCTTTTCTTATCTAGTGCTGTATGATGCTTATGGCCAATAGTAAAAGATTGATTTAACCATATGTTCTTTACCTTGTCAATTCATAGACTAGTATATAGTCTGGTTAAAGTTGAACTAGTCAAGATTATGTGTTATGTGTATTACTTATGCGGTATTGCATGTTTTGTGACGGATAACAGTGGTAAGACTTTAAAAGACTTTTTAGAGGCCCTTCCTCGAGAATGGATTTCTGAAGATCTGATGGAGGCACTTTTGGATAAGGGGGTTCAACTGTCTCCTACAATGTAAGCATTGTAAATTCCAAGAGCACTATTCTGACCATCTTTTTCTTTCCTTCTAATTGTTAAATCTATCTGTTAATTGTTTTATGTAGTTACATAGCTGGTGATTGGGTGAAATTTAGAAGAAGTGTCACTGCTCCAAAGTATGGTTGGCAAGGTGCAACTCAGATGAGTGTTGGTTTTGTACAGAGTATTCCTGACAAGGATCACTTGATAATATCATTTTGTACTGGAGAGGCTCGTGTTTTGGTGAATGAAGTTATAAAAGTAATTCCATTAGACAGGGGACAGCATGTGAAACTTAAACAAGATATCAAGGAACCAAGGTTAGTTATAGTGGGGTATTATTTCTGTTAGATTTTTCTTACATTATACATGGGTGCAAATATTTTCAAGAATTTTGCTCATTGATTACCTTAAAATGCTCATTTTTTTACTGTAATTTTCAATACAAGTGTAATTTATGTTTTAGGTTTGGTTGGCGGGGCCACTCACGCGACAGCATAGGAACTGTACTTTGTGTAGATGATGATGGGATATTGCGGGTTGGATTTCCAGGGGCCTCCAGAGGATGGAAGGCTGATCCTGCTGAGATGGAAAGAGTAGAAGAATACAAGGTTGGGGACTGGGTTCGTATACGCCCATCTCTTACCACAGCCAAACATGGCTTGGGTGCTGTAACACCGGGCAGTATTGGTATAGTGTATTGTATTAGACCTGATAGTAGTTTGTTGCTGGAAATAAGCTACCTTCCAAATCCGTGGCATTGTGAGCCTGAAGAGGTTGAGCATGTTGAACCTTTCAGGGTAAGTAGAATCTTTCTTAGCAATTGGTTTTTGTTATCTTTTGCCTTTTCTTGTTTCAATTGTTAATTAATCTGTTTTGTATTTCCTTAGGTTGGTGACCGGATATGTGTAAAACGTTCAGTTGCCGAACCAAGATATGCTTGGGGGGGTGAAACTCATCATAGTGTGGGAAGAATAAGTGAGATAGAGAGTGATGGCCTCATAATTATTGAAATTCCCAACCGGCCAATACCTTGGCAAGCTGATCCTGCTGACATGGAAAAAGTGGAGGATTATAAGGTAACTTCTTTTCAATTTGTGATGATATGTACTTGTCAGCTATCTACCAGTGTTTCAGTCCTTACTGCATTATTGCAGGTACGAGATTGGGTTAGAGTTAAAGCTTCAGTCTCATCTCCCAAATACGGATGGGAAGATGTCAACAGAAATAGCATTGGAGTTATCCATAGCCTAGAGGAAGATGGTGACATGGGTGTTGCCTTTTGCTTTAGAAGCAAGCTCTTTACTTGTTCTGTGACCGATATGGAGAAGGTGGCTCCTTTTGAAGTTGGGCAAGAGATTCATGTGATGCAATCTATTTCTGTTCCTCAGCTTGGATGGTCTAATGAATCTCCAGCTACTGTTGGAAAAATTGTGCGAATTGACATGGATGGAACATTAAATGTAAGAATATTTCTCAATCCCTTTTAATTTATTTTTGTCGACTACAATAGTTTGTATATAAATTAGGAGTTTTATACACCCTTGAAGTAAACAGATTTTCATATGGACTTGATTCATCTGAAAACATGCATGCCCCACTCATTAAAACGGATGGTGCTGTAGAGGAGGTTGTACTTTCAGGATTTACTTGAATTGGATATATATCATTTTGTTGGCAGTGGGCCAATGGCAATACTTGCTGAGGGTAAAGTAGCTCATTGAGCGTTAAGAGTTTTGATCAGTAAAACAATTCATGCTTACTATCTTTTCGGTAAATAGAACAGGACCTATGCTGCTCCTTTCATTGGCCATTTGCCTTCAACCATTTTCCAGTTTCTTAGCCCTTCCACTGCCTTGCTTAATTTGATGACAAATGTTGCTGGCAATGTGTTGAATTGCAGCAATGAGCAAAGAATTAAATAAAAGCTTTTGATATTGTTACTCAAGAAAATCCAATTACTTCACGAACTTGTAAAAATGAATTCCCCTTTGACCTAAAAAAAGAAGAAAGAATATTAGAAGCTTTTATTGGAATTTGGCGGAATCTACAGCAATATGTCATTCAGCGCACCCAATACTGTTGTTGCTGTGATGCTATTCTCTGTACCAAAGCTATTGTTAATGTTATATAGGGCCAAAATTTCTAAATTTCTTCCAACTTGATAAACATTCAATTAAAAATTATATTAGTTAACGGAAAGATGCATTCTGTTTTACATAAAATTATTTTTCAGTTTCTTTGACAGTCGTAATACGTTTTGCTTTTATGCTTCCTTAACATGTATGTATTCAGCATATTATTATTGAGTGAGCATGATACAGTGCTAATTAATTATTTATAAGTACGGTTCGGTTCAAATGGTTTAACTGCCTGCATTTTTTCCTGGCCTTGTTAATCCTGTACATCATAGGAGCTCAAGTATTTGTATCAATGCAGGTGAAGGTAGCTGGCAGATCCAGCCTCTGGAGAGTTTCTCCTGGAGATGCTGCCTGTCTGTCAGGTTTTGAAGTCGGTGATTGGGTGAGATCAAAACCCATCTTGGGAGCTAGGCCAAGTTATGACTGGAGCAGTATAGGAAAGGAAGGTGTAGCAGTTGTTCATAGTGTACAAGATAATGGTTATTTAGAGCTGGCTTGTTGCTTCCGTAAAGGAAAGTGGCATGCTCATGACACGGACATGGAGAAGATCCCAAGTCTCAAGGTTGGGCAGTATGTAAAATTTCGTGCTGAACTAACAGAGCCAAGATGGGGCTGGAGAGGAGCCAATTCGAAATCCCGAGGCATTATTACCAGTGTTCATGCTGATGGAGAAGTAAGGGTAGCATTTTTTGGCTTGCCAGGGCTCTGGAGAGCAGATCCTGCTGACTTGGAGATTGAGGCAGTGTTTGATGTTGGTGAGTGGGTGAGATTGAAGGATGGTGCTGGAAATTGGAAATCTATTGGCCCGGGCAGTATAGGGGTTGTACAGGGACTAGGATATGAGGGTGATGAATGGGATGGAACTGTTTCTGTTGGTTTCTGTGGAGAGCAAGAAAATTGGGTGGGACTCATTTCTCATCTTGAGAAGGTTAATAAGCTAATGCTTGGACAAAAAGTACGAGTAAAATTCTCAATCAAGCAGCCAAGGTTTGGCTGGTCAGGTCACAGTCATGCTAGTGTCGGGACAATAACATCAATTGATGCAGACGGCAAGCTAAGAATTTATACACCTGCTGGTTCAAAGGCTTGGATGCTGGACCCATCTGAAGTTGAGGTGGTCGAGGAGGAGGAGATCCATATCGGAGACTGGGTTAAGGTTAAGGAATCGGTGACAAACCCAACACACCAATGGGGAGAGGTGACTCCTTCCAGCATTGGTGTCGTACACCGCATGGATGAAGGACAGCTTTGGGTTGCATTCTGCTTCTTGGAAAGGCTTTGGATTTGCAAGGCTTCAGAAATGGAAAAAATTAGGCAGTTCAGAGTTAGGGACAAAGTGAAGATTAGAGAAGGGCTGGTGGCCCCGCGCTGGGGATGGGGGATGGAAACTCATGCAAGCAAGGGAGAAGTTGTGGGGGTTGATGCTAATGGGAAGTTGAGGATAAAGTTTAGATGGAGAGAAGGAAAACCATGGGTTGGAGATCCTGCTGATATAGTTCTTGATGAAGCCTAGAAAAGTGTGGAGAAGGTAGCAATAGAATTCATGTCACCGGCAGCTAATGGGAAGTTTGGCCTCTCAATTTTTACGGAGAGGTTCAAATGCATCCTGCTATTGCCTTGCATCATCCAGTATATGCTCATTAGCATGTCATCTTTATATGGATGATGCATCATTGGCGGAAGTTATTGTTAAATAAAGAGGGAATGGTTGATGAGCAAGCAAAGGCATGGGCAGTTGGCTTATTTCACTGTTGTTTACTGGTAAATACACGAGGCAAAGGGAAGTAGCAGTATACCATTTGTATTGCATTATTTTATGTCAATAGTCCCTTTGAGCTTCAGGGTAAATATATATATAGAATTGGTACGGAAATTTTGTACAAATTAGTTGCCATGATCGAGTTATTGGCCTTCTCTTGTGTTGGTGTTTTATTTTGAAAGTTTTTACCATTTGTGGTTCTTGTACAACCCTGTATGTTCTCCAGCCTTAACAGATCCAGTTATCGGAAAGATAATGTGGGGATGACAGCAATAAGTTCCCCTCCCTTTTTTTTCCCCCTATTTGCAACATAATTATTTTACTTTTAATTCGAAAGAGGTAGGGGGGAATTGGGTGGATGGGATGCCTGTATATGCATACCTTAGAGCTAGGTTTTACAGTATCGAAAACTGTTGTGAATGAAATGGGATTAAGGATTGGTAAAATGTAAGATCAGGTAACATGGAAGAGAATCAGTGATTTAGCTTCTTAGAAGACTTGATAAATTAATACGAAGTGTAAGCCGAGGCAAATAACACAAGTCAAGGAGGTGATTTGGTATTTTGGTAATTACTCAAGTAGTTTGGTAATTTACAGACTTACTGGTTACTATTGATGTGAATGTTACTCCTTTAGTTTCATAATGTTAGTCCCATTTATATATATTAATGCAAATTTTTGTTCACAAATATCTTTGATCTCACAGTAGCAAAAATTAGAAAAATTACAGTAGTAATAAAATACTCATTGAGCTCCCTCAAAAAAAAATTAAAAGTAAAAAAGAAATCTCATTGAGATAAGATAAAATTAGATCTTATGTGACTATGTTTGTTCATATATATAGAGAAATTTAGAAAATTTCCTCATAATTTTAATAATCTGAAGATTCTAAATGGAACATTGGCTTATCAATATCAGAGCATAGATATTTAAACTTTCAAAGTGTTACTTCTAGCATTAATTCTGAAATATTGGTGATTCATGTATGTAATGAAAATGAGCTCAAACTACAATCCTTAATGTGCAAGATTCAGTATTGGTAATGGCCATCAAATTAACGGCGACAAATAACCAACAGTACTAGCAAATATTGCCTTGGAATCATCCTCTACTATTATTTCCCACAATGTTTTTTGAAGCCTTATTTATGAATCCAAGCCATCTCTTTCTCTATCTCTATCTGCAAACTTGTCCCCATGCCATTTGAGGAAGCCATCAACTAGAGCAACTCTCATCCATGCATGACGGCAGCTCTGAGCTGCTTCAGGAACAGTAAGCCAGAATCTATTTCGCATGCTTTGCTCAGGCCACGATCCAAGTTCTTCCTTGACTAGCATAGCAAACATAGCTGCTTTACACAATCCTTCTGGGCAGAATTCATCTTGATGAGTTTTGCTTTTGAATTTGTAGTACCCAAGAAGATCCTGAAAAGGACATACAGCATGATTTAGTTCCAACCAGTTGAAGATCCCGGGGGCTGGGGGTGGTCGTGGAAAAGAACAAGATATTATTAGGAAATTAACAATATCCCCATTAATGCGAAAACCAGAATGGTGTTCAATAACTTAAATCTCCATACAAAAAGATCTACCACATACATCATAGATCAGGTTTGTCAAGTTAGATATACATGTAGGAATCTATCAGAAAGAATTATTAAGCAATTACTAATGACATTAAAGTATACAAGAGGAAACAAAATGATGAGGAAAAGTTGCCAAGTTGGTATACAGCATATGATTTCAATCTGTGGATAAAGGCAGGCAGGCAGCCATGATTAGCATCAAAGTCATTACATTTGTCACTTTCAAAGCCCTTCCCCTGGCCTATTAGTCTAAAATACACCAAGCATCATTCTACTTAACCGACAATAAATGAAAACTTTCTTTATACTAATGTTACATAAATAAATAAAAATTACTTATGAGAGCTCCAGACCAAATAACTTTTCAATCCTAAAATGTCTTTTCTTTCCATGACACATCCCTAGGCCTTGAACCTTGGAAATGTTAAGCAATGACCTCTATTCTAAAAAGTAAGTACTAAATCCTGGATCAGCAAATCATTGGCATCCTTCTCTCTTACAGCAGTCCAATATAGTGTCTCAATCTGCACTTATGAGCAGCTTAAATAATCATCCTAACACTCATGTGCCTCTTTAATTCTTTGCTTCTTCACACTAATTGGTGAATCATCAGAAGGCCAATATCATCCATCTCATACATGGAGGTGAGAAAGAGCGGTATCACATTAAAGACAAGATGTCTGAGTAACAAGGTGAAAATGAAGGCAGCAAATGTCATAATACTCATAAAAGCACACACACTCCTGTCAGCAAGTTCATAAGTCACTTGGTGAAGGTGGGAAAAGAATAGAATATCACTGGGGGCGCTTTTTTTTTTTTCCTGCCCCCTAAATGGGGAGTAGCTTCATCCATTTAATATTTTTACTCGTGTCAAGTCATGCAAGCAATCATAAGTAAATCATCTTGTTAAATAAATAGAAGGCACAAAGACAAAATTCACGAAATTGATTTCACGCAATAATGCAATATCAGTAGGATGTGTAAACAAAAGCTGTAAATAAACACAAAGAAGGTTTAAATACGAGACGAAAGACATTTTCTGGGAATGAAATACAAGATTTCCTCAAATTGAGAATAGTTGCATATATCCTGCCAAAAACATTATAAAAAAAAAAAAAAAAAAAAAAAAAAAAGGAAGAAACAGGAGTAAAAAAAAATTCACTTGAAAGAGTAAAAAGACAGATGAAAGCAGCAACAGCTTTCATATTGGCGTAACAAACCCTCTCTTTAGTGTTTGGATGAAAGATGAGGGAAAAGAGAGAATGTGGGGTAGGTGAGGGAATGTGGAATGGGACAAGGGAGGGAATAGAAAAGATTCATCTTTAAAAGAAAAAAAATAATGCGATATTTGGTTATAACGTAGAATTAACAGTGTACGGAGATAGGTGTTGGTTGGTAAAGTAAACTGATGGCTGACAGCTTAAAAAGTAAATAAACATTTGAAGAAAATCATTTGACTTTCCAAGCAACTTCAACTTTTAATCTTTCTACCTTTCCAATACAGCTATAAATTTATCCTCCTCCCTTCCCCCCCCCCCCCACCCCCTCTTTTATAGAAAAATTATACTTTATTACCCCCCCCCCTCTCCCCCCCCCCATTCCTAAGTAATTGACACGTTTGAATTTTTTCACTATTCATATACTAAGTTTGACTATTGTTTTATAATGACGTAGAAACAGAATTTATCATGAAATATATTGTTAAATAGAGATCTATAGATAGTTTCATAATATCAAAGTTTCAGTATGTTTACTGAGATTTAATTCTATAAATCTCATGTCAAACTAGTACATAGGCAAGTGTGTCAAGTTCGACTGTGTCCATGGAGGGAGTACTAAACTATTTCTGATTATAATCAAAACATTTTAAAACTGTCATAATATAAAAAATTATCTTCACCAAAAAAAAATATATAAAAATTATACAAATTTAGAAATATTTTGTAAAAATGATGTCACAAGTGGATGTTTCAGTTTTCCAAGTTCTTTAAAAAAAACACAGTTCCCTTAGAGGCAATGTGTTCGCTTATTGGTTCCTGAACCGCATTCCCAATCGAAGTCCATACCTGGTAATATTGTCCAAATTCCCTGAAATTCCTCATATTAAACTTGACCATCTTCAGCACCAGAAGCACGCAAAACGATCACAAGCATATTTGTAATCCGACGGTATGTGAAGTGCGCACAGCCCTCAGATCAAGTTCCCATTGAATAATGTTTTACCACTCAGATCAGTCCTCAGTAAAGCTTTAACACATAATTAATACCCATTGAACAATATGTCCAGCCAAAAAAGGATTTTTGATTTTTAATTGCCACCTAGATTCGTGGTTTTGCTTGTGTAGTGTCGTTAACTTACACAGAGATGAGAGATTCGGAAAACTACAAATTAAAAAAAGTACCATAAAATTAAAGGTGGAACTAGGGAATTTTGACCATTATTGTTTGGACTCAAACTCAAACATTAAATTCTGTAATATTTCATAAAAGCTACTTCAATTCTACCTCTAATCATTACTAACCCAATACCTTGCTACACTCAAACATTTTCAATTAGCGTTTTAACCTAAATAAAAAATGTCACCTAAAAAACTAGTGACATACATGACCTGTCCAGCGATTATGAACCATATACATTGCTAGCAGTTGGGGGAAAAAAAAAACCTCCAATTCAAGGTGCCCATTTCACTGAATTCGATAGAACATTAAGACATTTTAAAGCAAAATGTGAAAACAAAAAGATCATACCATAAGATCTCCTTTTACTCCAGCTTCTTCAACTGCTTCTCTTGCAGCTGCCTCCTCAACAGTTTCATCATTTTCCCATCCCCCCTATGAAAGAAGCAACAAAAGGTGAGGGAGAGTTTTAAAATAATGATAAAATATGTGATTCAAGGCATGACATGCACACATACGTACCCAAAATCTGCAAGCCAAACTTAAGAGCAGATGTAAGAAAGGAAGCTGTAAAAGTAATTTAAATACCCCTAAAAAGGATTTTAAAAAATTGAGCGAGGAAAACTTTTATACAGGTAAGTATTGTTATTCTAGTGTTTTGTGTGATTCATGTCCTAGTAGGATTACAAAGATAGTTTAACACGATGAAATTAAAAGGGATTTCTTCACTTACAGGAATAAATGCAGAGAATCAACAAGAGAGAAGATAAATGAAATTAAAAGGGGTTTCCATCTCTTCCTTAATTAAAGTAGGGTTCACATGAAAACTTTACACTGGATAATTTCACTGATGAAATAGCCTATTGACATAAATTCCTTGTTGAGATGACCCGTGGAAAATGTAACCTTTTTATCCAGGTCAAACATGTAATTTTGTGCTTCTACTACAGAATTCTACAATTCTAGTATAGTAGCTAAGAAAGTTCAATCAAAACTAGATCATCAATGCTCCATATTTAATACACAGCATGTCCAATATAAGATTAAGTAGGTTTCTTAAAAAAAGTTCACTTAGATTTACAATAATCCGACAAACTGATTAATTCCAGTCCTATCACCTTTCTAAAGCTCTGCTTGATCTTGGAGGGAGGCCCACAAGAGCCAATGGTGATAAAAAGCACATAAGAGGAATCAAGGTGATCATCTATCATCACATCATGTGTCGGAATGAGTGAATCAGTAGAGAAAGTTGGGAAGGTGAAGATTAATATGATTAGAGTAAACTGACAACAATACAATTGCCTAAGAAAAGAGTGGTTAAAAAAGGTGTACAAGATGAATTATATACAAGGGAGATACCAATGAAAGAACTGCGATTCACTACCAATGAAGTACTATAGATATAATCATATAATATGATAAATAAATAATAAAATTAAAAAAACATAAAATAAATATGGTATATTGGTATGTGGTTAAAAGTGCATATGAATAAAAAAAAATAAAGTGCAATCTTTCAACATACTTTCAAAAGGTCGAGATTATAAACTTTTTTTCTAACCAAAACTATTCTGCATATAGTGATGATTACTTGCTTGAGTTCCCACATTTCTCCTATGCAAAAAGAAAGTTCATGGTTCACTCAATTTCATGAACATAACATATTATAAACTCCTTGTAGAAACTAAAGTTCTCATTATCAAACACACATGAAGAGAAGATAATATTCCACCCTTATAGCTTTATTCTCTAAAACAATAATTGTTTTGGGACCAAAAGGCAACTACACCAATAAACTTCTCGAGATGCCCAGATAATTTGCTCTCTTTCTCTTTACATGTCTACAAGTCTATATCTCTATTGATATTTCTTTTTAAAAGAACATAATCAATCAACATTTTCCCAAATAATTTATAAATTATTATTTCAAATATTATACTCCCTTTGTTATTAGCAGTTTATGTAGCTTGAACTTTATGCTTCCCAACACAAAACTGTGACCATTAATATATTTAATATTGTGTAATAATTTCTCCCTCCCCAAAATACTTGCCCCAATTTTTATTTAGAAATGTCTCAGATTAGTCACTTTACCTCATTTAGGACAAAGATTTCTCTACATTTTTTCTAATGTTGATCTTACACTCAATTATTCAGTTTTCCTTACCATATTTTTCACAATTCTTAACATTTATCCCATTCTATCATGTAATAAATATATTGAAATATCGGGAGCATAAAAAGTTGATACTTCATACTCTTCTATTTGCAACTGATATAAAAGAAAGGACCCATAGCCAAAAGCCAAATAAAGCAATGTGGTAGCTAGTATTATGCAACTTGCCAAAAAGAAATATATGCAATTAAAAGAGAACATAAAATGTACTTTTGAAAGTATATATCAAGACAATTCTTATGGGATCCTTTATGATTTTCTTTTTTTCTTTTTTTGTTGTTGTACAAGGTAAATCAAAGGGGATTCTGTAAATATTGAGGTCTTTGTCACCTTTAAAACCAATTAATTCTAACAAAAAAAAAAGTAATGTTGGTCAACAAAAACAAAATAGTAGTTTCATTTTGTCTATGAAAGAAGCATCTAACCCAATCGCTACAAAATTTCTTCCAACTTGTGGTGCCCCTATCAAATAAACGAGATAAACATGTTTCCCCCCTGCTTAATAATGAATAGTGAATAACTTGTTTGTACATGGAATAAGACTTAAAAAATTTGTTGAGGGAGGGGGGGGGGAGTGCTAATTTCCATGGAACAGATAATAAAGTATGAAAAATTAAAAATTATAATTAAGTACAAATCATAAAACCAACACTAAATCTCAATATAAGACCTTCAATGGAGAAGTGAATAGAAAGAAGTCAGATTGTTATTTCCAGCCTCACAAGACACAAGGGGCATAAAAAGGAGGCAATAATATCTCTAATTTGGATTTTTTATTAGGAAAAATACACTTTAATAATCCCAACTATGGACGATTTACCTACAATAATCCCAACTAACATTTATTCTACAATAATCCCAACTATTGGGTCAGTTTTCCTCCAGCAGTCCCAAAAACCGGTTACCTGCTGAGAGGGTAAACTTTTTTTTTTTGTTTTTTAAATGCCACGTGTCATCACATGATTGGCTTATTTAAAAAAAAATTAAAAAATAAAAAAAAAAGAAAAAAAAAAAACAAAAATCGAATCAGCCCAACCCAGCCAACCACCGCCGTTCCCAGCCACCCACAGCCAATCGGAACAGGCCGACCACCTCCCTAACTTCCCGAAAACGGCCGGTCGGCCCTCCCTACCCTCGAAACACACACCCCCGATCAACCCCAACCCCCTAAAACCACTCTCCTCCCTTACAACCCCTTCGCCGGAAAATCAATTCAAAAAAAAAAAAAAAAATCAACCACTCCTCCCTTCCTACACCCTTGAAACTTCCCATGGGGGCGAATTCGAGGGTTGGGGAAAGAAGGAGGGTCGTTTTTGAGGGTTAGGGGAGACGGATGGCCATTTTTCGAGGGGTTGGGGGTTGGCCCTAGTGTTTTGCGGTGGCACAAAGGTATTTTGGTGCGATTTGGGGCCGCTGCTGGTGGTTTCACGGCCAAGTTTAGGTGTTTTGGCCGGTTTCGGGGGTGCGGCTGGTCTTGGGAGTCGTTTCCGGCGTGGGTGGCTGGAGAAGGTGGTGTTTTAGGGTTGCAGCAGGAGGTGGAGGTGGTGGTTAAGGGCTGGAATGGTGGCTGCCGGATTTTTTTTTGGTTTTTTGTTTTTTTTTTTGTTTTTTTTATTTAATTTTTTTAGAACCACTCACACACTGACATGTGTCAAACAACCTTCAATAATAGGTTGTTGACTTTTGTTGACCGGTTTGGGACTGCTGGAGGAAAACTGACCTAATAGTTGGGATTATTGTAGAATAAACGTTAGTTGGGATTATTGTAGGTAAATCGCCCATAGTTGGGATTATTAAAGTGTATTTTTCCTTTTTATTATGGCACCTATTAAAGGAATAAAATAGAAAGATAATAGCATTTTGAAATCTAAATAGAATACCAATCAAACGAATATATAAATCTTTAACTGATTGATGCCTTTCCATCCTACCAGATAAAAAAAATCATTATAATATTCTCCTTAATTTGAAAATTTCAAAACAAGGTACCTAAACCAGAAACACAATCTTTGGGTGAGAGCTTCAACAAAGACTACACAACATTTTAGTGGGTAGCATCATCAATTGATGGTCAACATAGAGGCTGCTTTTATGAAAACATAAGAAGAAGATTCAATTTAATAGGATTATTTGCATGTAAGTGACTACTGACCTCCCAAGCAAACTATATGGTCATGATTTATAATTAACTAAAAAAATGCTAAGTGCCAATGTATAAAAAATTATTTCACGAAGAATGTATAAAAAATTCTCCATACCTTAGGGAAGAGAAGACCTGGACCACTCTGCGAGTTGATCATAAGTACCTCGATATTGCTCTCTAAATCGTCATTACTATTGTCCTCGCCATTTCTATATCTGAATGGTATACACCTGCCATGAGATATTCTGCTAAATCAGATCCAATGGGTTAACAATACCTTTTGACTCCAATGAGACACCACATATACATCAATATATCATTAAGAAAAGAAAACAAGTAATATGCAACTAGAAGCAAACATAACAGATTGTAAAAGTGAATAGCTATCACAACTTGTTTATCAAACATTAGAAGCAAACATAACAGATTGTAAAAGTGAATAGCTATCACAACTTGTTTATCAAACATTCACTAGTTTGCACAGCACTTATCATAGATTAATAAACCCAATATTCGAAATTTAAATACCCTGAGACCATTGAATCTATATGTTAGACTAAATAGTCCTTGCCAAGAGTTTACATCCTAGTTGGGGCATAGTTAATGATTGCTTAGAAAGCTCAACCTGCTTCCTGCCCGCTAAACGTACTCTGACTTAAATTTCGACAGCGGCATAATAAAGCTAATAAGTGATTTGTAAAACAGACACCTTAGGAATCTCATGATATTGCTTTCACTTGGGTCTTAAAAGCTTAAATAAACTAACCCTAGAGGACTTAGCAAGCATGTATGGCATTACTGGTTATAAAGGCACAATTTAGCTGAGGAAAGCTAAACAGACTAGAAGATAATGTACACTTATACAGTTATACATATTGTAGAATTTGTAGTATGACCAATAACAGATAGTGGTGTAACAATCGTGTTTAACTCTCCACTTAAGTCGTTTAGTTTAACTGCGTGGCTCAAAAGATAGTAATTAGCAGTTACCGGCTTACCACTCTAGAGCTAGATCACCAAAAGGGAAATTATAAAAGAAAAAGCACCCCCACATGTCAAGAACTTGTTATATTAAACACCTCAAAAGATCTTACAATTACATTTCTGTATCTGTTGGAAAAAAAAGCCCGATCTAAATGACCCCTCAGCATTACAATATAATACTCTATATATATGTTCAACCTTTGAGAACCACTGGTGCTTCATCAAGAGTTAGCCAAAATGAATTTAATTGCTCTCTTAAATAATAAGCTTATAAGAAAAGAGCTAAAACGATTCATAATCACCAACCCAAAGCTGGAATTTAATTAGATTCAGTTCCAGGATCAACATATATCAAAGTAGTCATACATGAACTAAGTCTTTAAACATCTATCACAGCGCTTACTATGTTCCACTTTAGTAAATCCTAGATGACTATTCAAGTTAGCTCATAATTGAATACTAGACCAGTTATCCTGACAAGATTATGGATTCTTGATACATTCATTTTGGACCAATAATATCCAATGTCTTTTAACACTGATATCAGAATCCAAATAGCATAGCAAAGACCTAAGCTTACTCTCACTAAACTTATTAGCATAAGATTTGCCTATGCAAAATTTTATTGGATAAGAAAAATGTACTCTTATTAATTACACTTTCTATGTAAAAAATAAAAATAAAAAACTACTACTTCCGTTTCATATTATTTGCAATGATTAGACATTTTTCCTCTCTACTTTATGTCAAATAGTTGCAAATAATATGAAACAGAGGTAGTAGAAGAATTGTAGACAGTAGGAATTAGTGCACTCTTCATTCTCAACGGCTAACGATGGGGCTTGTAACAAAGTGATTTTTCTATCCGAATTCTTATGTGTGCATCCCATGGGTGTTGAGCGATATATCCACTCTCTTAAAATGAGGAATGGCCCTTAAGTTCACATGATCAACAAATTAAAAAGCTCGTATAGACCGACCCACACACACACACACACACACACACCCTCTCCTGGCGGGCACTTTGAGCAAAAGCATGCATGATATTTACTCATGGGTCCAACAATACAACAACCTCAAAAAGAAGATTTTACCCAACTATTACTATTACTGCTTTTATTAGCCTTTTGAAGAATGTTGATTGTTGAATGCCTATCTAATACTACGTAACTTCTATTCTTCAAGAACATTTTCTTTAATACTTTTCTTTTGCCAACATGTTCTCCATCAACCTCTCTACCATTTTTAAACTTCAACTAATAAAGGACAAGTTTTATACCTCCAAACTACCATAAGTCTAATTGAACTTGTTTTAGTTGCAATCACAACAGCAACAATCTTTATCCAAGAGCATGTACCCAAACCTCTCAAATTCACAACCACACCCAATCCTTATCCTACAACCTAAAGTAGCACCAACTGAATTTCAAGTCAATTATGTTGTCTAAAATCAATTCCTTTCACCAATCACAATGTTGAACAAGAAAATAGAATACAGGCAGCCTAAACACAGAAACCAAAAGAATAACCCCAAATCACTTGTATGCTCAATTGTCAAACAAGACTAAAGTTTCTCAGGTAAGTAGCTAACCAATGAAACAACCAAGATTTGTCAACCAAATGATATTTTAGTAATAAAAAATTCAGTATTCAAATAGACCTTTTCAATTGAGAATAAGGTTTCTCAGTTTGCTAATAAATCAAATATGAAGGTGACAGCCAAAAATTAATAATTACAATGAAAATATCTAGGAAATCGATCAAATTGTTAAAGAACAAAAATATAAATACCCACATTGGCACAATTTAGACTAAAAATGTAACAATCAACACAAGAACCCCAACAAAAGAAACTATCACTGCTCCATATTGACCTACAATACAATGACAGCAACATTCGGAAAACGACAATGGCAAAAACAAAATTCCCATTATATTTAATAAGAATAACACAACACATCAAATCAACAAAAAAAACATACTTCATATCACAGGACAAAATATCCATTAAATCATATTATTAAACATAGAAAATAACAAAAAAAACTTAATTAAAGTGTAAAGATGAAAAAAAGGAAAGATAGAGAATACCCAGCAACAAGGCGACAGCCATCATTATATCTTTGTTGAAGACGACCCGTGCGGGCCACCAAATCAGACATGCTAAAAAAAAAATTAAAAACTTTGTATATAAAATCAAAATTCAAAGAATTGGGTTTTCTTATGCATTCAAAAGGGTACTTCCAGAAATCAAAGAAACATCAAAATATTCATTTGATTTGTTTGTGAGCAAAAAAATCTGCAGAATTTTCTTGGTTTTTTTGTGGGTTTTGGATAATTTGTGTAATCAGCAAACATTGGCTCAAAATTCTCAATTTTTATGATTTATTATAAAAAAAAAAGGTGAGAATTGGAATTGATGTGGGTCAAAACAAGTATGAGCTGAAAATAATTGACGGAAGAGAGAGAAAGAGAGGAGGGGGAGAAGAAGGCGGTGACAGCGGATCGGAGGGAAGAAAGCGATGACCGGTGGGTCAAACTCACGTGGGTTGGATCAGAAAATGGGTAATTGGGTCTACAAATGTGGGCCATTCTTTGTTACTTTTATACCAATGAAAATGACTTTGTTCAATTTGTGGGCCTCTAGTCTACCCTAGTTTTGTGCAAAAGTGGGTTTGGAATTTGGATGGATGGTTCTAAACTAATGTTCTAACCTTTTATTATTAGTTTATTATTACTACATCCGTTATATGTGCAACGATTTGACATAAAATAGAGAGGGAAAATGTCTAATCATTACATATAACCTGTAGCGAAGGTAGTATTATTATTATTATTATAATTAGGAAAATATTATACATAACCCTTAAGACTACATATAAGCATTAATTTTACACTTGAAAATCGTAAAAAAATTAAAAAATCATCAAAATATAAACACTAATAACACTTATTTATGTGTGTTTTTGTCATGAATTCCTAATTTTATACAATTTCCAAAAGTATATTTAATGCTTATATGTAGTCTTTAGGGCTACACATAACATTACCCTTATTATTATTATTATTATTATTATTGTTGTTGTTGTTGTTGTTGTTGTTGTTGTTGTTGTTGTTGTTGTTGTTGTTGTTAAGGGAATTTCATTGGTGAGTGCACTTAAGGCTTGTTCACATTTACTTAACTGAGCTGAAGTGAACTGGACTGAACTGAAATGAACTAATTGGAGCTGAACTGAACTAAACTAAACTGAATAGAGCTGAAATGAATATTTTATGAGAGAAGGAAATTAGGAGATGAACTGAATTGAACTGAACTGATTGGAACTAAATTGAATTGAACTGAACTAAAATTAAGTTGAAGTGAACAGGCCCTTGCTATTGCATCATATTGGTTTGGTAGTAGGAACCAGGTAGAGGTGATCATGGGCCGAATTTTGCTAAAAAAATGTTGGCTTATTTCGAGTCAATCTTATGGATCGGGTTGAAAAAGGCGTGCTAAACCCTGTAATTTGGGCCAAATGTTGGGCTTTTTAAGACAAGATTGCGTGGCGCTAAAATTTTTAATTAGTGAACACTAGACCCTAGTGTAGGTAGGACACCCTACAGTCCTACACCCCCTCTAAACGCATCATTTAGAGTACTACCCACACCCTCCACTAACTTTCATTTTATCTCTCCTCACCCTTTTTTACATTTTCTCTCTCCACACCCATTTCTCTGCAAGTTTCTCTCTCATCAAAAGCTTTAATAACAAAATTGTTTTTAAATTATCACAAAAAAAAACTTCAAGCACTATGAAATTCAATAAACAAGGCGCAAAATCTGAAAAAGTAAGTTATTTTGTTTAAATTTGGAATGAAAAAGAGAATAAACCCCAGGTTTTACTAATTTTTTTTGTTGTGATGTATTTTGAAAATGTAATCGAAACATCAACCATGAAAATTGTATATCAATGTAAGTATTATACTATAATCTTAGTAATTTTTATTGAAAAACTAGTAAATTATATCAGTACATTCTTCAGTTTTGTTTGTAGAGCGAAGGAAACCGTTTTAGAGAAGAAAAACAAAGATTATAGTTCATAGTTTTTTATTATTATTATTTTTATTATTTCTTTAATTTTTTATTTTTATTTTTATAAATGTTCATTTTCATTTTGTTAAATGTTCATTTATAGGTTAGTATAATGTCATTCACATTTTAATAAATGATAAATGTTAATTTACGTATTGATAAATGTTCATTTTCATTATATATAAATGTTAATTTACGTATTGATAAATGCTCATTTTTATTCTTATTCATGTTCATTTCATTTTTAACAAGTAAATGCATTAATTTTAAAATGAAAATGTGCATATACTTAAAAGTAATTTTTATACTACTAATTAAAGCACTCAATTATATCATGAAGTAGTTATTTTTACAAATTTAATAAGTAATTTCAATAAGAGTGTGTTATATTGTAGTTGTCATGGAAATGATTCTTACAATTACAATAAGGAGTGTGTGCTACCTTCAAAATTTTACAATCACAAGTGAAAAATTAAATTTTTGTACATTTTTCATCTATAATAATGCTCCTTAATTAAATGTTTAATTATAAATAATTGTATGTTCATTTACAACTTTTGAAATATTATATGTTCAATTACAAATATTAATTAAATATGTTCATTTTTGAAATATTATGTGTTCAATTATAAATAATTGTATGTTCATTTACAACCATAAAATAAATATGTTCATTATTTTGGAAATATTATATGTTCAATTATAAATAATTGTATGTTCATTTACAACTAATAAATAAATATGTTCATTTTTAAAATATTATATGTTCAATTATAAAATTATACGAGTATACTGTTTATAAAAAAAAATTAAAAATTATACACTTCTCATTAAAATCAGAAGCAAGCTTTATCAATGGTGATTTGAGCTTCTTTATATTTTCCCTGCTTCTTAATCCTTTGCACTTTCCCCCTCAACTAATTAAGCCACAATAACCATTGTTGCCTCATTGCCCCACGACCACTGTTGTCTCTCTACCGCCGCCGCCATAATACCACCATCATCTCGCCACCACCGGTGCCATAACAAGTGCAACTTGTTCGTAATTGCTTCGATTAGGCTTGCAATTTGCTTATTGAGTTGATTGCTTGTGAGTTAGGATCATTAATTGCTTTTTAGTTTTTTGAAACACAGATCATCAATTGCTTTATTATAATTGATACTATTGAAATCTCTTCACACTCTTTATTTTATACGAGTACAATAATTTTTACATGGAATTGAAACTCAAAACATTGAATTAACTTGCAATGGTATATAACAAAAAAAGAAAAAAAGAAAGTAAATACAAAAAAGAACCAAATGACGTCACTTGGGGAGGGGGGTATAGGTAGGAGAAGCTATACTATGGTGTAGTGTAAAATTTTCAAAAATTTTAACTATTATTTATTTTTTTTGAGCTGCTCAAACCAAGACCTTTTTTTGGGCCGGGCTTGACATGATCATGTTTAGAATAAGGGTGGATTATATTTGTCTAATTTTCACTTATCTGAATTTGTAAGATTTTATCGACAATTTTTCCATTTGTGTTTGCTAGAATTTCATATAAACATGGATAATTAAAGAAGAGTTCAGTTCACAAACAAGGCCTAATGAGGTTCCACATTAAAATCAATCTACTTTATTATAATGTGGAATTATCTTTCCTCTTTCTCTAATGTGGGATACTTTTCTAAAATAGTTTTTTTATTGATTTTTTTTAAGTAATAAATTATCAAGGTGTATATACCACCCACAAACTAAAACTTCAACCAACTAAGCTGATCAATTACACTAACCTCAATATTATAACAACAAATGTCTAAATCTTATTTGTGTGTTTACTTTAGACAACCACCATAGAACTTACATGATGAAACATCGTGGCCTATATACAGGGCCGTCTTGAAGATTTTAGGGGCCCTGTTCTAAATTATATATTTGGGCCCTTTAATTTTTTTCGAGGATAGTACATATTTTAATAAGTATGTTGATATTGAAAATAAACACAATAAAAATTGTATGTTTTATTAATTATAACTCAATAAAAACCTAAAATTAGATCAACCAACACTTTAAGATCTTTTTTAAATAAAAAAAAATAACTACAGTAAATTGAACAATCTGATATGATTACCTTGCCAAAAATTAAAAATACATATATATAGTAATAATAATAATAATAATAATAATAATAAGAAAGGGAAAAAAAACCCTTAAAATCAAAACATTATTAGACAATCCGCAGTGTAGGAGTGAAGTTCACCAAAATTCTACCCTATATTGAGAGCTACTTGTATAATTCACCAAACTCTATCATATGATCAAAACCCTCGTGTATAATCACCCGCTAAACATTTATTTTTAAGTGTTGTTGTAATATATTTTACAAAATCACATTTTTTTATTAATAAAGAGAATGGTATAAATAAATGTACGAACATAATTTAATATATCATTTTTATATAGAGTTGATAGATGGTTAAGCAAATAGAATTTATGTCAAAAATAGACATTATTTCGTTTTTCATATATCACTCGAACCAAATAAATAATGATTAATATACCTATCTCAATTATTATTGAAAAATATAATAAAAATTTGTATTTTTTTAAAATGGAATTTAATCTTGTATCATCCATCTTTATTACTATTTAGTTTATTTGCAACAAAAATATTTTAAAATGTTATTTAATTTCAAATTCTAAATTATTAGAAAAAATTTGTAGTTTTTTACTTGAGTTTGCATGCTACTTCAGGTTTGCTTAGTGACAGGGTAAAGTCGTATCCCCAAATCAAAAATAATTCCTAAGTCCTCTAATTAAGCAGATAGGGGAGTAGGGTCGATCTCCACAGGGAAACAAGTCTTTTTACTCCTAATTAATTATTATAATCTAAATTATCTAAGTAACCAATATTTATATTCGAATAAGAAACTAACTACTAAGATTGAGAATAGGGAGAAAACAATATATAAAAGGATCTAGGGCATAGGTTCACCAATAATTAATACTCCAAGGTAAAACATAATAATCAATCATTGACATTGCATAAATAACATGATTAACAGGCTCTCGCAATTTATTAATCAACATAAATCTAACAGGCTCTCGCAATTTACTAAATCTAAGTTCTTATTGAAAATAGCCTTTAATATCAAATTAACATCTGCTCGATTCATCAACTCAATATTGCTATACTTTTACAAGCCGCAGTTGTAAAGCGTTAAAACAATTCAATAAGAAATTATCATGCAATATCAAAAATCAATAATAGTCAATCATCAATGCATCAATTAACCAGATTGTAAAGGGCTTTCGCTACGTATTACAATCACAGAATTAATCTACTGGTATTAAATCTCATCTCTCGAATCTCGACTTAACCATTTATAAATTAACCTGCCTATTGAAACTAGACCTAAACAATAATTCTCATCTGTCGAATCTCGAATCAATGTTGTCATACTCATGCATAAAAGATAGGCCTAATCTAGTCACAGAGCATTAAATCAATCAATAGGAAATTAATCTAGCATTGATAATTAACAACAACAAATTACCCCTTCATATTATTTGTGGATCCCCATAAACCCTGAAAATAAAACTACTCACACATAATAGAAACTAAACTAATCAAAGAAATAAAGCAAGACATGATTAAAGGAATAAAATAAACAACTAAGATTAAGAGAAGAGAAATCGTTACCAAACTAATCTGTTTTAATGGAAATAATTAAGAACAAGAATTGAGAGAAGAGTTAAGAGAGAGAAAAATCCTAAGTAGAGAGAGAAAGTCTAAGTAAGAAGAATGATCAAAATTTCGTACAAAACTCGTACTTAAACGTTTCCTAAAACAAGAATTAAAACTAACTAATCAGGTCCTATAGAAACACGCGCCCGATCGGGCGAAGGGCCGCCCGATCGGGCCCGCCTTTTTCTTCGCGTTCCTTCTCCGCAACATCGCCCGATGATGTACACATTCTATACCATACTTTACCCTCAATTTATAGCTATTTTTGTATGATTTCTAAGCTCTACGGAGCTATTTCTCGCTAATATCCTTCTTCTAGTGTGGCTTGGTCTATTTGATTAATTTTTGTAGGCATATGAAGACTTTCGGATGATTTGGACGCATTTTGGATAGCCACGAGAGCTTAGTAGGATGGAAGAGATTTTTCCCGTGTCCGCCCTGGAGGGAAACATTGTCCTGGCAGCCAGGGCGAAGAAGAAAAGAAGTGAAGAAGTTCAGCCCCCGTCCTCCCGGACCGGGCGGCATTGCCCTGGCAGACCGGGCGAACAGGATATCAAATCTAGAGCCAAAGCGTTTGTCGCGCCCGACCGGGCGGCTTTGCCCGGTCTGACCGGGCGGAGTTTCGCGGAGCTCCTTTCCCTCTTTTTCGGGATTTTTCTTAATTGGGGATATAAATACCCCTTTGTAAAAACCGACTAAGGACTTAATCATTATCTTAGCAGTTTTAAAACACTATTAGAACCCTAATATTCTCTCTAGATCTAGATTACATTCCACTTTCAAGTTTTAATCTTTATTCATCAACAATTGGTACTTTTCTTCATTCAAGCAATTGGTATTCATCCTTATTTCTTCTCTTACTTTTAATTGCTTATTAATCATGTTTTCTTTATTGATTATTGTTTTTTCTTTCATTAATATGTGTGAGTAGTTCTTATTCCAAGATCTAGCGGAACCCGAATATGATTGATGCATGATTTAATTCTTTAAATTCTCTAATAGTAATTGTAATTGATATGCTTAATTGATTATGCTTATGCCAATACTAGATTAGGGATGATTGGTATTGTTATTAATCCTTTGTTTTAATCGCAACGGGAGTTAGGTTTTGACGGATTTGAATAAATCAATTAAGGGTTTGAAGTTCATCACGGGAGTAGTTGAATGGATGGTTAGGAAGTTAGAGTAATGTGCTTAAGGTCTCTAATTTACATGAATCCACGGAAGTAGGCTTGATTGTGTTTAGAGAAGCCATTGATAACTCAGGAGAGACCACTGGTATTGTTCATGGATTACTTTTCCTCTTTAATCAATTAAATTATGTGTTAGGGGTAGAACGACTATTGCATTAATTGTATTCGTGGTGATGCTTGATCTTGGATGTTTTTAGCATTGATTTGTCATATTGTTTTGATTTAATCGTTTTAATTAGTTCTTTAGTTATTGATTCTCACTTATTTGAATTGGTTACTTGCTTAGTAATTGCTTGAGTCTATTTAATTAGTTGAACCATAGTCTCTTGGGATCCGACCCTTGCTTGCCCGTCTACATAGTAGTGGTCTAGTTAGGTTTATTTTTGTTAGGTACGCGACACGCCTATCACCCGATCGTGCTAGACGCTCGAACGATCGGGCGCGCTATAAGCACGCACAGCACCAACGTCGCGCCGCGCCCGATCGTGCTAGACCTTGCCCGATCGGGCCCTTGCTTCACTTTGAGGCTCGGACTTCGATTGGGATTGATTTCTCGGCCCAATCCGGATTTCCTCTTCGGGTCTTGAATACTCGGTCCAAATACCTCGGAATCCCAATTACCAAGCCCTTAATCACCGGCTTGATGACTCTAACCGGCCTTGGGCTTCAAAGATGGTCGTATTTCTCCAATGCTCGCGATTGCTCCCAAAATAACTAGGGAAAATACTCCAAAAGCATAAATCCCTGCAAAAGTCAACCAAATCTACGAAAACACTAGAAAACACCAATTAGTAATAAAAATGGCTCTAAAGAGCCAAAAACACTACTAATTACGACCAAGGGACGGGGGTAAAATGCTATATAAAATAGACACATCACTTAGGGAGTAGTTAAATATTATACTTTAAGAAAGAATAAATATATTTAACAAAGAGAAAGACCCAAAGGACAAACGTAATCATCTTTCACAAGGAAGGGAGTACCAATCTCTTAAGCCTTGTATCATTGAAGAAAATGATTTTGTCTTAAAGAGCATGAACTTCTAATAGACTTACAAGATGACCTACATACACCTTATATCCAACACTAAACCAACATATTATAATAATTTTTTTTTTTAAATTCAATTTCATCTGATGTTTACATGGAAACTTAAAGGTCAAATCTAATATCTTCCTCACATAAATCAAGTATTCAAAATTTCTACCTACCTCATTTTCAAATTTTAAAACAATGAATAAGCAAGGTAGGTTAGTAATCAACTTATAACTTCACTCATAACTAGAGTTGTGCCAGGTCGGACCGGCCCGCAGGTAGCACGAGCACGGCATGAGTCCACTAGCGGCCCGACCCGACATGAGGCACGAGGGGTGGGCTGTAGGCCGTGTCGTGAACAAAAAAATTAAAAAAATCGGCACGAGCCTGCGGGCAACACGACTTTTGGCCCGCCATCATGGCCCGTAATGATAATAATAATAAGGAAAAATTGTCAAAAATAATACAAACTTTGAGCAATCCGTCAAAAACAAGTCAAATTTTTAATTATTTTTGAATAATACAAACTTTGAGGTTATCCGCTTTAAACAAGTTAAAACTGATTAGTTACCTCGTGAATAGGTTATATAGAACACGTGACATTGTATTTTTTTTTCTAAAACTATTAAACAACTTTATAAGATAAATAAAAAAAAAAATTAATCGGCTAAATAAGTTATAGGTAAAATAACTTGTTTAAAGCGGATATCCCTCAAAGTTTGTATTATTTAGAAATAATTAAAAGTTTGACTTGTTTTTAGCGGACTGCTCAAAATTTGTATTATTTTTGACGATTTTTCCTAATAATAATAATAATAATAATAATAATATAAAGAACTATAAATAATAAAAATAAAAATAATAAATATATTAAAATTGATTAATTAATAATAAAATTATTTAATTAATAATAAGAATAATGGGCAGGCCTATCGCCCGTCACGACTCAGTCCGCCAGGCCCATGGGCTGTGCCGTGGGCTAGGGTGTGCCAGTTGGTGGCCTGGCCTGGCATGGCCTGCCATTACTCAGGCTCAGCACGACACGACAAACCTCCTGGCACGGCAAGGAACGGCCTGACACGGCACGATGTCCAACTCTACTCTTATCTTTCTTAAGTCCTACTTGAGAACACTAGTTAGTTGAATTGGTCTAACTTAATGCATCAAATTATAAAAACACCTCATCAACCTAAAAGGGCATAAGAGCCACGCACCTCTAAATAAAGATGAGGGAACCTTGAGAAAGATTTTTTTTTTTTTTTTATTTATTTTTTTTAAATGCAACCCATACCCTATGATTAGAATCCTGAATCACGAATCATCAACTTGAAATGGAGGCTATATGGTACAAGTATATGTTAGACGCATCCAAAAGACTATCCTAAAATTGGGTTGGTTTAATAAAGATTATAAACGGAAGATTTCCCTAAAAATTATTGAATCGTAAATTAATTCTCTATTTGCGTTGGTTTAAAAACTTATTCCCATAATATTGTTCACGTAGGTTTGATAGATTTTTTTTTTTCTTTTTTTTTCAAGGAACCGCTAATGGTGATAGCGGTTCTATACTTATAAAACCGCTAATGTTGCTAGCGGTTCTTGTATTAGGTTCTTGTATAAGAAAACTTCACAAGTTAAAACTTAATATAAGAACCGCTAACGACGTTAGCGGTTTTATAACAAGTGTAAAACCCTAACGACGTTAGCGGTTTTATAACAAGTGTAAAACCGCTATCACCGTTAGCGGTTTTTTGTTTAAAAAAATAAAAATAAAAACCCTTCTTCCATTCCTACATGGACAATATTATGGGAATAAGTTTTTAAACCAACGCAAATAGGGAATTAATTTACAAATCAACAATTTTTATGGAAATCGTTGGATTATAAACTTTGAACAAACCCAATCTTAGGATGAGTTTTATACAATATGTACAAGGTGTGTGATCAAATAAACTTTGAACAAACCCAATCTTAGGATGAGTTTTATACAATATGTACAATTGTACAAGGTGTGTCATCAAATAAACTAAGGGTCTGTTCTCTTACGTTGAAATTCAATTCAGTTCAGTTCAGTTCAGTTCACTTCAGCTCAGTTCAGTTCAGTTCAGCTCTTAATTTCCTTCTCTTATAAAATTTCAGTTTAGTTCAGTTCATCTCAGTTCAGTTCAGCTCAATTCAGTTCAGTTCAGTTCAGCTGAATTCAGTCAATGAGAACAAGCCCTAAATAAATAAAGGTGGGCATAGCATATATAAGTTGTGTCATGTCAAATTGTCGAGTCAATTCGTGCCAAACAAGACTAAGAGAAAGATATTCATATGTCACAACATGCAAATTGTTCATGTGTTAATAATGCATAACGTTAGCAAATCAAAAATTAATTAGTATCAATACACAAGTATTAATTAAGAATCATGCGATGTTTTTGTAACTAATATTATAATTTAGCCTCTTTTTCCTCTCTTCTCTCTCTAAAACTCTACCCTTCATTGTTGAATTTTGAAGGGACTTCCATCGGATTTACCGGTGGAAAGCCCTAATCGTTGTTTCTTTTGTGCCTTTTCTCTTGCTTTAGGTTTATAATAATTCTTCCTCTTCTAGGAGGAATATTTCTCCCTCAAAAGGCAGGGTTTTTCTTCCGGAGGATTTGACTCCTTCGAAAGACCAGGTTTTTCTTCTTTCTTTTGAGGGAGGATTTGTTTTTTTTTATTTCATGGATTGCTATAGAGTTGTTTCATGGGTAAAATTTTGTGCGGGATTGAAAAAGTGATTAATATTTCGACAACAATTGAACGAATCAGACGGAAATTTTCTGCACAGCTACAACAGATCGATATACCCCATCGCCGAAGAAGGCGGTAAATCACAACGATATGAAAGAGAGTATGAAGAATGTACGATTTGTAACAATGATCGTAGCTTTGCTTACAGAACGTTTTTATTTGATTCAATTATTATGTATTTGTTAGATCTAAATCTCTTTGTAGATGTCGTATGACTTATTTATGAATCAATTTTATTTCAAAAAAAAAAAAAGAATCATGTGATTTTATATAGTTAGCTAGTAACCAGCACTAGAAAAATCGAGAGAAAATATTCATACTAGGACTAGTATTATACTTAATTTTATAATTATTTCAAACAAAATGTCCTTAAACAAAGGAATTGTCAACTTTAGTGTGCCATACCTTACCAAATATACTTAGG
This sequence comes from Chenopodium quinoa, assembly GCF_001683475.1. Lineage (NCBI taxonomy): Eukaryota > Viridiplantae > Streptophyta > Magnoliopsida > Caryophyllales > Amaranthaceae > Chenopodium > Chenopodium quinoa. Next base: position 1,697,299 of record NW_018742455.1, read on the forward strand.
TAGTCACAAAACCAGACAATATACATGAAGTTAGAAAATCAATATAGTTACCATAACATACCCTAAAGTCATAGGTAATGTTAGGGAAACGAGGCAAATAAAACGGTAAATAAGGCGAATAAAGAGAAAGAGAAGAATACAAATACATTGCATGTAAACATTGAAAATCTCATCTCTCAAAAAAAAAAAAAAAAAAAAAACATTGAAAATCTCATGACTCAGGTTGCAAAGTAACAGCACAAAGATACTGTCCACCCTATAACCACGAATACAAGATAAGAAGCATCCAAATTAAAAGACCATACCATACCATATCATCATTATATCATCGTAATCCTCCTTGGTTTTGCTTATTATTATCACTTTTTTTTTTTTTATATCATATCATATGTTATGATCCTATCATATAATTCATTGTGATTTAATTTATATACTTTGAACCAAGTCAATTTTATTGTTTCTTTATTCGACCTCTTTTGTTCTTTATTCCCATTTTTTGAGTTTGAGGCTTATATATGTCCAATAAGCTAGGCATGCAATCCGTGGTTTCAATTCTGACCCTTTGATTTTCCAGCATTCTTGATTTCATGATATCTTTTGGCTTATGGTCTCAAAAAAATATCTTCTCCCTCAATTACTAGTTCACCCTTTGGGCTAATCCAAATTCGGGATCAGTTGTGGGTGGTTAGGTTCCAGTCCCCTCTCAATTGTTGTTACAGGGGATCGAACACGGATCCTCCCTATCAACTGTAGTCCCAATCACCACTACACCAACAACCAATTGGTATAATCTTAGTGCCGAGGATTTAAAAATTTATAGTTGAGGATGAAAATCATGTTTCTTTTTTTTTTTCTTTTTTTTTTTTTCCATTTTCATAGTGACTAGTCTACTAATGCGGACTGGATTGACCTGTCTAGAGGTTTTGACCAATAAGTAAACCTGAAGTCTTGAACAAGTTGAGCCCGACCTGATTTTGGGCAATTTTTTCGGCTCGGCCCAATTTTGTAAAAATTTTGGGCAGCTTTGGTATATCAATTTTATGCAATTTTAGTTTAATTTTTTGCCCGGCCCAAAAGCCCTCACAACCCGGCTAGTTTGGACGTGTTTGGACACATATATCCAGCCCGAAGCTTGGCCCTGCCTGAGGAATGGGCTGTTTTATTACCTTGACCAGCCCGAACCCCTTCCACACCGGCTCACCCATTGATCACCTCTACCAATAGGTTGTTCTTCATAATCCCTAAAAAAGAAAAAAAAACAATGATTTGAATAATTATTCTTTTTTAATGTACCAAATTCCTACTACACGTACATGTATTTGCTAACTGTATTTCGAGGTCTATCGATTATTAGATTTCTCAATAATAATGGTATAAAGTTGAGATTTTTATAACAAAACAAAGGGAATTTAATTTGATATTGTTATTAAATGTTTAAATTAATATTATATTGCTCTATATTTCTAATCATTGCCTTTAGGATAACATTTAAATGTTATGGTTGTGTTTATCACCTTATATTCACTTATTTTGGTAAATTTAAATTTAAGTTTAAGTTTTAATTTATGTTAGGTCACTTAATATTCTGTTCAAAGCTATGGAAAAATAATAAAAATATAATCATAAAGGCTATGCTTTTTTTTTAAAAAAAAAGAAAAGGCTAATTCTATTCAAAACTACAATAAATTCTTATACTACTTTTGTTTCACATTATATGTAAAACAATTGAAACCCAATTTTATACATAATGTGAAACAGAAGTAATACCGTACAAGTTAAAGTTTAGATAGTTTTTTTTTTAACGAACTTATATTTTTCACTAACTACTAACTACAAAGTAAATTTTTGTACTTGTATTTTAAAGTAACTTTAAATCTAACGTACATACAATATTTAGGTCCTGTTATGTTCACCTTATATAAGATAAGTTCAGGAAAAATAAGTTCAGATAAGTTGTGATAAGGGTTAATCAGGGCTATTCAAGTTTAATTTGTAACTAAAATAAGTTTTAATAAGGGATAATAAGTTAAGATAAATTAAGATAAAGTAAAAATCAGGTAAATAGAACACACCCTTATTATACTTAGACTAGCATGGTATGAGAATAATCTTCCATCTTTTAATTAGTTTCATAATGGTCGAAAGTTTGCATGATGAGGTGTCAATTTCCATCAAATTAAAGTTATGTTACGTGGTACATGTTACGTCCTCTTAACTGAGTTTAGTCGACATGTTTGCAAAACACAAGTAGATGAATGAACTCTATAGTATATATTTTTTTTTTTGAAGGGGGAACTCTATAGTATATATTAATTATACATTATAATATTAGGGAAAATATGCTAAATTATTTATGAGAGAATAGCTTTAATTGTATTGATGATCTTGGCTAATATTTATAGCCTATATAAGATAACCTACACAATATAAACTCTATCATATAAACTTTCATAAATCTATCTTAGAATATCACTAAGATATATTATTATCCTAAATATAATATCATAAGATATATATGGAAAATATATCAACACCCTCCCGCAATCGTAACGGCAGTAACACGAACGTTATGATTGGAAATTCGCACTTTGTTGAAGTTGATCGAGTTGCACTACTCTGTTGATGTCGCCTTCAACTTTTTTTTATTTTAAAAAAAAGAACTTTTGCTACCACGGCCCTTTGCTGGTGTCCATGGTCTTCTGTCACGGCCCTTTGCTGGTGTCCGTGGTCTTTTGTCACGGCCCTTTGCTGGTGTCCGTGGTCTTCTTTGCCACGACCCTTTGCTGGTGTCCGTAATCTTCTTTGCCACGACCCTTTGCTGGTGTCCGTGATCTTCTTTGCCAAGCCCTTTGCTGGTGTCCGTGTTCTTTTGCAATTTTTTTTTTAAATAATAAATAATACGCCAAACGTGGCTTTTCTTCATCTCCTTGGAGATGCAATAATGGAGGAAACACACTCAAACACTACAACCTAACCAAATCACATATGACCATTCATATTGATCACGTATCACATGGTTATTCCAAAAAAAAAGATTAAATAAAAAAAATAGAAATTTCAAAGAGCAATATTATTGCATAGCGGAAGCAAATTTATGAATCCCACCGGTGGGTTTAATATTCTAACCCACCGGCAGGGAGAGAATTTGTGTGAACGGTCCCAAGATTTAACCTGCTCTTGATACCATGACAAATTATTTATGAGAGAATAGTTTGAATTGTATTGATGATCTTGGCTAATATTTATAGCCTACATAAGATAACCTACACAATATAAACTCTATCATATAAACTTCCTATCTTAGAATATCACTAAGATATATTATTATCCTAAATATAATATCATAAGATATATATGGAAAATATATCACAATAATATATTTTCCTATATTCCCAACAAAATAAAATAATAATGAAGTCCAAAGTATAGTTGATTATAATATAAGAAAAAAAATGCCAGAACATAATATGGGTCCAAAAGGTGAATGTTTAGGGATTTGATTTCCATGATTCTGTCTGATTCGATACACCACACGAAGCCCAAACCCGATTCCCTTAAGTAGCAATTACGGTAATTAAACTAATATTTTGTTTTGACTACAAATTATTGTGGCATCCTTTTTGAAACTAGCACAAATTTTTGATTTATTCGTTACTTATTTAAATATTATATCATGATTTTGCCACCTACTAGTCTACTACTCTACTCACACTTCTGTTTGACCTTTAAAGGTTTAATTTGAAATTACATTTACAACTTGTATATACAAGTTACAACTGCTAAACAAAGATCTGTCATAATTGATCTGGTAGAATTCATTGCATTTGTTTTTGTTGAACATTTTAACAGATTTTTAAACATTTTACGGGGTGTATAAATTACATTCTCTTGTATTGCGTAGTATAATGTAATAAAGCATCCTGAAACGTATGAGAGGGTATAATATTTATGTTACATCATGTTATTCAAAAAGTTTAAAATTTGACTGATAGACAAATTTTTGTCATATTTATTTTCTCCTTATTTAATTTTCATAATAATTTATTAGAATAATCATCTAATATGCCCCAATCTTCAATGAAAATTAAATGAAGGTAATAAAGTAATTTTAGGGGGGACACAACTACCTCCCTAGCTTATACAATGCAGTAGAGATATATAAAAATTAAATGCTCTCTTCGTTTTTAAATACTTGTTTCATTTCTCTTGGACACGCATGCCAATGCTAATCTTTGATCACTAATATCTTTAATTATCAATAAGTATAAATTCTAACAATTGAAAATTAATAATCTATTCATTGAGATGATTTCAACAAGTACCCACAAGACTATATTATTTCTTATAAATAAATCATAAACATTAGTTAAAGTAGGATAAATGAATAATATAAAAAATAGAAATGGAGCAAGTATTTAAAAACGGAGAGAGTATAATTGTCTTAAAATTTTTATCTTTATAAGGAAAATTTGTTAGAAAAAACCATTTAAAACACTTTTTTTGTCCAAAAAAACCTTTTAAATTTTTTTTGGCAATCTAAAACCTGATTCCAAAATTTATTTGTTGAAGACAACCAAAGACACTAATTACCCTAATCATCCTCTAATTATCCCTAATCATTGTGGAACGGAGGAAGGATTATTTAAAAATTATATTAATTTAAAAAAATACTTAAAACACCCAAACCCCCACCCCAGCCACCCTACCCTTGCAGCAGCCGCAGCGGCCAGCTAGATCCCCTCCCTTTCCTGGCCGACGTCGCTCCTACCACCTGCCACAAGCCTAATCTGCTCCTTCCCCAAGAAATTAGCAGCAGCACTTCTTCATTCATCATCAATACCAATTAACCAACCCCAAAAAAGCAGTAAAACCCCCAAATTGAAGCTCCATTAATGGCGTCCACACCATCTCCTTCCTCCCCACTCTTTCTCTCCTCAACGCAACTCCCCTTTCAACCCCATAACCACCCTCTACGTCGGGGGTTGCTTTTTCCGACTACAGTTGGTGGTCGAAGACGCTGTTTGAAGTTGAAATTCTCCGCGCCTTCGGAAGCGGTGGTTCTTCTCGTAGTCGTAGAGTACGTAGTTTATAGGGAATCTCAGGCGCAAAATTTGGCAACCATCCGAAAAGGGAGGGGTTCGGCCGTGGGGTAGTGGCTAAGCTGGGTTGGTGCCGGCAGGGGAGGGGGCTGGGTTCATGCCCGACGGGGAGAAATATTGGGGGTGGTGGTTTACAGATTGTAGGGGTTTGGGTATTTTAAATAATAATTGAGAGTTAGAAGGGTAATTAGGGATAATTAGAGGATAATCACGATAATTAGAGTTTTTGGTTGTCTTCAACAAAAAAAAATTTAGAATCAGGTTTTAGATTGCCAAAAAAAATTTAAAAGGTTTTTTCCAACAAAAAGAGTGCTTTAAATGGTTTTTTTTTTGACAAATTTTCCTCTTTATAGCGGTGAGTTTGTACTCTCTTTCACCAATGTGTAAGTTAACCTTGATTCAGGGTTTGTTCCAAGCAAGTTAACCTTGACTAGATACTTAATATTATTGTTATCGGTTTCTAAACCATTGATTTCAGAATCGGGTGGAAATTTTTTTAAAATTAATTTCAATCAAGTTCGTGATTGGTTCCAACAAAGATGACCCGATAACCGATCCGATCCTACTCACCCTGTTCGACTCATCTCTCCCTTTTTTTTCCATGTGTAATTGTTTGTGCAATTGAAGCAATTGTGCATTATTAGAAAGTGACAAGAATTTTAAATATTGAAAAACATAATATAATAATTTGGGACAGACAACTCACTTTTCCAACCTTAAGCTTATTGAGTCATACCCTATAAATACAGAGAGTCCTCAAATCATTGGAGACTTTATTCACCATTCTTTCCAAAATAAAAAATAAAAAAAATTATCCCCAAAAATTCAATAATATTTTCTTTTAAACCCAAAAATCTCTACACTACTTCACACTTGATAACTCTAGTATTAATTTTTTTTTACCCAATAACAAAATCATTATCATCGAAATCCTCGCCGCCACCGGTGACTGAGATGTTCATATCTCCGGTGAGAAAGCACATTATACTGCGCCGGAAAATGTCGACATTGTCTTCACCTCCAAGTGTGTTCAACGTCTCTACTTTCGGTTGGATAGTCATTTTGGTCATCTTAACGGCGTCATTATTAGGACTACCGTTGATTCTGCCGCCACTTCCGCCACCGCCGTTAATTCTCCTCTTCTTTCCCGTCGGCATTATGGCTGCGCTCGTGTGGCTCGCGTTTTCTCCGTGCTCCGCCGCCGCTTATCGGAACGTTGCCGTTTATAGCTCCTCTGTGTAGTGTGTATTACGGATTTACGGTAGAGTTGAGTTAATTTTTTATTACTCCTTTTATTTTTATTTTCTTGATTAAGATTAGCTGTAACAATATTAATACAAAAGTAGTTATTTGTAACTGATTTTTAAATGGATTTAATGAGATTCCCGCGTCAACTTGCTACAAAGTTTTACTCTTTTGTCAGTACCCAAGTTTATTTAGTTTTGTTTTGATGTAATAATAGTCGCTACATTATATAGTATTCTCTACCAATTGAATGATGGTGCAGTGACGATTGGGACTACACTTGGTAGGGAGGACCGTGTTCGATTTCCCGCAACAACAATTGGGAGGAAATTAGAATCTAATCACCCATAACTGATCCCCAAATCCGGATTAGTCTAAAGGGTGGAACGGGTGAAACACAAAAGGACAAAAAAAGTACTCTCTCCGTCTCTAAATATAATTTACATTTGATTTAGTTGGGTCACATTTTGAAAAATTTGACTACAAATTCTCGCTAATTAGTAAAAAATTATATATTCATGTGGAATTTTGTTGGATTCGTTATATTGTACATTTTATCAATATTAAGTTTTTATAATTTTTACGCATATGTAAATAGAGATACAAACTTTTTAAGACACGTCTTGAAAACGGTAAAAAATTAAATATTTAGGGTTGGGTTGGTGAACCTCGGAGTTTTGGTGGTGGTGTTCGGATTGGCTGCGGGGTGGGTTGTTAGGGTTACGTTCGTAGTTCTTGTTTTTAGTTTTCCTTCTGTTTTTTCTTTTAGTGGTGTGTGTGGTGTTTGAGTCTCTTTTTTCCGTCTTTGTGTGTGTGGTTTATTTGGGTTTGTTATTTTTTCTTTTTTTGTGGTGTGTTGGTGTGTTATGGGGTGTGCAGATCAGTGTGCCGATCTTCTGGTGCAGGATTTGAGCCGGGTTTTTTTGGCTATGGGGCTTTGGTTTGATCTTCTGTTGGTTTGGGCTAAAGGGTTATGCTTCCATGCCGATATCCGTGTTTGAATCGGAGATTGTCTTGTCAGTGGTGAAGTGTACGACACCAATTTTGATTTCAGGTCGAGGAGTACGGGTTTCTGAGCCAATGAAGGTTCGCGTCAAAAACTACAACATATTGCCAGACCCCCTTGCAAGAGGCTGCATAGGACAGCGTTATATGAGCCAAGGGTATTTCAGAAAGTCATTTTGCGCGTGCAATTGTAGTTTAATTTATGTCGAATTTGTAATTGGTTCTTTTGTCTTTGTATTGTTCGATTACGATTTCTTATGTAAGTGCCGTATGACTTATTATTAATGAATTTTAATCTCCACCTTAAAAAAAAAAAAAAAAAAAAAAAAAAAAAAAAAAATTGATCTAACACGGCTATAAAACTTGAAGTAAGACGATTATATACGAGATAATGAGTATAAACAATACGCAAGTGGTTGAGTTGGGTAGATTTGGATAATTAATTACGAAAATAAGTTAAGAGATTATGAGTTGTCAATACAATAATGTAGAGGAATTATGTTAGTTGAACTTTGTGATCTGCAATATCTTTATTTGCAGAAATGCAGCACAGACGGATATGTTATGGATTTGGTAAAATCTAAAATGTTTATCTCAAAATTTATGTTCTTGTTTTTATAATCAAGAATACCATGTCACCGTATCTTCGACAACTAAAATTTATGCTTTAACCCAATTTCCTATAATTTGGCTGATTTTAGTAACTACCTCCATTTTAAATTATCAGCCCGTCCTGTATTTAGCTGACCACACCGTATAATCATTGTTCCACAAATATTGCAATAAAGATAAAGTTATGCATTCTAAACATATTTTATCTGTTAAATATTTATGATCATGTAAGATTAAAAATTTATTGTGAAGGTATTTTACGAGACGAGTCTAACAACATACCACATGATTATATTTTGGAAAAATACACTTTAATAATCCCAATTATGGGCGATTTATCTACAATAATCCCAATTATCGTTTATTCTACAATAATCCCAACTATTAGGTCAGTTTTCCTCTAGCAGTCCAAAAAACCGGTTACCTGCTGAAAAGGTAATTTTTTTTTTTTTAAATGCCACATGTCAACACATGATTGGCTTAATAAAATTTTTTTTTAAAAAAAAAAATCAGCCCAACCACCCCTCCTCCCTTCAGCCACCACAACCACCCCTTCATTCCCAAATCCGACCACCGGGACACTGTCCCCTTCCTCAGCCCCGTCCATCCTCGCCACAAGCCCACAACCACCAACCCAGATCTGCACCAACACCATCGTTGGATTCTCTCTCCTCCGCCGCAACCACCAACCCAGATCTGCACCAACACCACCGTTGGATTCTCTCTCCTCCGCCGCAACCACCAACCCAGATCACCCTTGTTAAATTCGTCGGTTTCGGTGGTGAGAGAAGGGAGGAGGGGGTGCTGCTGGTGCGATTTGCGTGGTTTGGCCGGTTTCAGGGTGCGGCTGGGGGTCGTGGGTGCGGTTGGGGGTCTCGGTGGTGCGGCTGGGGGTCGTGGGTGCTATTGGGGGTCGTGGGTGCGGCTGAGGGTTACGGTGGTGCGACTGGGGGTTTCGATGGTGCGGCTGGGGGTCGTGGGAGTCGTTTTCGGCAGGAGGTGGAGGTGGAGGTTAGGGCAGGAGGTGGTGGTTGGGCGGCAGGAGGTGGAGGTGGTGGTTAGGGTTGGCTGCCAGATTTTTTTTTAAAATTTTTTTTGGAACCACTCACACACTAACACGTGTCAAACAACCTACAATAATAGGTTGTTGACTTTTGTTGACCGGTTTGGGACTGCTAGAGGAAAATTGACTTAATAGTTGGGATTATTGTAGAATAAACGATAGTTGGGATTATTGTAGGTAAATCGCCAATAGTTGGGATTATTAAAGTGTATTTTTTCTTATATTTTACTTTATGTATAAATCTTATTATATGGTCAAACAAATGTGATGAATAGTTTAAAAGTCCAGTTATTGCAATTTTACTAGAACAGAGTAAGGGCATGTTCACATTTACTGAACTAAGTTGAACGGAACTGAACTGATTGAAGCTGAACTGAACTTAACTGATTGATTGGAGTTGAGCTGAACTGAACTGAATATTTTATGAGAGAGGGAAATTAAGAGTTGAACTGAACTAAACTGAACTGATTGGAGCTGAATTGAACTGAATTGAATTAAAATTAAGTAAATGTGAACATGCCCTAAGTATAAAAGAACAAAGTAGCCTCTTATAACATATACTAAGGGCCTGTTTCAATTTACTGAAAACAACTGAATTGAATTAAATTGATTGGGGCTGAACTAAACTGATTGAGGCTGAACTAAACTGAATAGAGCTGAAATAAATTGTCTATGAGAAAAGGAAATTAGAAACTGAACTGAACTGAAATGATTGGAGTTGAACTGAACTGAACTAATTGGAACTGAACTGAACTAAAATTAAACTAAATAGAACAGGCCCTTAAATGCCCCTTGACTGATTAATCCCTATAACAATGACCGAGTAACCTTATAACACTGATGAAATAACCCCTTTAACACTGACCAATGCAAGCAACTCCTATTAAACTAAAAAGTAATTCTTTTGATGGTTGACCACACAATATGACTAGCCAAATACAAGAATTTGTGTTAAACTCTGTGCAACAACTGGATTTTATTTCTCATTAAAAATACCCAACTGGTGTTCATAATTTGAAACGAAGCTAGAATATTAGAAAAGGGGAGAAAAAAAAATCTTTGTAGAGATTTTTTTTTTTTGACACATTTGTAGAGATTATTATTTTGACGATTATTGTACATTTAATTAGGGATGGCAATTCGGGCTAGCACGTTAGGTTCGGGGTTGATTTCGGAATGTGCTTAATAACTATAAAAAATAGCGTAAAAATTATTATTATTACGAAATATGAAATTTGGGTAAATTAATCGGGTCAAATTCAGGTGATTTGAGTTCGGTTTGGGTCGGGTTTGAGACCCCTTCGAGTTACTCTCAGTAACTTCAAGACGGGTTTGAGTCCGTTTATGATGTCTGATTAGGAATTGCAACCCTATATTTAATCATATGAGCGAAAACTACTTTTCAGTGTACCTTGCATCTAAATGTATTGTGATATATTTAGGAAATATTAGGATCTTAGCATATTTTGTGCTAGTATATCTTTTGATATATTTTATCTTTGGTAGTTTCCTAATCCTATCACAATAGGATTGATCTTGTATTATATATACTTTGGAAAAGTCTTCAATGAAAGCAAGCAATTACGTTCACAATATTTTAGCATGGTATAAGAGCCAAGTTTTTTTTTTCCAAATAATCAATCATGCATGGTGGTGACACTCCTCCACCACCGCCACCACCACCACCAAAAATAGAAACAAATTCCCCCTTCTACCTAGGAGCGCATGATAGGCCCGGAGATTTCATCACTCCGATCAGATTATAGCTTGATAGTTTTGATGCTCGGGCTCACGCCATATATGTAGCTCTGTCATCACGACGGAAGTTCGGGTTTCTTGATGGAACAATTTCAGAGTATGTGCCGCCTGCAACTCAGGAAGATTGGGTTGTGGTTCATTTTATGCTTGTTTCGTGGCTCATGAATACGATCGACCCGGAGGTAAAATCTATGCTTTCTAATTATGACAATGCGAAACGTTTGTGGGATGATTTACATGAACGATTTTGTATTGTGAATGGTCCTCGTATTCAACATTTAAAGGCACAAATTAATCGATGTGAAAAACCTAAAAATATGACTGTGGCTATTTATTTTGGCAAATTAAAAGTTTTGTGGGATGAATTAGCAAAACTTGAACCATTAATTCACTGTAAATGTGGGAAGTGCACTTGTAATGTGGGTAGGCAACATGAAAAACGTCGGGAGGATGATAGGTTGCAACAATTTTTGCTTGGTCTTTGTTTTGAGTATTATGCTCAAACAAGGTCAAATATTTTATCTCAAGATCCTTTGCCTACTTTGAATAAAGCCTACCAACAAGTATCTCAAGATGAGCTAGTTTGGGGCCTCGATAAGGCCGAGATGAACCTCCACAGGCAGTGGGGTTTGCTGTCCGTACAGGAGGGGTTGGCAGGAGCCGTGATGGCTCGGGTACAGTATGTGCAAAGTGCAAGAAAGGGGGCCACGAGACATCGAATTGTTGGTCTGATAAGGTTTGTAATCATTGCAAGAAACGGGGTCACATTGAAGCTAAGTGTTTTGATCTTCATGGATATCCTCCTAGCACGGGTGATGGAAGTTAGGTGGGGGAATTCCACAGGTGGTCGTGGTCAAGGTCCGGTTCGAGCTAATGCAGTCTTGAGTTCGAGTGTTCCTTCAACAAGTACTCCATCTCAACAAGTTTTTTCAAGCGAACAATGGAACACAATTACGGGTTTTTTCGGTAATGTCTCTGAACATCGCTTGAATGGTAAGTTCGATGACTCGTCTTGGATTACTGATACACGGTCCACGCACCATGTTACAGGAGACAAAGCTTGGTTATTCGATACTCAAGACTTTGAGTGTCCGGTTGGTTTACCTAACGGGGCCAATGTTATGGCTTCTTTAATTGGTTCGGTTTGTTTATCGGACAAGATTACTCTCACTAACGTTCTCTATGTTCTGCATTTGAGTTGTAATTTGCTTTCAGTATCACAACTCTCTGATGATCTCAATTGTATTGTTCAATTTAACCCTTATATGTGTGTCATACAAGACCAAACGAAGGAGTCGATTGGAACGGGAGCTAGAAGAGACGGATTATATTATTTTAGCAAATCGGAATCGGTGCATCATGTTGGCATTGGTGAAGCGACCTCAAATTTGGAGTTGTGGCATCGTCGAATGGGGCATCCTTCCGAGAAAGTAGTTAAGTTGCTTCCTCATATTAGTAGTAATAAAGATTGTCTAGACAAGGGGTGTGAAGTATGTATGCGTGCTAAGCATCCTAGAGACAAGTTTCCTTTAAGTGAAAATAGGGCATCTAGAATTTTTGAAAAGATACATTGTGATTTGTGGGGTCCATATCGACACGTTTTGTCGTGCGGAGCTCGTTATTTTTTGACCATTGTTGATGATTATTCAAGAGCAGTTTGGATTTATTTATTGGTTGATAAAACTGAAGTTTTTAGAATGTTTTTGGCCTTTGTTGCAATGGTTGATAGACAATTTTCACAAACCATGAAAATTGTGCAAAGTGATAATGGTACTGAGTTTAATTGCTTGCATGATTATTTTGTTGCCTCGGGTATTATTTTCCAAACCTCATGTGTCGGAACTCCACAACAAAATGGGAGGGTTGAGCGCAACACAAACACATTCTTAATGTTGGGAGAGCATTGAGATTTCAAGCTAATTTACCTATTTATTTTTGGGGAGAGTGTGTTCTTGCCGCCGCTCATCTTATTAACCGTACACCCACACCTATTCTCCAAAATAAAACTCCCTTTGAAATTCTTTTCAATAAAATCCCTTCTTTTGATGCAATCCGCACTTTTGGATGTTTGTGTTTTGCACATAATCAGAAAACAAACGGCGATAAATTTGCAAGTCGGAGTAGAAAATGCGTTTTTTTGGGGTATCCTTTTGGAAAGAAAGGATGGAATGTGTATGATCTTGAATCAAAAGTTTTTTTGTTTCTCGTGATGTGAAATTTGTTGAGGATGTGTTTCCGTTTTCTACACCCGACGATGTGAATATAGAGTCTATGGGTTTTGATCAACATAATGAGGTGCATGATGATTTTGTGGGGTATGATTTCTTTGAGGTGAATGAGGGAGTCGTTGGGGATGAAGTCCCTTCTGCCGCGCCCCACACAGAGGATGCCGCGTCCAGGCCGCAGGACAAAGCTCCAAGCCGCAACCTGGCCGCGGATCAGCCTGTCAGCCAGCCGCAACAGCTCCAAACAGACCAGTCCGCGACCAGGCTGCGGGAAACTGCTCCCAGCCGCGACCTGGCCGCGGACCAGGCTGCCGAGCAGGTTACAGCTGGGGTGAGCAAGGATAGCAGCTCAGTAGACGCTGCGGTCAGCAGCGGTGTGACAGCAGCCGCGCATGACGGCAGCCTGACTGTCGACGGTCAGCCATCCGAAGTTCTTAGTAAGGGTCACCTTGAGAAATTTCCGTCGGTAAAACTCCGTGATTATGTGACTCATTCCGTTTTTGCTAATAATCCGTCTCAGTCCTCTCCGTAATCCAATACTCCTTCAGGTACTCCTTATCCTTTGGCACACTATATAAATTGTGACATGTTTTCTGTGAATTACCGTAAATTTTTTGCAGTCGTAGTTCAAGAAAAGGAACCAAAATCTTTTAAGGAGGCCATGAAATATGAAGGTTGGCGTCGTTCTATGAAAGAGGAAATACGGGCGTTGGAAGACAATGGGACTTGGACATTGGAGCATCTTCCTCCTAGAAAGAAGGCTCTAGGGAGTCAATGGGTGTACAAGACAAAATTTCTGTCTAATAGTGATATTGAACGTCTCAAATCTCGGTTGGTTGTCTTCGGTAATCATCAACAAGAGGATATTGATTATGGTGAGACCTTTGCTCCTGTTGCAAAAATGACTACGGTGCGTGCTTTTCTTGCTGTTGCTATTGCTAAAAATTGGGATCTTCAGCAAATGGATGTCCATAATGCCTTTTTACATGGTGATTTGGATGAGGAGGTGTACATGAAATTACCCCCCGGTTTTGAAAGTTCAGATCCGATTCTGGTTTGTCGTTTGAGAAAGTCTTTGAATGGGCTAAAACAAGCTCCAAGGTGTAGGTTTGCTAAATTAACTGCGGCTCTGAAAGGGTATGGTTTCTGTCAATCTTACTCTGATTACTCTCTTTTTACATACACTAAAGAACTGTTCAAATTAATGTCTTAGTGTATGTTAATGACCTTATTGTTTCTGGGAATGATTCCGCTGCATTGACTGTTTTTAAAGCTTATCTGGGTGAGTGTTTTAAAATGAAGGATCTTGGTCCTTTGAAATATTTTTTGGGCATTGAGGTTGCTCGCAGTAAGGCATGTTTGTTTTTGTGTCAACGAAAGTACATCTTGGATATTATTTTTGAAGCAGGATTGTTAGGTGCAAAACCAAGTGGCTTTCCGATAGAGCAGAACCACAAGCTTAGCCTTGCTAGTGGTGCGTTCCTTGGGAATCCTGAGTCCTATCGTAGACTGGTAGGGCGGTTGATTTATCTTTCGGTGACTAGACCAGATTTGGCATATTTGGTTCATATTCTTTCACAGTTTATGCATGAGCCTCGGATCGAGCATTGGGAAGCAGCTCTTAGGGTGGTTCGTTATTTGAAGGGTACCCCGGGTCAGGGTATTTTGTTGAGTGTAGATAGTGACTTGACTTTGGAGGGTTGGTGTGACTCGGATTGGGCAGCGTGTCCTCTTACTCGTCGTTCGTTGACAGGTTGGCTTGTGTTTCTTGGAAAATCTCCTATTTCTTGGAAGACCAAGAAACAGCCCACTGTTTCCTTCTCTTCTTCTGAGGCTGAGTATCGTTGCATGTCTTCAACCACACATGAGTTGAAATGGTTGAAGGCCTTGCTTCTAAGTTTGGGTGTACAATACCCTAAGACGATCAAGTTGTTCTGTGATAATCAATCTGCCCTTCATATAGCTCGAAATCCTGTTTTTCATGAACGTACGAAGCACATAGAGATTGATTGTCACATTGTTCGTGATGCCATTACAGAGGGCTTAATTGCTCCTTCATTTGTTTCTACCAAGGAACAACTTGCAAATATTTTCACTAAGGCGCTTGGGAAGACTCAATTCGATCATTCACTTTCCAAGTTGGACATTTACGATCCTCATGCTCCAATTTGAAGGGGGGGGGGGGGGAGTATTGTGATATATTTAGGAAATATTAGGATATAGTTGCTTAGCATATTTTGTGCTAGTATATCTTTTGATATATTTTATCTTTGGTAGTTTCCTAATCCTATCACAATAGGATTGATCTTGTATTATATATACTTTGGAAAATTCTTCAATGAAAGCAAGCAATTACGTTCACAATATTTTAGCAAAATGACCTAGGTGTATACGGTATACACCTAAGTACTCCGTATAAGTTTTCTCATAATCTTTAGTGAGAATACATCATGACCTTGTTCCAGACCTATCACAAGTTTCAATATTCATTAAAATTAATTAAAAATAACTTTAACTTTATTGCATTAAAATCTGTGTTAACTGTGTAAAATGTAAAACACAATTATGTTAGAACTTAGAATCAAGTGTTACTAATCGAGCTTGCTACAAATTTTACTTGATTGAGACTCATTGTATGGCAGAGTAAATTTCAGCAGAGTAGAGCAGTGCTTCTAAGAGCAAGTTTAGCCCCAAGTGGGGTGACATCATCATTTCAAGTCTTAAGACTTATGCTTAAGACTTTTCCCATGTTTTTTCAAAAATCTCAAGCAAGTCTCAAGTTGTGTTTTGAAATTTCAAGACTCAACTGAAGACTTGAGATTGGGACCCACTATTCCCACCTCACTTTTATTTTTATTATCCTTTTTTTTTCTTACACTTTTCTACATGTTATATGTCAAATATTTAAGTCTTAGGGCTAAAGTGATAAATATGTATAAGTCTTAGTGAGTCTTGACAAGAATTTGATGACATCATTTTCAATGGGGACCACCAAAAATGATGTCACATTCAAGTCTTAAGACTTGGGGCTAAACTTGCTCTAACACGCTTCAAAGCAAAATAGAGCAGAACAAATTCAGCAGGGCAGAGTAGAGTAGAGCAGAGTAGAGCAAAGCAAAGTAGAACAACTCAAAAGAATAGGGCCTTAACAATCTAGCATCTTAGTATTGCTACACAAATTGAAAAGTCGGACCCCTTAACTTAGAGAAAATGCGAGTTTATCACCTTGATAAACAAATTTTGTTTTTTTTTTATCAAATGACAAAACTGTAAATAAGTCAACAACTTTTTAGTAAATAGAGGACTCACAGTTGTTAATAATATTACGAAAATGTCATGTTGAATGGACATTTTTGCTAATATATTTACGATTTTGCTATTTGATTAACGAATCTTGTTTATCAAAGCGATAAACTGATACCCTCCTAAGAGCACTCTCACTCATGGTCAAAAATATGCCCATGAGGAGAAATTCAAGGTAAAAACCCAAAAACATGTATCCCATTCATGGGCAAAAAACATAAATGCCCATGAGGAAAATCAGAAATGTCCAAGGCCATGACATTTTTGTAATGCTACAGTAACTTGTGTATCCACTAATTAAATATAAAAATAGCTATTTTGACCAAATTAACATATTTAAAAAACAAAAATAAAAATTATCAATGTTCATAATTTATTTTTATCTATAAGTAGACACCCATTTTGTTATATTTTTGTGCACTTCGAAAAATCACATTTTTCTACTTAATTTGTTATTATTAAAAATTTTACTTTTGCTGTGAGTTTATTTTAGCCCATGAGTGTGTGAGGACTTGTACAAAAAAAAAACGCCCATGAAAAAAGTTGGAAAAGAAGAGTGAGAAAGTGGGTAGAGAGAGAATGTCATTTTATTTTTTTGACCATGAGTGAGAGTGGTCTAAAGTCTAAACTTAGCAACTCAGAAATAAGTAACGGGTTACTTATTTTGGATTCACCACTAAATTAAAACTACTGGTATAACAACAAGAAGCATAATGAATGAAATGGATGCCACTTGTGGTAATAATACGAAACTGATTCACACCACCAGGAAATATATGTACCAGTTGTTCAATGGTCAGATCAATGTATATATGCATGTATTATTATTACGCATGAAATTAACACCTTTTTTTTATGACCAGAAAAATAATTTAAATAATTATAACAGGATGCTGAGAACTTGGCTAGGTAGAATCTTTGGAAAAATGATATCGTGACTCGTGAGCTGTGAAATTGTGAATGTAGCTTACTACTATTGCTTTCAGTCTGTCACATTCTCAAGCCATGTCATTTTTTCTTTTGAAATCTTCACTCTTAATTCAGATTTTCTTTTTATTTTTTCTCAACAATTTTAAGATACTTTCTCTACTTTATTTAGCTACGTAGATTTATGTTTTTCATGCTTGTCATTCAATGATAACTAGTCACTTTAGCATTCTCATAAAAATTAAAAAAGAAAGAAAAATCCTCTAATTTACAAATAAAAATTTTAAAAAATAAATAAATAACATTTAGAAAATATGTTTTAAAATGAATTAAATGAAATCCCACTAGCGGCGCCTTTTTGGTGCAGCAGGCTACACCATGTGGCCTGTTGCCATGTCAGCCAAAATAATGAAGTGGACGCGCTGAACTAAATGACTTTAATAGAATTTAACGAAGCATCACTCTAACACATACACGCACTCACTCTCACATATAAAAGCAATGACACACTTCCCAAAAGCAATAAAACTGGAAATGGAAATCAACAAATTGCAAGGTAATTTTATCAAAATTTCTATTTATACTGTTTAGTATGTATTTCATCATTAAAATTTACAAGTAACCCCAAAAAACTAGCAACCCTAAAATTTACAAGTAACCCTGTAAAACTAACAAGTAACCCCTATAAAAATAACAACTATCCTTTTAAACTAACAAGTAACCCCTAAAAATAATGAGTAACCCCTGTAAAACTAATAACTAACTCCTGTAAAATTAACAAGTAACTCCTGTTAAACTAACAAGTAACCCCTAAAATAAACAAGTAACCCTAACAAAAAATAACAAATAACTCCTATAAAATTAACAAGTAACCCTTGTTAATCTAACAAGTAACCCCTAAAGTAAACAAGTAACCCTAACAAAAATTAACAAGTAACCCCTAAAATAAACAACTAACCCTAACAAAAATTAACAAGTAACCCCTATAAAATTAACAAGTAACCCCTGTTAAACTAACAAGTAACCCCTAAAATAAACAAGTAACCCTAACAAAAATTAACAAGTAACCCCTAAAATAAACAAGTAACCCCTGTTAAACTAACAAGTAACCCTAACAAAAATTAACAAGTAACCCCTATTAAACTAACAAGTAACCCCTAAAATAAACAAGTAACTCCTGTAAACCTAACAAGTAACCCTTGTAAAACCAACAAGTAACCCCTATAAAACTAATAAGTAATACCTGAAACCTAACAAAAATTAACAAGTAACCCCTCTAACTTAACAAGCAAATTCTGTAAAACTAACAAGTAACTCCTAATAAATTAGGAGTAACAAGTAACCCCCTAAATCTTTACAAGTAACCACTTCTAAAACCAACAATTAACCCCTATAACACTAAAAAGTAACCCTATAAAACCAACGAGTAACCCCTAAAACAAGTACACTGCAATTTTTTAAAGTAATCCCTACATAATGAACAAAGTAACTATGTTGTATCTTCTACATTAGCAAGCTCCTCCAACATCTTCTTAGCAGCCTCTATTTCATCTGCCTTTTGTTTCTTTTCATTCTCTAGTAATTCTTCATAAATTGCTTGATTTCTACTCACGAATTCTTTCACATCATCCAAAACAATCTCACGATGCTTGTTCAAATTGCAGAGCATAGATGACAGGAAATTCGAAAAATTACTAAAATTAGGGTTTGATTTATATCAGAAGTAGGAGAGTTCAGCGTATATGTTGATCCTTTCCTTCCCTTGGGGAAGATTATCTTGATTTTAGTCATTATCAACGAAAAGAACAATTTAGAGGAGAGAGAATCAAGGAAATTAACAATGAAAGAAACTGAGAACAAGGAGAGAGAAAGAAAATTAAATGTGAAGAGCAGAGAAGAAATGAAGGAGAAAGAAGTGAATAGAAAAGACTGGAAGTTTTTTTTAAAAAAATTGATGAAGCGCCTTACGCTGTTAATGGCTCATTGACGGAGTCCGTTACATGTATGGGCTACGCGCGTTTGGGCCTTATGTATTGTGGCTGGCCACATGGTGTGGCAAGCCATATATAAAAGTTTGTGTTTTTAAATGAAATCCCACTAGACTTCTTTAAAAAAAAAAGCAATAAAATCCCACTAGACTATGTTTTTTTATTAGTAGTTTTGTTTGTGGCAAAACACATTGTATGACCACATTTGTTCATAAGAGTAATCCTTATATATTATCTAAAAAACTTCACTTATTGATGAGAGCATTCTATTTGTCCATAAGTATAACCTCAATTCATTATACAAGTAATGATATTCTGAAATTGTTTTAGTGAGTTGAGATTAATTTTTACTGATTCTCTATTATTATATTTCTTTTTTTTTTTTAAATTTTTTTTATCGATTTTTACGAAATTGAAATTATTTTTAATAAGCAAAGATTTTATTTTTATTTTTATTTTTATTAAATGAAATTGTTTTTACTGTATTATTTTTTTTAGGGTGAAGAAAACAAAGCCTAACTTCAATTAATTAAAAAAAAAAAATCTTTTGTTGTAATATTAAAAGAATAATTCCACTTGCAACCCTATTGAAACTTTAACGAGTGCTTATAACTATTAAAAGAATAATTCCACTTGCAACCGTTAGGGACACATATAAGCATTAAATTTACACTTGAAATCGTTAGAAGTTAAGAAATCATAATAATATAAACACTAATTACACTAATTTACGAGTGTTTTTGTTATGAATTCCTAATTTTATACAATTTCCAAAAGTGTATTTAGTGCTTATATAGACATATAGTTATATATAGCCCTTAGGGCTATACATATATCATTACTCATATTCTTATGCATAAAGCATGAACATTCGTCGAAGTAGTATATATAAGTAGTGCATAGGTCAAACTGAAACACTTTAAAAAAACGACGGTTCTCATCTTATCTTATTGGACATTATTATATGGTCTTGTTAGACTGTATTGAAACTTATAGACCCTTGTCTTATCACATCTGAAAATATCACTTTTAACTAATCAAACTTGAGAGATGAAAATAAGGTGAGGAGAACAAAACCTAGTCTTTTAAATCTTGAATAAAAGCTACTTCATAATTTCATATATTGATCTCGGGATTTTAAGATTACAACACAACTTGAAAATTTTCATCTAGAAAAAATGGCAGTAAGGCATACAAAAAAATTTCTAAGAGAGCCTCTGATGTAACTTAATCAAGGCGGTATACCTTGGCAGTTGGCTCAAAAACCTAACCTGAAGCTAATAACAAAACTACATGAAATACACAGGAGTTCAAATAAATGGAAAGCTCTTCTGTTCTGCCTCCCTCACATATCATTTTCAAGAATATCCCTCATCATCTGTATAGGAATGAGGCCTTCTGTTCTAATCGCGTCTTTATTTGGGTCTGGGCTGATGAAATACAATGTCGGAAGACCCCGTACCTGCAATGGATTTACCAGACCTTTACAGAGTGAACTTATATGCTATAGAACCACAGATTGAAATGCAAAAGCACATGCTTCATGAAACAATTGCATGATCTCTCAAAATGTAAATCTATAAAGACTACACTTGATTTTTGATTATTTACTTGTTTTCAGACAACTAATAACTGTATCATAAGTTCACAACGTGAGTTATACAACCTCATTGGATGACAGGGTTCAAAGAAAAGCAAAGGGGAGGAGAATGATGGATCAATATTCCTTTCTTTGACTACAAATGGGTTGAAGGCAGGGGAGGATCTTCATGGAGCTTCATAGGGACCTAGCCCCTGGTAATATTATTATTTATTTATTTATTATTATTTTTTTTAACCTATTAGCTATTAAGAATTTATTTCCTTACATATAAATAAAAAATGTTGTCACAATGGTTAGGTATAAGTTTTATTTTACTAGAAGATGAGGGTTTGAATCTAATTAAGAGCCTGATTTCCTTTTCTTTCTAATCAAAAAGCTAAATCCCTCTAAAGTTGGAAAGTTCTAGACTTTTGGAACGGAAAACATAAATTATGGCTGCATTACTTATTGGTAATATGCTAATATCCAAAGTTCAAAGAATTCAATTTTCTTAAGGCTCATGATTCAAGTGCTGAGATCAGTTATATGAGGCAATGAGCTTCTATTTTGATGAACAGATTCATCAGAAGTAATGGAGTTCTTACTACTGTAACCAGGGATGAACTTGTGTGGGGTGGATTGAGTATCCTTATAAGCTTTTTGACATGGTTAGCTATGCTCCAGAGCCTGCAGTCCAGACAGAAATTAGCAAAACTGAAACTTGAGAATAGGTGTAGTACTGACTGCATGACTCTTTGATCTGTGGCGCAGCAGTTGAATCTCATCAAAAGCTTTCCTATAACCGTATAAGTAAAGCACAGAACGTCTGGAGGATATCAAGGATTTGATTAGAATAAGAGGCAAGCAAACAGTTTTGCCTGCCTTGATAAACCAGATCAGTAGAATAAGCAGGGCCTCAAAATTTCAGAAGGGGGTGTATCATGCACCTTGGTGCTATGGAAACTGTAGTCTACTTTGTGTGAAGAGACATTTTCTCGAAAATTAAAGGATAAGGACTGTAAAGGATACTCTGAAGGATAGGAGTAGATTTAAGTCTTTGTAAATGTGATAGAATTTCTTCTTTTTTAAAGTGGCTTTACGCCTTAATGTTCTTTTCTTTCCTATGTAAGGGATCTAATCTAGTTAGTTGGTCATACTTGGAAAGACTAAGGCTTTGTTCTCCTCAGCTTAAATTTGCTGAACTTAACTTATATTTGTTGATAACATACTGATGAATGTAACTTATTGCTGAACTTTTTACTAGGCTCATTTTCTTGCTAAACTTGAATTGTTTTTGCTAAAGTTCCACTTATTTTTGCTGCACTCCATTTCTTTATTGAAACTTGTTTGAATAAGTTGAAAAATAAAATTACACTTATTAAAACTAAAGGTAAAGAATCAATGCAGAAATTTCGATCAGAATCATTGTGATTTGCGTAGCTTAGGGTGCAACATATGACAGATAACTAGGCATCATGCGCAGCTTAGGATGCAATATATGACAGATAACTAGGCATCATGTGATTTTTCTAGCATTGGTTTGTTCAGCTACTCTTATGGAGCTGTGGAAGTCTCAGTTAGTTTTAATAATATACTATGGGGGTAGCCGTACATTCACCTCTTTTCAGCTGTTGCTCCAACTATCCGATTAACCCAGCCCTACCAAACATGTATCCAACAGACTGACACCTTGATTAGAAATGGATACTCGACTATAATCCTTGTAAACTGAAGGAGACCCAGAGAAGCTTGATAGATTCGTGTCAGATACAAGTAACCAGTTCAACAATTTCTAAGAGTTTGAGCAACATAGAATTTTAGTAATTGTTCATAACAATGCATATAATTCAGTCACACTACTGTTATGAACATGAAAAATAAATTTTCAGGTCAAATGCATATGCACAATGACATCAACATTGACATCAACATTTACTTTAAGCTTCAATATCAAATTCATTCAACACAGCCATAATCTACGGTGTAATGGATAAGCTTGTGTTAAAGACTAAAAAGCACCAATGTAATGATATAATCTAGTACAATTACCAGCATGTCGCGAGCAAATTCATACTCGTCATCAGTGTCGACCTTTACAATCATTGCTTTACCTTCATACTCAACAGCTAGCTGAAAACAAAGAAACACCAAGCTTACATACAAATTATAATAATTAACCCAACATAAGTGTCAACTAATGACAAGTATTTCCACAATCAACCTTTTTCTTCCTAGTGAAAAACATAGAAGGTGCATTGTTCTACTGACAAATTGAACAGCATATTCAGCAAGAAAAAGGTGATACACCAAATTTATTTCTCACAGGACTAATTGATTAATCTTGAAATCATCAGAAACAAGCAAAAATAGCACAACATATGAAAAGTCTTAAGCAATCCATTAGAAAATCAATTAAGTTACTCAAATTAAAACCATCATATATGATCACAAACTAGTGTAGTGTTACCTAATTTGCCAATCACCCCTCCAACTACGATATAAAACATACAAATTGGTATAGTGTAACACGTTTAGACAAATTAGGTAGCGAATTACATTCACGTAACACTATAGGACTAGTATAACAAAATTAGGTAGTGAATTGCATTCATGTAACACTTCAGGACTAGTGTAACATAATTAGGTAGCGAATTGCGTACACGTACCACAAAACCATGAAAACATGTAAACTAAAAACACACAAAAACAATATCAATAAACAGAATCTCACCATTTCAAGCTCTTGAGCCATCAAAATACAAGGGCCACACCATGTTGCATAAAAATCAATAATTAGGGGCACATCTCTTTCCCCTCTAACAAGCTCTTGAATCTCTTGAGCTGAAAACTTTTTCTGCAATTCAATCCCAAAAAAGATTTCAAATTGAACAAAACACAAACATAATCAAACATTTAATGCAAATGGGTATTTCTCAAATGGATGAAAATTACATAAAAATCAATAAAATTGAAGAATTAATTCATTTTTTAAAAAGGTGTTTTTGAAAAAATGAAATTACCACAAGATAATCTTCTCGAACATGTTTGCCAAAAGGGGGTTTACAGAGCAATTTTCGAGGGGGTAATAATGTAGGAGTTGAAAGAGAAGAGGGTAAATTAAGGGAGTTTGGGAAGTTTAAGGTTGTTGTTGTTGGTTTTAAGGAGGAATTAAGGTGAAATGGTGGAGAAAAGAGGAACAAATTTGAGGCAGCTGAGCTGATGCTACGAGGTACTGTCGGAATTTGCATAGCAATTGTCTTTGCAAGTTTAGAACTGATACTAACTGAGAAGGAGGGAGTGGATAGCGTTTTGTAAGTGTTGGTCTTGCAAAAGAAGAGTTTAAATTCTACCCTTTTTTTTAAAAAATAAAAAGTACAGAAGACTTTGTTCTATTGCCACTCCGTTTTTAAGGGTTTAGGGAGTTCTTAAACGGGGTTTTAAGTGTTTAGGATGTTTAAGGATTTTAATGAGGCGATGCGTTTGTGAACCAATTGTGAGCAAATATAATCAATTTTGTTCATAAGCAAACAAGCTTGATAAAAAATTTTCAAGTCAGCCTAACTCGAACTTAGTACTTGACTCACTTAGCCTCGCGGGCAGCTCATTCATGTTCATTTATAAGCTCGTCCAAGCTTGAATTTTGAAGATAAAATTTATTACTATTACATTTTAAGATATGAATTATGTTTGTAAGAAGTTTATATACTCGTAGTAACTCGACTCAAGCTTGACCCGGATCAAACAAACTACAAAAGCTAAGCTAAAAACACAAATTTTCTTATATGAGCCAAGCTCGAACAAGCAAAAATTAAGTTTGGTTGAGCTTGTTCGAGCTTGGCTCAAGCTCATGTATTTCTTATTAAGCCTACCTTAAACAAGCTAATTAATACTCGGCTCGATTTTGCACAATTACATTGTGTTATTAGGGTATGGAGGTTGAAGTTTGTTGGAGAATTTGTATAAAATGCTAAAGGGGAGAGGATGGGAGGGTTAAAGACTTAAAGGGAAAGATATAGATTTTTTTTAAAAAAACAAATGAATATAACTAATGCATCTAACTTGGTGCATTTTAAAGTATAACAAAGGAATATAACAATTGTAGAAAGAGTTGGTTAAGAACTATTGACTGTAACCCATAGCAGTTACAGTCAGGAGATGCTCGCCTTTGGAATTAAGATGGATGAAGAGGCACTTGAGCCTGGAAGTGATGAAATTCGGGGAAAACATGAAAGCGGTCACTATACTAGAGGAGGGCAAGACATGACCGCGACTTAAGATTCAAGTACCATGTACCTTTTCATCCAACTTGTTAAACACAATCTAAAAGTTACAAGTGGAAATTCCAAATATTTAATAACATCGAATGAGTCAATTTTGATATTCTCACTTGATACCGACCACTTCAGCCGCATATAAAAAAAATTAATGCTTATTCGGCCTAATGACATTCACGTCAATATTATTATTATGCAGTTTTTCATTGTCCTTCATTTATTTATAACATATTTTATTTGTGGGGGTGGGGTTAGGAATCCTAAGATGCGCGGAAGATAAAATTAAATTAAAATAAAATTCGAGAAGTCATTGGTGAGTATTTGCGAACCTTATTCAACAAGGTTATCTATTATTCTCCTAAATTTGCTAAGGATTCAACAATGGTAAGTTTCCCTTACTTTCCCAGCCCACTAAAAATCCCCCGAGCAAATTACTAAAAGAGGTTGTACCATGTGCATGATACAATCAGTTTTACCATGAATGATCCGCCACTTCCCCAATCCAATATACTTACACATTACCAATAAGGTATTTAACTTCTTCCAATCCTTAAAGAAGAATCAACACTTTTCCCAGTAGTTGAGGCAAAAAGCCTAGCAATTTCTAGCTGGGTATTTGCAATAATCTCTGTTCTTTTAAGATCCATTTCCCCTCTCTTAGCTTCTGCTTCCACTCTCATTCTTTCTAACTCCCTCATGGTGTCCATCCTCACTTGCTCAGATCGCACCACGGCTTCTCCCAGCCACCGGATGCTCTCTGATACATCTTCCCAACTACTATTTTCTTCTCTCCTACGCTTCTTCCTCTTCATCTTCATCGACTTCTTCAACTTCGGTCCATTTTTGTCATCACTATAAAGAGCAGGAGTGCTGCTGTCAGTTTCTATGTGATCATCATCATTATGGTTTTTGTCTGAGATTTGGTCAGAAACTTTTGCTGCTACTTCGTCACAATCCTGTTACACAAGATATAAATAATTAGAAATAACAGATAATCTAATATAGCTTTCAGCATTGATGCCCTTTCTAGTCATTAACAAATATTGTTCAAATCTTACAGAATAATCCATCCATCTAATATATGAAAATCTTTAATTCTCCAACTTTCAGCTAGCATAAGCTCCAAACATCTACTGATATCCAACTTATCTTGCTTGCAGACAGAATTCCGACACCTTTCCAATGTAAAATACGAAAAACTGCCTGCATGAGCCTGCTGTTGCTGTTAAAGTTCAATGCAGAAACTTTCACAATTTGCAGTTTATACCCTGCTTCTGTAATGTTGTGGGATAACGAATTTAATAATATTCTGTCAAGTTTTAGTCTTGTCTAACGAAGGTAACTTATCCTTCGCTCTCAGTAATTACAAGGGATGAGCCCTCCAAACCAACTTCGTCATAGGTGGAAGCCTCAACTGTCAACAGGTAGATTTTAACAAAACTAACTACATTGCCTAGTAAAGTTGTACTAGCAGAAGCTACCCATTATACTACAAGTCAATTAATTTTGGCCAAAAGTTGATCTAGGATTGTATCTAAAATGAAATTAGATAACGTACTCTTCCTTTGTGTGGCTAATTTATTGTGGCTTCGGGTTTTGACTTCAACTGTTCCAAACATACATGATTATAAAAAATGACGCAAAAAGGAGTCCGAATACAGTCTAGTTAAACAATACTCTATATTATCTATTGCATATAGAGGAAAACTAGTTCACAAAAAAATTTATACAGATTAGAAAAATACTATCATTTTCATCATTTACTTTCCTGGGCTCAATCTATGACTCATGGTGGGTGAGAAGTCTTTATCAGAAGAGGGAAATAGCAGGCAATTTCAATACTCCAATGTGACAAGAAGCAGACAGAAGACAAAAAATGACAAAAAACATGCATATAAACAAAAAGAGATGAGTTAGCTCAATTAATTGAGTTGGTCATAATTCAGTGTCTTAGTTCTACTAACCTTAGCCATGGGCTCCGCACCATTGGACTCCTGAGAGTTTTGTGCAATCTCTACGGGTGGAGGTGCTTGTTGAGGTGGCACAGGGAGTGGCAGTGGTAGTGGAGGCAACTGTAGTGCAACAGGACTTGACTCCAATACCAAACCCGGATTACTCGCCACAGCAGTGGCCTTCATAGGTGATGAATGAGCTGATGATAGTCCAGTACTTCCCCCAGTCCCGCGCAGCAGGTTATCAAGTCTCGAAAAAAGTGGCCATGATGAAGAGTCAGCAGTGGCAGACTCTGATCTATACCTCTTTTTCATGGACTCAATCTTATTCTTGCATTGAGTTTGTGTCTTAGGTGACTTTGTGTTATTGGCACGAGAAGACACATGCTTGGCTACATCCTCCCAATCTTGCCCTTTAAGCTTAGCCCTGTTCCTAAGAATCCACTTTGATTCATAGGCTTCAAGCAAGCTAGAAACTGCCCCTTCGCTCCACTCGTCTCTCTTCAAACGATCACCACCACTACTGCCACCAACCAGCAGTGGTTTCCGGGGAGACTGTTCGAGTTTAGTGGGTGAGGGGTTTTGATCATCTTGATTGGTTTCCTTCTCCATAAGCTCATTCCCCCTCCCACTCTCCCCGCTATCTATTGTTAAGGGTAGATTTGAATCACAATTACTATGTGGGGCTATCTACTCTTTTGGCTGCTAAAGATGCCCATATAGAACCATAAGAAAAGTTTATATGACTTATGCTAACACTTAGAGGTTAGAAAGGTACTAGTTTTTAGTGGGCTAAATGCCAAAATTAAAATTCATGAAGTAAAGATAGAGAACCACTAGCATTATTAGTATAAAAACATAATGGCTAGTACATAGTATGCTACTATAGGATATTGCAATGGTACTAGTGGACAACACACAATAAATTTTAAGAGGGGTGGGGGGTGGATGAATGTTAAGCATCTCCCTGAGACTCTGAGAGAGGGCAAATAAAGAAATTCCCGATTACAATCATACACTCTTTTAAAAAAGTTTAAAAGTGGACCGCGGTGTTATAAGGTGGTGGTGTTATACATGTACCACCATGAATAAAAGGAAATACGGTTTTTTTTTTCCTCGGACGCAAAAATACAATAATGTCCTTAGCTAGGATGGACAAAATTGGTGCATCCCAGGGAGATACTTATCATGCATTTGAAAGGAAATAGGGTACAAATTCACCACTAGCATTTGAGAAAAAAATAAAAAAGAAAAGAGAGAAAGGAAAGGGTAGTGGGCTAAGCAACTAAAACAAAGGATGCTATACTTTGTCAAATGTGCTAATCATGGAAATGTAACTTTAACTTTGTGGATTTTGGAGTAGGTATCTTTATTTCTTTTCCAAATTTCGGTTGGGAGTTTTTTAAAATAGTATTAAGAGGGGGGGTGGTGATTTAATTTAGGGAATGCCACATACACTTTGGCAGTTAGCGTTGATATGAAGCCAATAAGGATGCCATGAACGGTAGTGGTCAATTCACGTGGTACTGTCACCCACTTAAATTCCTCTAAATTAATCCCATATTTTTTCATTCACCAGTCACCACCACTCAATACTTTTTTTTTCCACATCGGTTTAATCATACATTAATTAATCATACAAGAATTAATCACGGATAGTTCAAAAAAATACAACAATAAAACACAAACATAACCTTCGAGAAATCAAGTCATTCAAAACACATCAGCTTAATCATACATTAATCACAAATTAAAGAGTTCAAAAAAATACAACAACAAATGACAACATAAGATTTGAGAAATCAAGTCATTCAAAAGACTTACATATTCAACACCAACATACTTTTACCATTGAGAAAAAAAAAAAAAAAAGATTCTTCAACATTAGCAATGTAATTTAGCTACTACATTTATTGAGTTATCCTCACTTTGGTAAACTAACCATAAAAGGGGGGAAGGGGTGTTTAGGCATATGCATGTTAGTATAATTAATACACACATTATTACAGAAATGGGTCACTATGGTACTTTGGGTTCTCACATGAAAGTATCAAAGTCACCATTGCTACAAATATGTTTTCTTACTGTGCAAAAGAATCTTGGTACTTGGTAGAGTTCCATTCTAGGCATCCCTTGGTGCTATGGTGCGGTCTCCTCCTTTGATATGATTATGAAGTGTCCAAAGTCGTTTTCGTTATTTTGGTCGAATTTCGGAGTATCAAGTTGTTGAGGTGTTAAAAACTATAATCGGAGTCTGAATATATATTAAGTTGATTGTCGATTAGTCAGGCAACTAATTAGGGACAGACAATTTTATGTTACCTTTCCTTTTTAATACTTTAACCAAAAGCTAACTCTAGTTTAGTTCATTAAAAATAAATAATATGAATGGAGGTACTACTTAAAGTTATCAGTCACAACAGTTTAAGAATCATGCAAGAACTGATGATGTCTTCTCAGTCATATTTCCTCCTTTTGGAAAAAAAAAGCTAGATGTCTAGATCAGAAGCAGAACAGAGGGCCCACAGAAGGCAAATCATTTTTTTTACTAAGTGTTTGATGAGTGATTCCCAATTGGTTTTTCTAGGCTCTAGCCAAGTAGCTAACTATTTGTGCCAAGGTACAACAATGGTTATTTTTTGCAAAAAGTATCACAGTACATGACCATTTCATGAGTTATTTTCTTTCACCCTTATTACACTATGACTAAGGGAATCTTAAAAAAAAATGTATCACCATTGATACAAAGATAATGCCTCTTATTACTTAGCTTGGTATAGAATTGACCCCTAAAACAGCATGGTCACTCTGAGACTAGTTGTTACATGGTACTTGACTCACTTCTAGGTCTATTCAGAAGGGTCTCGGAGTCAATATAACAAGATAACATTAACATTGATGGTCTGGGTACTTTAACCTTGTGTCTAGCACTGTAATTATCCTAGAGAAGTCTGTTCATTACGGGACATAGTCAATTAACTTACTATGATAAATCAATAAATATCAGTCACATTGATTTTCAGGTCAGGTCATTTTCAGATTAAATAAATTGGGTACAGTTCGGATGATTGGGTACAAGTTCGTTTTGCCAAGTCGTCCTTCCACGAGTGTTTTAACCTCTAGATATAGCTCTGGGAATCATGCACCAGACACATTTTCAAATAAGCTTTATCCATATGTTATGAATGTGCTTAAGATAAAACTAAAGCAATTCCGACCAAAACATCAAACTTACATAATTGAGTTTCCAAAGCACAAGCGATTATTATGTTGGTAAAACATTTTAACTAGTAAGGGGAGAATTTACCAGTTGTGCTCCTGGATAGATAATGGAGTCACCAGAGATACTTGTTCTATCTGGAAAGGAAAGGGGAAAAAAAAAGTTCTGCATTAAGTCAATTCTGAATTTAAAAGTAATGAACTATAATTAGAAGAGGGTTGTAATCAAGATGTGGACATTTATAAAAGGTTAGGCTTCTCCTGATATTCAAGGGAAATGGACCCGAATTTCGGCCAAAACGAATCAAAACAAGTGACTAAAGGAAGCAGTGGTTTGTGATGGTATACAAACACCAAGATTGAAAAAGTCCCTAGACAACAAGAAATGGTCATCTACATGAAACCGCAAAAGAAAAAAGGGAGAGTAAAAGAGTTAGGGTATCTTAAAAGATGGTTGAAAGGTAGTTGAAAAAGGGAAAAAGTCAGAAACTCTTTAATTGGTGGAAGGAAAATAGACAGGTAGTGCTCTGTTAGTCTTTAATCCCTCCTAAAAGCAGTGATTATTGACATGTCAACTTTGTAAATTTGATGATTACACCACTTCAATGAAGATAACTAGCCTACACTCCTTATAAAACCCTGATTATTAAAAATTAAACCAAAATACGAGTTTTGCATTAAATGACCTCACAGATACTAATCAAACTACACTGCTAAATGCAACATGTATTGCTAGTTTTGCTAAGTTGATCATAATAATTGAACTAGTTAATAAAATGGGATAGATAACAATGAAATTACAAGGATATATTATATATAATGCAGATGGAATGACCGAATACCCAGATAGAATTTTCTTTTGATTACAGAGATAGGAGACTTTAGACTAGAATGCTTCAAGTGCATATGCAGATTATCTAGGATTCAAGGAGTGCTAAACCGCTAATGCAAATGACTTATTTAAGTATAGTAAAATTACCAGTTATCATAATATTTTAGAATTAAGACAAACTAGGTGCTTATGTAGTTTGATAAACCGTGTTTTTTTGTTGCTGTTAACCAAAAGAATGTCAGAGAGGTAAAGAAAAAGAAACCCCATGAGAATTCTGCTCCAGAGTCCAGAAACAGAATTTGAGCAATGTTGCATACCTGAAACAGGCTGCAACAAAGGATGATGGCAGTATCTGATGCAGCAAATTTGGTGCAATCTACACTGAATTCAAGCAATATTTCTTGGTTCCAACAGCCCCTTAACTGCAAACATTTACAAAACACTACTACACTCAAAAACTCTGAAAGTCAACAATTCCCAAAAAAGGGAGAGTATAACAATTAACTAGTACAGTGATTTTAATATTATACAATCAGTAAGAGCACGAGATAAGAGCTATCAGTATCAAAGTTTTACTGCACCAGGAGTAGAACTGGATTGACAGGCATAAGCAGTCTAACCACTACCGAGAGCCTAGTCTAATATGTAACAGTAAAACCTGAAAAACAAAGCACACGGGGGCCAATCACCTATGAGTACCATGTAACCATATAGGCAGGCATTGACCTGTAGCTTGACGGCCAACTGATCATGACTACTATCAGGAATAAGTCCATTGCAATGAATTCACCAGGACATAAACCTTATCCGAGTTTATTCTTATCTGACATTCTGACTCTGATACAAAAAAGTCAAATGTAAGAATAATACGAAGTATCAGTTACAGTAATTACATTAATGAGACTTAAACGGAAAATGCAGCTTTATTTGATGATTTACTCTGCCGATACAACTAGCATATGCAAGGAATGTTCACAAGTTCTCCTCAGAGCTGAACCAGATCATTTTTGGGGCTGGACATGAGCAAAACACGAATAACCAGGGCATGTCACATAAAAATCGCACAAAATTCTCTAAAACGATTTACATATTAAGAATGGAACATAAAGGTCAACCAACCCCAAGTTCCCAACTTTCAAGTTTCTAAACAGCATTTGCAAACTTTGGGTTTGATCCTTTAAATTTAACAGGAAAAACATCTGCTATAATTCTTTCAAGATCAAACAATTTATGTAAAATCCGATTTTCTGATAAAATTGGCAGGTTAATAAAATTATTTTTATAAAATAATGAGAGACACATACGATTATATGACACACATTAGATACTCAACAATGTTGATGCAGGCATTCTCTTATTGTTACAAGGTGCACAACAATTGTGATCTAAGCTGTTATAAGTTATGAGTTGTCAGAAGGGATAAAATGCACCTATCTTCATCTTCTCAGAAGTGTTTATCAACCGAATGCATCCATGTTTAATATTAGTATGTCAACAAAGAAGTTGGCATCCAGATTCCAGACTCCTAGACACTTGAATTCAGGTCAATCTCCTCTCGCCCCCAAAATCAACAAGCCCAACACCTACTTATGTATTGGTGTTGGATAAGACCATAAGCTTGTGCAATGGAGAGTAGTTCTATGTCTGACAATCATCTACGAAAGTATGATCTCTTCCCAAACCTTAAGCACAAAGCTGAGAGTAACCATGCTTCCTTCCTAACAACTGAAAGAGGAAAGGGGAGATGATATAGCTCTCAAAATCTCAAATAATTGTACAATTACGAAAAGAAGCCATATATTGCCCAATGGACTACATCATCAACCCCAAAAGAAGCCTTGCAGATCCCAAATAGCTCCATAGTTAGATTCATAGCTCATATAGGAATATGATAAAACAGATGATTGATGAAGTGGCAAGTGCCAAATACTCCATAACTAATCAAACAAGATACTATGAACGAAACCAAGTTCTGATTTTGACTCACACCATGATCAAGCCTGAAATGAGAGTATGACACAGAATAATTTCAAATTTAGACCTGCCTTTAGTATAAAAAAAGAGAAGGGAAAAAAAAAAAACAGAAAAAATAGTCAAGCTACAATTGTGAATTGTGTTGTAATAAGTCTGGCTAAGGCGGAGCTTTGCTGTTGTTCATGCATGTTGTGATAATACCATCATTGCATATCAATGACCATCCAGTATGCATTAATCCTGAGCCATATGCGGCTTCACAGCCTGGTTGTTAGGTATTTGAGACAGCAGTGGCATTCCATTACCAGACAGTGTAATATGAAAGTTAGCAAAGCAGTTTTGTTTTGACCATACAGGCATGTGAGCAAATACTATTGCTACTGTAAGGATTAAAGTGTTCAACTAACTTGCAATCAACCCACAATAGCAATGAACAAACAAGCATAACAATCAAGAACAACTTTGAAGGAATTAAAGCAAGTAAAAGGAAGACAATGTTACCGTGGGAAAACCCGAGAACCGGGAGAAAAAACCCACCCTTGCACTATGGAGTAATATTGATGATGAATGAACTCAAGAATTACAAGCATGAATTGTATAGAATTCAAATGCTCCTCACAAACCCTCTCAAAACCTCTCTATGTGTTTAAATGTTTGTGAATAATCAACAAAGAGGCTTAGAAAAGGTATATATAGTCTAGGTAGAAAATACAATCCAACGGCTAAGATTAAAGCAAATCGCACAAGCCGAAAACGAAGCGACGAAATAGGGAGCAGGGAGGTTCGGCCGAACCTACCCAGAGTTCGGTCGAACCTGGGGTGGTTCGGTCGAACCTCCTTGGGTTTGGTCACTCCTCCTCTAGAAATGTAAACTGGTGCACCTACTGACTTAAAACCGGGTTCGACCGAACTTTTCACAAGTTTGGTCGAACCTTAACAATAAGGCAGCTTCTATGCAATCTCCTTATGTCTCCATGTATTTATCTATCTCCACACTAATCCTAACAGCTACATTTAACTAGAGTTCTCTACGTGCTGATAAATCTCTGTACAGAGACAAATAAGTTAAAATGCAATCTTCTTGTAAGTAAATCGAGTTGTATCAACCAGATAGAAGTAAGTTTGTGTACCTCTGGACCTTCTTCCTACCACAGCGGGATTCTTCGGGTGGTTGTTGTACATTGAATTTAACAATTCCCCATAATAAGCTTCATTGTTCATGAAGATAAGCTCCGGCAAAATTTCAAAGCAGATAAGACAATTTCTACACACAAAGTCAAACTGGAACACAGCAGCAAAAGAAAAGATCAAACAAGCAAAATTTTATTAGCTATACAAGAGTTCTTCAGTAATACAAAATGAATTTTGGCTCATAGAAGAACCTACAGCAACCACAAAATCCGTTAATCATATATAAACGTAATCATGTAAGAAGAATGTTATAGCTCGCACAATCGCTTATAAAGCTCAATGCAGCAAGTCATTCTCAGAAAAGAAACTGCTACATGTTTTTCCAACAGATAAAAAAAAAACAAATATATGAGAAAAGAACAAGAATCGGGCATTGAATTTGCATTAGTGACAAGTTTAACATGATACATTGAATAAATGAATTTACAATGAGGCAAATCTTTTATACACCCTAATCTCATAATCTTGAGCAAAACAAGAACACATTCATCACATACTCTATCAGTCAATCATCCTTGGAAAGTCTATTTTTTTTCCTAACTATGACACACTATAAATCACCAAACATCATGCTAACACAATCAATACGAAAACGAATTCGAAGTATCTACCAAAGGACCAGAATACAAATCCGAACCGGAATCATTGGCATCCTTGTGAGTCATACTCATACCATCCTCAAGAATCTTCAACAAAGCTTGAGCTCTTTTCTTCCCTTTATCACTCCCACTATCAACCACTTCCCCTAACCCATCAAAAACCAACCCTAAACCCACCTCCTTAATCTCCTCCCCAACCTCCTCCCCACCAATCTTCACCAAATTCAACAACCCAGAAACCGCATTCTCTTTAATCCTCGAACTCGAACCCGTCTCAGGATTCAACAAATCAACCAAAACCCGAACACCAGCCGCCTTTCGAAAGGCCTCAACACTCTCCACACACCCAGCAACCTGCGCAATCACAGCAGTTGCATCCTCAATCACCCCAATCCTCCCATCTCTCACCACAACCCCAAAAATTGATTCAATTGCCCCAAATTCCACCATTAAAGGCCGATTCAAAGGACACAAAGACAACCCAAAAAGCGCTTTCAACCCATCTTTGATTGACCGAGACGGCGATTCCCGAAACCCTACAATATCAATCAAAGAATACACAACATCCCTTTTACCCCCAATTACAGAACGATAATTCTCCTCAACGGAAAGGCTGTAAATCGCGGCGGCGGCGGATTGCACGGCGGCAGGAGGGTGCGTGCGGTGACTAGAGAGAACATAGGAGAGAGAATCGAGAACCCCACGAGTTGACATGATGGAATTTTTACAGGAAATTGAGATATTCAGCAAAGTTGCAGCAGCGTTTTCTTGCTCTAATGGTGTAGGAGAGTAAAGGGTTTCAGCTAGAAGAGAGATTGCTGCACCTTCGTCTTCTTCGGCGATAATGGGTCGGATTTCTGGGTCGTTTTTGGTGAGTAATCGGAGCTCACAAAGTGCTGCGATTCGGGTTTGATCTGATACTGAACTTAGCTTTGAAATTAGGGATTTTGTTGTTCTTCGTTTAACTTCTAATTCCATTTTTTGTTGTCCTCTTCAAAAGGGTTGTTTCTTCTTCTTCAATGGAGGTATTTGAGTTGCTTTAATGGAGTTTTGTTTTGAAGATTTTTTAGGGTAGATTGATTATAATTAATGGAGTTTGACTGTTATTTGTTTTAAAATTAGTGAGGAAGATCATGTAGTCGTCGGGTGGGAAGAGGTTAGTTGGATTTTTTTAAAAATGTGAGATTAAGTGGCATTAAACGCAAATGAAACATTTATTTGGGGACGGAAGGAGTACGGATACTTTGGTAACGTAAGGGAGAATGGAATCTAGAGGGTTAGGAAAAAGCCGGGAGAGTAGCACTTAGCTACTTTTGTTAAAACTCTAGGGAAAGTAGTACATCTTCACACTTGAGAATTGACTAGGAGTATTCAATTGGCGGTTATTTAAGTATTTGTACTATGTTGGAATTGATTTCACGTGTGCGTTCAAGGGATGATGTTAGGGAAAATAAGAAATAACGATGAATATGCAAATTGACCAAATTAGGAATTTAACTATATACTCGTGAGAAACCTTATTCTAGACAAGAGACATGATCATTTGTAAAAGTCGTAAATTTGTACTGGTAGTATGTATATTGGACTACTGAATCGTTTTAGAATGATTTCAATTTGGAAGGTTTTAAAATTTGAAGTTATATTTGATTTATTCTCTTATTCCTAACAATGCTCACAATTTATTCTCTCATAAATTAGTTGACGAGATTTAATTGGCTGTCGTCTGAGACAAAGTTTTATGCACAATAATCGACTTTAATATTTTATAA
This sequence comes from Chenopodium quinoa, assembly GCF_001683475.1. NCBI lineage: Eukaryota > Viridiplantae > Streptophyta > Magnoliopsida > Caryophyllales > Amaranthaceae > Chenopodium > Chenopodium quinoa. The sequence continues at coordinate 1,733,916 of NW_018742455.1, forward strand.
TGTGAAATTTGATAATGAGTACTCTTTTTAGTGTAGTATAGTGGGTTTTGATGACCATTACATGTGTTGATTTTTTTCAATTGAGGAAAAATGAGACCCAAAACATGTGAAAGAAAGTACTCTGCAATATAGAATCGTTGTAATCTTAGAAAAAAAATAAAAAATAAAAAGATAGAAGCATGTCAACTACATATGAACAATCCTACAAATAAAAGTGTTTCAACTAGTATTGTAAGGAGTAACTAAGAAGAAAGGCAATTTCATAACACAACATTTCATAAACAATTCCTGTCAAATATAATTCCCTATGTAAAATGATAGAAGAAACTGAATTTGTACATGAATCTCAGAAATCAAATAGATGTAGATTCACTAATGAATCTGAAAAACTAGATTCTGTATTGAAAGTTTGAAACCCCAACTTAACGGAATTACTCAAGTAACAAAATATACAAAAACTCACTATAATAATATAGGTTATTAGGGTACTAAAAAGGCCACAATTTTAACAGAAAACTCACTAGAATAATACAGGTTATTAGGGTACTAAAAACAGACCATAATTTACACAAAAGAAGACTAGAATTAGCAGTGTATCTTGGCTACGCTGTTGCTTAATGTAATAAAGCTTTGACAATCTTCTACTTGGGGTACGTCTGCAGCGTAACCAGAACATTTTGCCAGGGATCTGATTATCTTGCAAAGCCGTAATGACAGTAGTCCTTGAATGAATGTCTGAACTTGGAGAGGCTTTCTGCAGCACGAGAAGGGTAGAACCAATATGATTGTCACCTGATATAAGAAGGTATGTGCAATGTTTATTAGGCAAAAGATTATATGCCAATGTTTTTAGTCCAAACGTGCAATAAAATAAAGTGCTAGATCACCAACTAATCATTCTATCAACACATGGTAAAACATGACATATAATAAACAAGTGAACATACAAACTCTCAGAAGTTTTTGATAAACAGATGAGAAAGAATTTACCTAATTAAGAATTAAGATGACGCTAATAAAGTGAAAAACTATGATTCATATTCATATACTTCATATAAGATCCGAGTTAGCTTTAAAAAAACATGCATGATAATAACTAAGTGAAATAACAAGCATGTTTTAGGGATGTACTACTAAGTTTGGTACATGAATGAACACTAAAATTTCAGTAGGCGTTCAACCACTCACAAGTTTTTAGGAGGTCAAAAACACCAGTAGTAGAGGAGAAATTACTTAAGGTGGGAAATAAAAGCAGTACTCCATAGAAAGTTTTATCAACAGAGCAATGAAAGGAGAGTAATAGTAATAGGCTATGAGTGACTTGAAATTAACTTCAGAACATACTACTTTAGATTGATCAACCAGGACAATAATACAACAACGAGCTATCATCATTAGAGATAATTCTGGAATAATATGTGCCAAAAGAAGTAAACCTAGTTGTTAATAACAAATCTTAATTTTTCTGACTGATTAAATCGAAGAACATGCTACCTGAGTCAAAATATACTTCCTCCATACTAGTTGCACCCCTTTTATTTTCCCTGAATCAAAAGTGAAAAATGCCAAAATCCAGTTCAGCAATAGAGTGTGGAATTGAAAGAGCACAGGAATTAGTTTTCTCAACAAAAAAAAAAAAAAAAAAAAAAAAAAAAAAAAAAAAAAAGAAAAACACAGGAATTAGTTCAACAATAGAACTTTAGACATGAATAAATGATGAGACTTCCAAAAAACTAACCCAAAAGGCTAAACAGTAAACATATGCTAAGAGTCAAATGTCATCAGGTAACAGTTTTTCAGATCACCATCAGCAGCAATTGAAAATACATCTTAAATTAAAATTGAAACCAAGGCAAGCTTTTCCAATACCTTATAATTGTAGATGCTATTACTACTGTTAGGCTTCTCAGTTTCTTGAGTTTCTTAGCACCTAAACATGAGCAAACAGCTGCATGGGAAAGTCATGTACCTGATGTTATTACAATATATCAGAACAGCATATTTATTCTATAATATGTTCCAACATAAAAAATAATACTTTGTATTTCCCTATTATTTTATAACTCATCTGAAAAACATCTAAAAAAGTAAATTTGTATCAATAATACTTTGTAAAAGGTATGTGACTACAATATCTATTACTTTCCACAATGACATGAAATATAAACCTGATCTAAAGTTAAACTGTAGTATGTTGTGAAAGATATGTAAATAAGTACAGCTAGTTGATTGATCAAGTTCTCCCTACCACCACTATTATTTGCATCATTATAATGTAAATGTTCCTGCACCTTTCTAGAATGCTATACTAATCATCTGTTTGAGGATGCCAAAAAAAATAATAAAAAAGGCATATAGAACTAGTTTAAATGGTCAAATTCGTCAAAATCACTTGCTGTTTTTTTGCTTGAGTGAAGTTCCATTGATTGTTAGTATTGTTTGTATCAATTATAACTTTTTTGTTTTTGAAGAATTAAAATTTAAGCTGATGTAAACATATAAGATGTATGTATAACATTATTTAAGTAAACTTACTTGAGTGGGCAGAGCTCGGTTGAGTTTCAGACAGAGGCAACGAGAATCTTCCATTCTCTGTAAGTATACGGCCACCGGGATCACTTCTCAAATGTTGTTGTATCATCTCACACTCTTTAATATAAATGCTTTCAATGCTTGGAGGAAGGCCATGGTCACCAAATGATTCGAATCGGGGGCAAGAGAGGACACTGATAGAGGACAATTCAGGAAGAGTGGAACAACATATTGTTTTCAGATTTTGGAATCCTTTTATATGTAATGTACGCAGGGAAGAGGGAAGGTCAGAATCGCTAATGCAATCTAAGGAGCTGCTTACATTTACAAGTGTAAGAAAAATAGAATGAAGGGAAGTAAGACGGTGCAATCCCCACTCTTTTATTGGTTTGTCTGTGTTGGTATCAGAGATTGAAAGAGACCGCAGGTTTGTGGGTAAACCTTCCTCTGGAAAGTTGTGGAATTTTGGGCAATTTTCAGTTATTAAATCTGTAAGCGAGGTAAAATTGCTAACCAATGATTCAAGCCTTGGGCAATCCACAACATCAAGACGAGTGAGGTTCGGAAGGGTGTTCCCATTGGATATGATTCTCAAATATTGGAAACCCCTGATTTCTAAGAGACACAAGGAAGAGGGCAGAGAAAGATGTGGGCACAGAATACAATCTACTGAGTCTGCAGAGCTGCCTACATTTTTAAGCGTAAGAGCTTTAAGTGAATGAAGGAGGTGCAATTTCCACTCTGTTACTGCCTGCTTTATATTCACTTCTTCTATTTCAAGGAATACCAAGTTTCTGGGTAAGCCACCTTCCGCTAAGCTATGGATTTTGGGGCATTCAAGAATATATAATCGTTCGAGGGAGGTGAAATTGAGCAATTGACCAGGAAGCCTTTCCATAGACTTGCAATCCCATAACTCAAGTGTTTGTAAGGCCGGGAGAAGTAGATTTTGTTGTAATGATCTTAGACTTGGGCAACTTTCTATTTTCAAACTAGTGAGAAGAGGAAGTTCCAATGAAGCCTTTAGGAAAACTCCTATGTTTTCTTCACTCTTTGGGGTATTCCCGTCTTCACTTCTAGGAGACAAATTTGTAGGTTGTTCATCAAATTCCACAGACCCTAGTTTTTCACAACAATTGATATACAACAGTTGTAGAGTTAAGGGAATATGATCAATAGAGACCATAGACTCACAGTATTCAACAGAGAGTGATGCAAGACGAGAAGCTGAGGAAGATGAATTCTTCAATTCCAAGGATTGCAGTTTTCTACATGCATTGATATCCAGCGTTCTAAGAGAAGGCAAATGAGGAGGTAGATTACCTTTCAATATTAGACAATAATCAATGGAAAGCTCTTCAAGGACAGGGAATGCCTTGTTGATACCAACTAGTGGGTGCATCCACTTCTCCCATACTTCCAAACCAGATATAAGTAGAGTTTTCAAAGATGGAAATGGAGTTGAGCAATGCCCATAAAATTCAAGACCTACCTCCTTAATACCATTTATATGTTCAATCCTTAGACTCTTCAATGAGGGTAGCTGCCCTAGTGGGGGCAACCATTCACATTTCACACAATTATTCAGCCTTATATGAGCCATGTTATTGAAAGAAGGATCTCCCAACCAACTTGGAAATGCCGAGCCAATGTACCCATCTAACCTAAACTCTTTGATGGAAGTGTAAGGCTGCAACTTCTCAACCACATCTCTCTTAGTCTTGTCATCAACATCAACGATGTAAGTTCCACAAAGATTTTTCAACTTCCCCAACTCCCTTACCCTAGACCTTGAGTCAATTGTATCAAGACGAGAAGTTGAGGAAGACAAAATCTTCAATTCTAAGGATTGTAGTTGCATGTATTCTTTAATATCCAGCGTTCTAAGAGAAGGCAAATAAGGAGGTATATCGCCTTGCAATGACGAACAATCTTTAATAGAAAGCTCTTCAAGGATAGGAAATGCGTTGTTGTTGTCAGTTGGGTGCACCCACTTCTCCCAGGATTTCATATGAGAAAATTGAAGAGTCTTCAAAGATGAAAAAGGAGTTGACCAATTCCCATAAAATTCAAGACCTACCTCCTGAATACCATCCATATCTTCAACTAGCAGACTCTTCAACGAGCGTAGTTTCCCCAATGGAGGCAAGCATACACATTTGAGACACTTTTTCAACTTTATGTCCACCATGTTAATGAAAGAGGGATCCCCCAACCAACTTGGGAATCTCGAGCCCATGTACCCAACCAACTCACACTCTTTGATGGAAGTGTGAGGCCGCAACTTCCCAACCACATCTCTCCTAGTCTTGTCATCAACATCATTAGTACAAGTACCCCATTTCAAATTCAACCCATCTAGATTCTTTTTTTTACAAAATTGGGCTTCTTCTGCATCCTCAACCTCAGTCACATTTTCTAGCCCGGAAACGATTAATAATCTTCCATGGAGCTGATTCAACTTCCCCAACTCCCTTACTCTGGACCCACCTCCAACTGCCAAAACAAATGTATTCAAAGTTTGTAAGTTTGTTAATTTCCCGATTCCAAGCGGCATCTCCTTTAAAGAGATATCATCAATGTTCAGATGACGGAGTTTTCCCAGCGATTCTATACATGGAATCTTCACAGCTTTATAACAGCCTTCCAAGCACAGTGTTTGGAGATTCCAAAGATTGTTGATTGATTGTGGCAACACTTTCATTCTTTTGAATTTGAGACTTAGGTAACGCAAGTGTTTTAAATCACCAATACAATCTGGCAAAACTTCAATTTTCTCTGACACTAGGTATAGGGAGCGTACGTATTGCATTCTTTGGATGAATTCCAAATTGTCAATGATCAAACAGTAGCTGCATAGAAAAGTTCGCAACTGAGGAACCATGATTTGATTTCTCAATGTTTGAACATGCTCAGTGATAAATAAATGGCGAGTTCTTCCAAGATTTCTCTGTGTATCTACAACATCCATTACATAACAGATACCACATGCAGCCAATTGAGCCATATCATGGATGAGGTCATGCATGATGAACTCTCCTTCACCATAAGGACTTTTTTCAAATAGTGACCTTGATACCAGATCATTGAAGTACTTCTGGCCCATGTCTTCCATTGTTTCAATTTGGGTTTCCTGTATGAAGCCCTGAGCCATCCATAGTAAGACAATTTTCATCTCCTTGAACTTGTAGTCTTTTGGAAATATTGAACAGTAAGCAAAGACTCGCTTCAAATGAGATGGCATATGATGGTAACTCAGCCTTAAAACTGGTAAAACACTGCTCTTCTCACCCCAAACATTGCTCTCTAATATCTTTTGGTGTTGGCTCTTGTCTGGAATACTTTTAAGGAGACCTCCTAGAGCTTTTGCCGCCAAAGGTAGTCCATTGATCTTTTCTATGATATTATCCCGCATCTCAGCGAGGTCAGAATCTACATTTGCATGTTGCTGAAATATAAGCCAACAATCATCGTTTGACAAACTTTCTAACTTGATGATATTGCGTTGAGTTGGATTATTAACCATCATCATTGCAATACTCTCAATTCTGGTTGTCATTACCACTCTGCTTCCTTTTGCACCGTGTCGGAAAGGTTCCTGCAGCTTGTACCAATCATCATATTCTTCGCTCCAAATATCATCAAGAACAATAAAGAATTTTTTGCCTTTTAGCACTTTCTGCAGTTTCACATGTGCCTGATCCAAATTGCTACAGTCAAAATTGCTCTGGGAGGCTGAGTTAATTATATCTATCGTGACACATTTAACATCGAACACATCCGAGACACACACCCATGCCTTGAGATCAAAATTACACTTCTGCTGCTCATCGCTGTATACATAGAGTTGCTCATCTCTGTATACATACTTCTGTTCATCGTTGTATACATACTGAGCAAGGGTCGTCTTCCCAATGCCACCCGTTCCAACAATAGGAATCACAACATAACCTTCACCACTCTGATCATGTTTCAGTAGCAGTGTAATTATCTCTTTTTTCTTCTCATCCCTTCCAAAAACGTTGCCTACCAAAGAAGTGGATTCTCTCTGGCTTCGAAGAGATTCTGTTTGGAGGATCTGCTGCTGCAACATGTGTGCTGCAGTGAGGGTCAAACTATGTGTCTGGTCCTGTATATCTTGCAAGCGCTCTGTAATGTCATCAATCTTGTCTTGAATGTCTTGATCAATAGGTTTGAGCAAGGTGGAGAGACTATTTGCAGCTCTTGAACTACTTGCACGAATGGTTTGCGCCTAATCAATGAATTCGGTAATTAGCATATCAATAGTTATTTTAAAACTAAATTTTACCTCAACTTATTATTATTATTATTATTAAAACAAGACACTAATCTAATAGATATAAAATTGTACAAGAAGATTTACACCTTCGCCTAGCCGCTCTCTCCAAGAATGGTACAAGACACTACCTTTCTTTATTGTTTTTAGGTTTTAATAAACAAGACACTAATCTAATATATAAACAATTGTACAAGAAGACTTATGCCTTTGCCTAGCAGCGCTCCCCAAGAATTGTACAAGACACAAATTTTCTTTATTCTTTTTAATGAACAGAACACTAAATCTTATATAAATAGAATTGTACAAGAGGATATTATCCAATCAAGTTGTTCAGATTGGGTCATTTTCTAATTGTGCTAAGTAATTATAAACATTGATTGTTTTCCAATTGTTAGGTTTGTCATGTCTATTTATCCCACAGTTAGTTGAACTTGTTTTATCAGTTAGTAAGTAAAATACGAAGCAATACGGAGTAGCAAGACTAATAACAACAACAATGACAATAAGTAATAAATAATAATCATTGTCATCTAACTAGCATTATGTCAATAAATAACGACATTAAGAAGTCAGTAAGTAAGATTTTAGCAGTACAAACCATATTGTTTAAAATTCCAGCGATTGAGTGATCATCAAGTGCATTAGCTTGATCTTCCTCCGCCTGTTTCAACTGGTAACGTTGGGCTTCAATTGCGAAATGATCCAAGATATCTTCGATGTCGTAAGCTAAATCTTGGAGGTCATTGAGCCATAACTTGACAGGTTTACTGTGAAATTGCTGCAGCTCAGCATCATCCAAAAGAGCTTCCAGCCTAGTAAGTTGTATCTTCCATTTCTTGATAGTTTTCGGCAAATCAACACCACCAATCAACTTCAAGAATTGTGTTCCTCCGGTTGTCAACAGCTGCTCAAACAGCACCTGCAGAAATGCAGACAGAAACGTCTCGGCTATGGCCATCCTTGATCAGATCAGCTACTATTTTCCAATTTTGTGTTTGTTTTCAAAAAAAAAAAAATATGATTTTTGTAAAAACAAGTGATTGTGAATGAAATGACGGGTTATTCTTAGTTTGGGGGTTTAAGGGTAGGAAGAAGGGAAAAAATGAGTTTATGAATTATTGGTGTGAATGAATGAATGAATGAATGGATAAGTGTACTCACAAAGTCACAAGGTTCAATTATTATTGTGGAAAATCTGTAGCAATTTCATCACTAAAATCTCACCATAAATTGAGTACGATTTCCTAATATCATCAACAAACTCCAAATCCTTAAAATCCATTCTCTCAAGTGCTTTTGAATTATAGATGAATGGGTAAATTTCAGCAATATACATGCAAATTTGTTACCAGTAGTATTATTCATTTATTTCATGATTTCAACTCAAAATTGCCCACTCAAACCCCAAAAAATAAATTTCTTAACAACTTAATTCATAAATTTATTGATTAAATATAAAAAATGGAGAAAACCAAATGAAATTAAAGAAAAGTTGGAGATGGGTTTTGGACATAGATGGAGCGAATTACCTTAGAAAGAAGGTGATGATTTTTACCTTTTTTTTTTTTGAGAGAAGGTGATGATTTTTACCTTAGAAAGAAAAAGGTGATGATATAATACGAAGTAAGTATGTAAGAGCTCTCAATTGAGTATTCAAGTCGGGTTTCCGGTCGGGTCAAATCAAGTCTTAGTTCAGGTCGGGCCAATTTCAGTTCCGAGTCGGTCCCCTTTTCGTACATGGGTCGGGTTTGATTCGAGTCAAATTCAAATCGAGTTCAATTTCAGGTTCGGGTTGTGATAGATGAGTCGGTTTTGGGTGGGTTAATAGATGGTCCATTTGAGTTCGGGTTAATGTTGAGTCGGGTTTTGGTTCAACTTCAATTCGAATAAATATCGATACGGTCATGTTGAACCTATATAATTACGCCTTCTATAATTTAATCAAGCGTTATCAAGATTTTATTAAACCTATATACGAATAATAGAGAACAAAAGGTATATAAGATGAACCCGATTGAGGGTTTCAGAATTGTTCCGGTATATTAGCCAAACAAACGGTATATAATTTTTTTTAACCTTCCATGACTCGGGTCAATAACAGGTGAGTTGTGTTGTAACCGTATTTAGGTTCTAATTGAGTTGGGTACTAGTTCGGGTTCGGCTTGTTGTCGGGTCGAATTAAACCGGTTGACGGTTACTATCAGGTTGGGTGCATGTCATAACGTATTGGATCAAATCGGTTGTCGGTTAACATCAGGTCAGATTCAGGTCGGGTTACAAGTCACTAGTTTCACCCCATTGTTCAGGTATAGGTTGGGTTCAGATCATTTCCGGTTCAGGTCGGGTCAATTTTTGACAGCTCTATATGTAGTTTTTTGAAATATATGTAGTATTCCCCCCTTTTTTTTTGTTTAATTTGCATCACTTGGGGATACACAAGGTTTTAGGAGAGTAATATGATATTGTGGTGAGTGAATAAATTATTATAGTAAAAATAAGTCATGGAAGCATGAAATTAAGAAAAAGTATGTGAGGGAAAATATATTTTTTTATTATTTAAGTGGGGACCATAGAAGAGAGAGAAATAAAAAATAATTTGAGTGGAGAAATGATAAATTATACTCCGGTATAAAGTTATTAAATAGAAAAGTGATGCATTTAAAAAAATTCACTTATAAAAGGAAAGTGATGTAAATAAAAAAATGGAGAGAGTATTTAATCTGATCCGAAATTTTCAGATACTCAATATCTGATCCAGATTCGAAAATGATGGGATAGTTTGGATTTTTAATATCCGACACTTTAATAATATTGTTTAAATACTACTATAATGACAAAATTAATTAAATTTCACACCAATAATCCAACCTTTCACTCATTCTCCCAAAATAATCCAACCTTTCGATTAACCTTGAATAATCCTAAGTTTACCTATTATTCTCTCCCAGCAACCCTAGCAGGTCACCTTACCCTTTATAACCGGTTACCATCCACGTGGCACTTCTTAATTGGTCAATCTTTTTTTTTTACTTAAAAAAATATTTTTAATTGAAAATAAAAATTAAAAAAAAAACTTTCTCCATTCCCCTCTTGCCCGTTTCTCTCTCCTCTCCCTTCCTCCATAATCACCACCTAAACACACTCACCACCATCTACGGACTACGGTACCACCACCTACAACCACCTCAACACCACCACTCAACACAACATCCATCCACTACCAATTCAAGTACCAACCAACAATTTAATCGCAACCGACGCCCTCAATATCAACAATGACCCACAACATCAACATCGTACGACCGCAACCCAATTTAGCCCCAAATTAAATTGAGAAAAAGGGAGAAGAGAAAGACAATGGTGCAGGTTGGGGTTTTGGTTTTTGGGTAGGTGGGGTTGGGGTTTCTGGTTTTGGGTGGGACTGGGTTTAATGGTTTTGGGTTGGGGTTTCGGGTTTTGGGTGGGACAGGGTTTAATGGTTTTGGGTTGGGGTTTCAGGTTTTGGGTGGGACAAGGTTGGTGGTTCGAGTATGGGTAGGAGTGGAGGAAAGGTTTCGAGTCTGGGTTTGGTTGTGGTGGGGTAAGTGGTGGCGGAGGTTGTGATGGAGGCGGGGAAAGGGAGTGGTGTGTCATTGGTGGCCGGTGGTGGGAGTGGCAGGCTGGCGGCAAACCAAGGAGGGTTAGGGAGTGGCTGGGGGAGGTTGTTGGGTGGTGGTAGTGTTTAAAGGATTATGGGTATCCATCCTCCATTGATGTCACTATGTCAGGTCTTGGAACTAAGGAGGAAAGAATAGGAGGAAAAAAAAGGAAAAAAAAAAATAAAAAAAAATCTAATGTTGACTTATTCAGCCGGTTGTAGGTAAAATAGGTTTGCTAGGAGAGAATAATAGGTAAACTTAGGATTATTCAAGGTTAATCTAAAGGTTGGATTATTTTAGGAGAACCAGCGAAAGGTTTGATTATTCTTGTGTAATTTTCCAATTTATAAAGACAAATTGATATATATGGAACTTTTTTTTTTCCCATGTTGACAATTAATTCATTTTAACAACTTGAAGAACTAGAGAGATCAAATAGGCTATAAATTTTAAAAGTCCAACAACTAATTTTCACAATTTACATATCAATCTATAACTTTATACTAAAGGTGAAACCAGGAATGACACAAGTCATCTCCTGGTTAAAATTTTTCACTCCAAAAGTTTTTTATTTTTTTTATTTTTTAGGCCAAACCTTCTTGGAGAAGTTTTTAATACAAACTACTTCGTATGCAATAATATTTCATTTTCTATTTGATAAGTATATTCTATTTGTACACATTCAAACAAAGATATTATTTTTTATACAATAATATGCAATAATAGTTTGCTATCTATAAATTTGTAATGTAATTCATAGTTATTTTTATAAGTCGTGCATATATTATTCTCTCTGTTTTCTTTAGTGTGATAAATTTTTAATTTTTTTTAATAACATAACTTTCATCCTATTTTACAATTAGGTATAATTTTTTATAATTAAATAATCTATAACTTTATACTAAAAGTGAAACCAGGAATGACACATGTCATCTCCTGGTTAAAAATTTTCCCTCCAAAAGTTTTTTTTTTTAATTTTTTTATTATTTTGGCCAAAGCTTCTTGGAGAAGTTTTTAATACAAACTATGCAATAATATTTCATTTCTTATTTGATAAGTATATTCTATTAGTACACATTCAAACAAAGATATTATTTTAATATACTATAATATGCAATAATAGTTTGCCATCTATAACTTTGTAATCTAATTCTTAGTTATTTTTATTAGTCGTGCATATATTATTCTCTCTGTTTTCTTTAATGTGATAATTTTTTTTAATTTTTTTTTTTGTAATTACAGAACTTTCATCCTATTTTACAATTAGACATAATTTTTTATAATTAAATAATAGTGTTAAACTAATGATAAATATTAAGTATTAAAAATTACCGTGCATGGCACGAGACATAACCTAGTTACATACTACTAAAAGCGAATCGAAGAGAAGACTTGTCAATGTGTTATTAAAAAAAATTCCCGCCAAAATTACTTTCTAAAAAAAATATTATTACATTAAAAAAAGGATTGCATTTAGATTATGACTTTTATTTTATATAAAATCTAAAGTAAACTTTCTAAAATGCAAGTACTAAATGCAGTACAAAATAATCTAAATGCAGAAATTAATTAATGATATGAAAATAATAAAATGACTGAAATACCCTTTTCCAAAATGAAAAAATTGATTTTCCATTTCACCAGGCCTTTTGTTTTTACATTTTTTATTTTGCAATTCATTATATTTGCCAATTTTTTTCATTTCGTTCACAATTTCAGTCACCATTTTTTTTTTTGGCAATTCATTTCATTCCACCATTTCCCTTAAAATTCTTCAATCTGAGCCCTGGAGACGAAGAAGTCGTTCACCGCTCATAAATCATTCGGTCTTAGGTTTTTTTTTTCGTTTAATTTTTTTGATGAATTGTTAAAAATTTTCATTATAAGTACCCCAACTTTGTTTTTCGGGGGTACTAGAGACCCCCGAAAATCTTAGCCAGGGGGTACTGAAGACCCCCGAAAATCTTAGTCGGGGGGTATTGGAGACCCCTGGAAATCATAGCCGGAGTTACTTGAGACCCCCGAAAATTGTATAAGGGGGATGCTAGAGACCTTCAAAAATCTTATCCGTATAAGATGGAAATTTTATGTTGTTTGATTGTTCATCTGTTACAGCACATAATTTTCATACCTCAAAAAAATGTCGTAGTGCACTTCATTATTGTCTAGGAAATTGTATAGTATTGAATACTCCGTATTAAATAGGATACAAGATTGAATACGTTAGAATATGGTTGTAAATTAAACAGTTGGGAAGATTATATAGTTAAGAGTGTACAGGATTTAATTTTAATCATTTAAAAAAAAGTGTAAAGGATTAAGTTAAAACAAGGACAAAATTGGAATATAATTTTTTTTAAAAAAAAACATTATTCTGCATTTAAGTAAAATTGTCTTGCATTTAGTACTCCCCTTCTAAAATATCGACTTGCACATTATAACTGTCACATATTTAAATACTTTCTCTCTCATGTTTTTATTGTTTTAATATGAACTATATTTCATTTTTAATACAAACTGTATTTCGTACGGTTTAATACTGATCAATCGATTTAGTTTTTTTAATATCTAATTATATTTTCATTATGATTAGTCAATATCCGTGCATTGCACGGGGTTTCACCTAGTACAAAAATATAATTATACACAAAACTGCAAAACTAGTTCTTATAAGTTACTCTATCAACTTTTCAATACTTGCTACACTTTTTATTTCTGACCGTTTTTAAATACATGCTCCATTTCTAGTCGTTTTTAAATACATGCTCCATTTTCCTTATTTTTTTTAATGGGAAAGGGGCCTTCATTAAGTTAAACTAAAAGAGTTTTGGCTTCCTATTGGAGAGCCCAAGATTGCAGAGTGAGGGATACATTCAGTACCAATGTTTGCAATGTCATCATCTAAAGCTTTAATACATATATTCGGAGGAACTGATATAATACATAATTGATTCAAAACATTTAGAGTTCCTCTAGCATCCTTTGATAATAAGTCAGCCACAGAGTTCTTGCCCCTTTCTCCATAATACAGCTTCACCTCATTTAGTTCCTGTAGTAGCTGCCTGCATGCATTTAATCTTGGGGTTAGGAAGCAAATATTGCATTCATTTATATCCTGCAACAACAAATTTACAGTCAGACTCAATCTGGCATCTGATCCATCCTTTATCTCTTATCCATGATAATGCAAGATATATGGCTTGCTGTTCAGCTTCCTCTGCTGTAGCTGTGTAGCCTTTCCACTGAAAACCTTCTATCCAGTTTCCATGTTCATCCCTGCACACACCTGCACATCCAGCCTCTCTGGAGGTATGCGTGAAAGCAGCATCGACATTGATCTTGAGATAGAGGTGAGGGGGAGGGACCCAGTGCTTTGAAGTGTGCTCTAATATAGCTGTCTTGGCTTTTGTGTAAAACCATTCAGCTGCAGCCCACAGGCACTGAGCTATAGAATTCTGGAGAGGAATGTTTTTTTTAGAAGATCCAACTATTCATTCTTTTCCATATCTGTCAAAGAGAGAAACAAAAGGTGGTATTCCAGGGAATGTTGTTATGGCTGGGAGTTGTGTCTTTGAGATTTCTTTGGAGCCAAGACTGAAAAGGTTCATGAGGGAATGACAGAAGAGAGTGAGGTGGGTTTAGCTCAGACCAGAACTCAGAAGCTCTGCTACATTCAAGGAAAATATGGGATGCATTTTCTATTGAGTTTGGACAAAAAGTGCATGAGTTAGAAGGGGCTATAATTCTGAAGTTTAAATTTTCAGCACAAGGTAGCCTTTCTCACATTAATTGCTAAAGGAACATTTTTATTTTTGTGTAAGCGTTTGCTGCCCATATGATTGACCAGTCCCAGTCCTTCCCCCTCATGCTTAGACAATTCTTGCCTCTACTCTCTATTAAGAAATCTCTTGCATTTCTACTGTTGAACCTACCCTTGTTAGTCTAAGTGGTGAAATTGTAGTCACAAGGGGCAGAAAGGTTTGTGCAATTTATTCTAGAGAAGAGATAATCAGAAAGTTGGAACTGTATAGCCTCCTCTAATTCCCGTTTTGGGAATAGGAAGGGAGCTAATGTTTGCAAAAGTAGAGCTGAGGTTTATGGGTCCTATTAGAAGATTTCTTGGTTTATCTGAGTTTAACCATCTATCCTCCCAGAAGCTTATGTCTTGCCCATTACCCACTTCCCAATTTAGGCTATGTCTGAAGAGGTCCCACCCTTTCCCTACAGCACTCCAGATATAAGAACCCTTGTTAAAAGGTGTCGGTTGGTGTTTTTTACCTATGTATTTTTCATAGAGAATTTTCCCAGCCCAGTTGCATTTAGTGTCTACCATCCAACACAGCCTTGCTAGGCTGAGCATATTATTCTCAGCATTAGACAGAAAGCCCAGTCCTCCCTCATCCTTTTCTTTACAAATATTATCCCAGGATATCCAGGCTACTCTCCTTGTATTTGTACTTCCCCCCCCCCCCCAAAGAAATTTTGAACATATAGAATCCATTTTGTTGAGGATAAAAGCAGGAAGTTTAATACAAGACATGGTGTATTTTGGGATTGCCAGCAAGGTGGATTGAAGCATGATCATTTTCCCTCCCTAGATAAAGATTTGGCTTTCCAAGTTGCAAGTTTTTTTTCCCATTTTCTCAATGATTGAAGAGAGATGTCTCTTATTTGGCTTTTTCTCAGTTAAGGGAAAACCCAGGTATGTGCCCAAGTCACTTGACCTGGTAACATTCAAAACCTGTTCAAAATCATCAATGATACTGATGCTAGTATTTTTTGAAAAGAAAATTTGGCTTTTCCCCTCATTTATCTTATGGCCTGATATTTTGCAAAAGTTTTGGAGGGTTTTTGAAATAGAATTGAGTGTTTTCTTATCAACAACTCCAAAAAGTAAGACATCATTAGCAAAGAGTAAGTGAGAAATTTCTGTTACTCCCCCTCTAAATCTAAAAGGTTTCCACTCTATGATCTCACACTGCTCATGAATTTTTCTAGACAAATACTTTTGACAGATTATGAATATGTAAGGAGATAGTGGATCTCCTTGTCTTATTCCTCTAGATGGTTTAAATTCTTCAGAAAGTTTTCCATTGATCAGAATTTGAGTTGAAGTAGGGGTGATACAGGACATAATCATGGATATGGAGTCAGGAGAGAAATTGAAGTAGTGAAGGCAATGGTTTATAAATGGCCATTCAAGCCTGTCATAGGCTTTTTCCAGATCCAATTTGAGAGCAAAGAGACCTCTGGAACCTTTTCTTTTTGACATGGAGTGCAAAATTTTTGAGGCAATTATGTAGTTAACCTCAGTCCCCCTCCCTTTGAGAAAACTATTTTGATTTGGAGAAATCATGGAGCTCAAAAAAGGTCTAATCCTATTGACAAGAATTTTGGATATCAGCTTATAGGAGTTGTTGACTAAACTAATGGGTCTGAAGCTGGTTATTATAGAAGGTGAGGTAACTTTTGGGATCAGGCAGATAACAGGTTTATTTATGGCAGCAGGGATTTGTTTGTCTGAGAAGGTTTGGTGAACAAAATTGAGGCAGTCTTGATGGATACTCTCCCATGTTTTTTGGAAAAAGACAGCATGAAAGCCATCTATTCCAGGTGCTTTGTTTGGTGCAATTGAGAACATAGTTTCTTTCACTTCCCGCAGGTTTGGCAGGTTGCAACACTCAATCTCTCCAGATGTTTGGGTTAGTTCCAAATTTGAAGTTTGTTCAGAAGAGAAGAGGGTCTTGAAATGCTGTAGAATGTGTGAGTGTATTTTTGACTTGGTTCTTCTAGCCACTCCCCCACACTATTTTTTAGAGCCATGATTTTGTTTCTTTTGCCCCTAATGACAGCTGATGCATGAAAAAAAGTGGTGTTCCTATCTCCCTGAAGGAGCCAGTCTGACCTGGCTCTAGTAGCCCAAAAGATCTCTTCCTGATCTAAGATGTTATCAAGCTGGGATTGGAGCTCCTGCTCCAGCTCAAGAAGATTAGTTTGGTTTGGGTCTCTCTGAAAAGCTAATTGTGCCCCATTTATTCTGGCTTGAAGTCTTTTTTTTTTTTTGTTCTTTGATTAGTAAACAGGTTGTCAGCCCACGGTTTCAAATCATTAGCTAGCTGACTTATTTTATTATTGAAAGTGGTTTGGTAAGAAAGCCATTTTTGGGTGACAAAGGGTATGAAATCACTCTCACTAAGCCACATGGGTTCAAACCTGAATGGTTTGATACCAGGAAAGACTTGTTTTTTCTCAGTTTGGAGAAGCCAAGGGTTGTGGTCGGAGGTCATTCTTGGGAGGTTTTTGACACAATTTAGGGGAAACATCTGGATCCACTCACTGGTTGCTAGGAATCTATCAAGCCTTTCTAGGATTGGTTCCTTTTCTGTTTGTTAAACCAAGTGTATTTGTGTCCTATATACCCTAGATCAATGAGGTTGCAATTTGATATGGTCTCATTAAACGCTCTCATATGGTGGAGGGGATGAGCATTCCCTCCCCATTTCTCATGATCATAGCAAATCTCATTGAAATCCCCACAAACTAGCCATGGTATATCAATATTTCTACTGATAACTTAGAAGAGAATTCCACAATTTTAATTTACCATTGAAGGAAGTAGAAGCATAAAGTGCTGTAAGAAAATTTTTTTGTGATTGATTTACCTGCACTACAGTGTGAATAGCGCGCGGTTCCTTGCTAACCATAGTGATGGAGTGAAAGCCATAATTCCACAGAATGAGTATTCCCCCCGAGTAGCCAACTGGGTCAACCACCTCGAAGGAATTGTAAGGAAGGAGAGATAGGAGCTCTTCACAGCCCAACTTAGGCACCTTAGTTTCAGTGAGAATGATTATATCAGGTTCATGATCCTTGATCAGCCAACGAATGTTTCGTTTGAAGCCATCCCTAGCTATTCCTCTAGCATTCCAGCACATTCATCCCCGGGTTCATGATTGGAAGTTTTGACATTTCTTTCCTCGAGGGATATGCCGCATTGTTGTTCAACTCGACATATTTCCCCTGGTAGTTGTTGTACACTAACACCGTGTTTTTCTGGATTCGGATGCCCGACATCTCTGTGTTTTCCCCTTTCTTTTTTCCCCAACCTACTGAGAGTTGTAGCTGCTGGGCTTCTTGGACAAGGTGCATCAGCTTGACATTGTTTGTTCCTGACAGTGATTGAAGCACCAGCCATTCGTCGGAAATCGACAAGGCTTTTCTTACGGCCGGAAGAACGGGGACCGGGTCGAGGAGGAATTGTAATTCCCAAGGTACTGTCATCAAGGACTACTCCTTGTCCATTTGCTTGATCCACCATCTCAGCACCGCCGCGAGTGGCTTGCTGATTTGTTCGACATCCGAGAGTGATGGAATGTGAGCAGGGAGTAGGTAGAAAGGGTTGTCTGCCGAGGCCATTCGGAGGTTCGCATACAGCGGCGAAACCTCCTCCGGACTGAGCAGAATTCCCCTCATTGATCGAGGGCTGATAGCATGCCAGTCGCCCTGTAATCCTTGCACATAAAAAGATGTCAGGTTAACCATTGATTCCGGGTAAGTCACAATTGGTTTTGTTTTGGTTAATATGTTTCTGTCGCTGCATAGCCTGAGGTGAATTGTCACCGGGGGGGGGGGGAGATCGGAGGTCTGAGGAATCCCCCTGGTCTTGAAGCTCGTCTAGGTCGAAGTTGATGATTTTGTTTAGATAATATTGGAGGGAGAGGTTTGTCATGGTTTTTTTTTTTTTGAATTTCTAGAAAACAGAGAGGGGTGAGGTATGAGTGACAATTGGGTTTGAGGAGGAAGGTTTAAAGAGATAGTTTGAAATGGTTAGTTGTTGGGAATCGGCATGGTCAGAAGGTTCATGGGGAAGGAGAAAGAGTAGGGGCTATTGAGAAGACAAGAGGGAGATAGGCGGCGTAAATCAGCTAGAAGAAGAGAAGGAGTAGTGTTGCAGTGCAGTTGAAGAGACAGTTTGGGTATGGGTGTTAAGGAGAGAGAAGAAGGGCTTTTTATTTGGGGTTGACACGTCAACGTTTCAACAGTTGGGTCATCAGAAAGGATCTCAAATGGATTTTTTCCTAGTGGGTTTTGGTCAGGGCCCACTTTATGAATATCCGCAATGTGGCGGGAGTTCGAACCAACGGATACTCCCTTTTGTGCTTCACTATTCTCCACTCAGGTTTCCCCTGATTTGCAGATTCTGTATCGCTGGTGTTTTTTCCCGATGACGCCATCCCCGGCTTTGGCTTTTTAGCAGTCATTTGATGCTCCTTAGGAAGGATATCCCGGTATACAATTGATTGCTTAATTACTCCTATCCAGATCGATGATCTCTTTGGGTTGTTCTCTTCCAAGAGCACCATTATTCTCACGAATCGGAGGTTCCCTTGCTCCATCTTGGATAAGGATGACTTGACGAATGTGCCAATTGAACTACCAATCTTTTGCAAGACCGTATCATTCATGAGTTCTATCGGCAACTCTGGCAATTCAACCCAGATAGGTAGAACAGAGCTCTTGATTTCTGATGGTTTGAACCCCGGCTTCCAAGGCTGCGTAGATATGAACGTTCCATTTAGAAACCATGGTCCCTGTTTCAGGACTTTGTCTGCATCGTTGGGTGCATCAAACTTGGAGATGAAGAATCCTTTCCCTAATGGAAAGGACGTGATTCTTCCCTGAGGTTTCCAAATCCTTTGTATTCCTTCAAGATAGTATTCTGTGGAGAAGGATTTTCCATGAGCTTTAGAAATTATGGTGTTTGTCCACGGTGAGCAGAAGGAGGAGTATTCCTCCTCTGAGATAGGAACGAAACATTCGTTTTCCTCGTCATATTGAGGTGGTGGAGCTGATGCAGGGAAAATTGGTGAATTTATGTTGAAGGAGTTTGAGGGGGGCTGAGTGAGTATTTGTCGAAATGAGAGGGGAGGAGAGGAAGTGGTAATTGTTTGTTTTTTCTGGTGGTTGCCTGGTAATTTTGGGGGTTGTATCGGTGGAGTTTTTGTTATGGGAGGTGGTTCAGGTGGTTTTTCGGGAGGGGTTGTGGACTCTCTCTCACTAGCTTTCTCTCTCATAGTATTTTTTTTAAGGTTGCTACTTAGTTTCTATCTGTTACTTCCATTTTCCTTATTTGAAATTTTTTTACAATATTTAATTTATTTATCTCAACTAGTAAACCCAATATAAATCCTATTTTATTAATTTCGTATTCTCTCTCTTCCAATTCTCTCAATTATTTTTGCTTTTTACAATTTTTTATTCTTCCATCTACCCCCATACCTCCATATTTAATTACTTTCTCCAATTTCTCCAATTTTTTATTCTCTCAATACATTTATTTGCTAAGAAATCAA
This sequence comes from Chenopodium quinoa, assembly GCF_001683475.1. NCBI lineage: Eukaryota > Viridiplantae > Streptophyta > Magnoliopsida > Caryophyllales > Amaranthaceae > Chenopodium > Chenopodium quinoa. The sequence continues at coordinate 1,753,739 of NW_018742455.1, forward strand.
CAAACATTCAGAAAATAGTTGAGCAAATACCACTAAGCACAAAGCAAACATACTTTCAAATAGTCAAAAGCTCAGTGTATTTCCCCCATGACTTTGTTTGCCATTAAACTTTGTAATAGCCATTAGGTGCAAAACTAAACAGAGCAATCTCTCTGGTACATATTACATTAGCATGAAATACAGTAGAATTTACTCTACAATTATAGCCGCCAACACATTAACTGAAATTAGTGCAAATGACACTGTTGAGGGTCTGATATATCGCTCTCAGTTTCTCATGGACACTGCAATTGAAACAAGTAATCAAAGTTAGAACACAGAAAAATGAAGAATACTTATAGTTGTCCTTTTGTATGCAACCTTTTACTTAATAAGTGATGATTCTAAAGTTCATACAAATTTTTAAAGTTAATAAGTGCAATGCGATGATTCTAAAGTTCATACAAATTTTTAGTTAATAAGTGCCATATTATCTTTTAAATGCTCGAACATCATAATAATGCATCTCAACTTTTTTTAACTCTTCAATTGTACTTAAATTATATACTTCATAAAATTTAGCAAATTAACAGAGAAAGTGGAGATCATATTACGCTACTCTCCACTATTTATTCACTTAACATAAATTAATTATATTATTCAACAAGTAAACATTAAGCCACTAACTCACTAAGGCAATAACTCTCGGCTAATTTGGTTCTACCAACTTTAGGGAACAACTAATTAAAAGCTTTAATCTCAACATAATCATGTTAGAAACAATTTCAAGATAAACTGATTAATTGAAACTGTTAATCAGAACTCTAACCTTACATAGTTCATGACCTTTGCTAACAAGCATCAAAATTGCAGATCTTAAGAATGCTTTTGTACATTAAATATCAGTTTAAAAAACTTTCTTTAATAATTTGCAAAAGTTTGGCCTTCTCTTCACATTTATGTGCTCAGGAACTTCAGTATGTCTTGAATGATATGCAAAAATGTACAGCTAGTTGGTTGATCAAGTTCTCCCTCCAGCCACTATTATTTGAGGAAAAGTAAACACAAGCAGCATTGTTGTAGTGTTTGAGAGTGCAAAAATAAAAGTAGGCAAACATAAAGACAATAAGATTGTTGTATCAACAAGCTGTCAGAAGTGAGATATATTAAAATATAAGTTGATGTAAAAATGAAAAATGTAGGTGAGACCGTACCATCATACCAAACTTACTTGAATGGGCAGAGCATAGTTAATTTCCAGACAGAGGCAGCGAGAATCTTCCATTCTGTTTCTATAAGGCCATAGGGATCACTCGTCAAATGTTGTTGTATCATATCACACTCTTTAATGTAAACATCATCAATGCGTGGAGGAAGGCCATTGTCACCAAAGGATTCCAATTTGGGGCAACAGCAAATATACAAATAGGACAGGCAGGGAAGAGTGGAACAACATATTGTTTTCAAATTTTGGAAACCCTTGATTTTTAATCTAGACAAGGAAGGGGGTAGAGAAAAATGTGGGCACGGAATACACTCTACAGAATCTACGGAGTTGCCTACATTTTCAAGTGTAAGAAATTCAAGTGAATGAAGGAGGTGCAATTTCCACTCTGTTACCTCCTGCTTTATGTTCACTTCTTCTATAAGAAGGCACATCAAGTTTTTGGGTAAACCACCTTCTGGTAAGCTATGAATTTTAGGACATTTTTTAATCCATAAATCTTTAAGGGAGGTGAAATTGAGCAATTGAGCAGGAAGCCTTTCCATATTCTCGCAATCCCATACGTGAAGAATTTGTAAAGCTGGGAGGAGCAGGTTTTGTTGTAATGATCTTAGACTTGGGCAACTTTCTATTTCAATTTGGTGAGCAGAGGAAGTTCTAATGAAGCCTTTAGGAAGACTCCTTCGCTTTCTTCACTTTTTAGTGCTTTCTTGTTGTCATTTCCACAAGAGAAATTTGGAGGTTGTTCATTAAATTCTAGACAACTTACTTTCTCACAATCTTCAATCTTCAATGATCGTAGAGTCAAGGGAATACGACCAATAGAGACGATGGATTCACTTCTATTAATCGAGAGTTTTTGAAAACGAGAAGTTGAGGAAGATGAATCTTGAAAGTCCAAGGATTGTAGCTGCTTGCAATTAGAAATCTTAAGCCGTTGAAGCGTCACCGGTATCTGGCCAATTGTAATGGGAAGAAACGAGCAATTGACAATGGAGAGAGCTTCATGAAGGTACTGAAAACGCCAATTGAAGCCAGTTATCTCTAATATATTGTAAAAACTTATCCTTTTTGCACAGGAAATAACATCTGCAGTTGTAGACATTGCTTTACATCCATCTACCCTCAAGTCTTGCATCAAAGGAAGGCTTGGAAGTGACACTCTCATCTCCTTGCAATCTATAATATCTAGTGTTTTGAGATATGGGCAAAGAGGAGGTAGATCACCTTGCAATGACAAACATTTTTCAATGGAAAGCTCTTCGAGAAGGGGGAATGCCCCATTGTTGTCAATTGGTGAGTGCACCCACTTCTCCCAGGATTCCAAACAATAAAAATGTAGAGTCTTCAAGGCGGGAAAAGGCGATGACTAGTTTCCATAAAATTCAAGGCCTACTTGCTTAATACTACTCATTATTCCAATCCAAAGACTCTCCAATGAGCGCAGCTTCCCCAGTGGAGGCAAGAATTCACATTTCTCACACTTCTCCAACCGTATGTGAACAATGTTATTGAAAGTGGGATCTCCCAACCAACTGGGGAATGTCGACCCCATGTACCCATCTAACATACACTCTTTGATGGAAGTGTAAGGCCGCAACTTCTCAATCACATCTCTCTTAGTCTTGTCATCAACCTCATCTCTACAAGTTCCCCATTTCATATACAATCCATCAAAACGCTCTTTTTTATGCAATTTGGCTTCCTGTGCATCCTCAACATGTGTCACATTTTCTAGTCCAGAAACAATTAATCTTCCACGGAGTTGATTCAACATCCTTAAATCCCTTACTCTGATCCCACCTCCACTTGCCAACATAAATCTTTTCAAACTTTGCAAGTTTGTTAATTTCCCAATTCCAAGAGGCATCTCCTTTAAAGATGTGTCATCAATGTATAGGTGACGAAGTCTAGCAAAAGCAATCCAATGTACGGAATCTTCTCAAGTTTGTCACAGCCTTTCAAGCACAATGTTTGGAGATCCCTAATTGATTGTGGCAATACTTTTATTATTTTGAGTTCGAGACCGAGGTAGCACAAGTGTTTTAAATCACCAATAGATTCTGGCAAAGCTTCAATTCCATACGAAAATAAAATCAGAGTGCGTATGTAATGAAATTTTTTAAAGAGATCTAAATATTCAAATTGCAAACTTTCTTTGCATAAGAAAGTTCGCAATTGAGGAACCATGATTTCATCATTTCCCAGTGTTTGAACATTTTTAGTGATATATAAATGGCGAATTGGCTTAACATATCTCAGTGTATCAGCATCAGCCACATAACAAACTACACCCGCAGCCAATTGAGCCATATCATGGATGAGGTCATGCATGATGAACTCACCTTCCCAATACAGTCTTTTTTCAAATAATGACCTTGATACCAAGTCATTAAGGTATTTGCGACCCATATCTTCCATACTTTCAGTTTGGGTTTCTGGCAGGAAGCCCTGAGCCATCCATAGTAAGACAACTTCCATCTCTTTGAACTTGTAATCTTTTGGAAACACAGAACAATAAGCAAAGACACGCTTCAAATGATATGGCATATGATGGTAACTCAACCTGAGAACCGGTAAAACACTGCTCTTCTCACCCCAAACGTTGCTCTCTAATATCTTTCTACGTTGGCTCTTGTCTGGACTACTTTTAAGGACACCTCCTAGAGCTTTTGCGGCCAAAGGCAATCCATCAATCTTTTCTATGATAACATCCCGCAAGTCGGTGAGGTCAGAATCTACTTTTGCATGCTGCTGAAATATAAGCCAACAATCATCTTTTGACAAACTTTCTAACTTGATGATATTGTGTTGAGTAGGATTGTTAACCATCATCATTGCAATACTTTCAATTCTGGTTGTCATTATCACTCTACTTCCTTCTGCACCGTGTTGGAAAGGCTCCTGCAGTTTGTACCAATCATCATATTTGTCGCTCCAAATATCATCAAGAACAATAAAGAATTTTTTGCCATTTAGCACTGCCTGCAACTTCACTTGTGCCTGATCCAAGTTGCTACAGTCGAAATTGCTCTGGGTTGCCGAGTTAATAATATCTACGGTGACACGTTTGACATCAAACACATCTGAGATGCACACCCATGCCTTGAGATCAAAGTAACCATTCAGTTGCTCATCGTTGTATACATCTTGAGCAAGGGTCGTCTTCCCAATGCCACCCGTTCCAACTATTGAAAACACATCATAATTCTCAGCACTCTGATCATCTTTCAGTAGCATTGCAATTATCTCTTTTTTCTTGTCATCCCTTCCAAAAACCTTGCCAACCAAAGAAGTGGATTCTCTCTGGCGTCGAATAGTTTCTGTTTGGAGGGTCTGCTGCTGCAACATGTGTGCTGCAGTGAGGCTCAAACTCTGGGTCTGGTCCTTTATATCTTGCAAGCGCTCTGTAATTTCATCAATCTTCTTCCGAATGTCTTGATCAACAGGGTTGAACAAGGTGGAGAGACTACCCGCGGCTCTTGAGCCACTTGAATAAATGGTTTGCACCTGATAATTGAATTCAAGAGTTATTATTGAAACTTACTATTCAAACTTTGTTTTTCCCCTCATATAAATTAAAACAACATAAACTTCAAGATTATTTTTTTTTAATAATTTTCTGTACAGCAATAAGCTTATATTGAACAACAGGGTTAAGTAAATGTTATAAGATATCATCTTAATTAGTCTCAAAGTTGAACTTGTTTCATCACTTGCAACTTGCAAGTAAACAATGTATATATAAAAAAAAAAAAAAAAAAAAAAAGAAGTAGTATCTAACTAACATTATGGCAGTTAGGGAGAAAAGTAAATAAAAAAGGTAGCAGCACAAACCATATTGTCTAGAATCCCATGGTGAGAGTGATCATCTAGTGCATGAACTTGATCTTCCTCCGCCTTTTTCAACTGGTAACGTTGGGCTTCGATTGCGAAATGATCCAAGATATCCTCCATGTCGTAAGCTAAATCTTGGAGGTCATTAAGCCACAACCTGACAGGTTTGCTGTGAAACTGCTGCAGTTCAGCATCCTCCAACAGAGCTTCCAACAAAGTAAGATCTTTCTTCCATTTCTTGATTATTTTGGGCAGATCAACTCCACCAATCAGCTTCAAGAACTCGATCCCTCCGGTTAACAGCTGCTCAAACAACACCTGCAGAAATTTTTGGGGTTAATTGATCTTCGAAAATCTTGGGGTTTAATTGCTTTTCGAAATTTTGGGGTTAATTGATCTTCGAAAATTTTGGGATCTAAAACACATTCAAAAAATTTGTGGTTAATTGTGTTTCGATTTTTTTGGGTTTTTTTGGTTATTTATTTATTAAATTATTTTGATTTTTGAGTTCGTACATGATGCATGAGTTTTCTGGGTTTTTTTTTTTGCATTTTTTTTGTGAGTTTTATTGATTTCTGGGTTTTAATTGATGCAGGTGTTAATTGATACACAAGGATTCAAGACTTTGATTTTGAAATTTTGTTTTTGATGTTGTAATTTTTATTTGTATTTTTCAATATCAATTTGACGTTGAATTTTATTGTATGATTATAATTCATTGTATTTTTTTTTTGTATTGTACAATAACAGTTTAATATATTGATATATTTCATTGTCTTTTGCGCTTGTTCTAATTTATATTTTGATGTTCTTATTTATTTTAGTTGATTTAATTTTTAGGTGAAAAAAGGAAGAAAAAAAATAAAAGAATAATTTTGGGCAGTTTTGGCACCGGTTAACCGGTGCCAAAACCAACGAAATAAATATTTTGGTTCATTTTTGGCACCGGTTAACCGGTGCCTAATTGGATATATGGCACCGGTTTTGAACCGGTGCTAAAAAGGGGGTATTTGGCACCCCCCACATAGGCAGCGGTTCAAACCGGTGCCTTAGACCGGGTTTGAACCGCTGCCAAAGCACTTTTTTCACCTAGTGATTGTATCAGAGAACCAAATTCACTTTGCTACTAACTTGAAGGATGAGGCAATAAAAGCTTCACAAGAATCTCAATCTCAATGAGATGATGATATATATTCCAATCCACAGTTCTTAGCTAAAATTGATGAAATAGTGTTAGCTGCTATGAAGAACAAAGAGTTAGCCACTAAATTGGATAATTTTGATCTTAAACTTAAGTCTGATGAAATTGTAAGTTTTATTACCTTTATCTTTAATTTTTATATGAAATTTAACTTAATTTTTTTTTATATTAATGTTTATTTTATACAGGTGAATAATGTTATTGCTGATCTTGATTTGTCAAAAGTCTTTAGTCAAGATATACCTACAAGTGATAAATTAGAAGATAGAAATGAAGAAAAAGAATCTGAAGAAGAAGAAGAAGAATTTGATGTACCTGAAACTGGTATCCCTGAACAGATACCAGAGAAAAATGAAGATGAAGCTGCTCCTGTTCACCAAGGACCTGTTGCTGATGTTTCACTTGGTGCAGAAGTTACTGCTGTTGACAAAGTAACTAAAGTTCCTGTTTCAGATGTTGAAACTACTGCTGTAAATTCTAAACCTGTCACAGCACCAGGTGAAAATGTGGTTAGTTCAGTTGGTAAGGAGGGTGTTCTTGGTTCTTCAACATCACCTCCTAGGACACCAAGGAAAGCTAGGGGACTCAATGAAGTTTATTCTGCTGGTTTGAATGATAATCAGGCTAGGATTGTGCAAGAAGATAGGAGTTTTTCAATGGGAGATCAGTCTATGCCAAAATTTAATTTAATTACCCCTACTCCTCTTTCTCCTCAACCATCAAAGGAGCAAATTGCAGAAGTTACCGAACAAGAAATTCCGGTAACTGTTGAAGAAGAAACAAAAGATGACAAAGATGATGACAACACATCTAAGGTCTAATATTTGTATTTTATTTAAATCATTTATTAAAATACTAGTAATTATTGTATTAAAATTGAATATTTTATATAAATAAATTTATTTATTTTTTATTTCTGTTATACATATGTTTTCAGGTTTTTACTAAATCTGATGATTTTGGCCAGAGTAAAGTTACAGAAGAACATCAATCACCTATTGATGTTGTGAATCAGGTAATTTTTTTTTGTTATTTTTTTCACGAATTAAATTATACTGGTCAGGAATTAGATTTATTTTGTCAGATATTATATAAGTTTTGTCAGTAATTGAAATATTTTTGTCAGGAATGTAAAATATAGTTGTTGGGTTTTTAATTAGATTTACTGTATCAAGAATAATTATATTTTACTCAGTTATTAGATGATTTGTGCAAGAAATGATAAAATTTTGTTCAGATGTAAATTTTAACTCTAGTTGTTCATCAGGAATAAAGTTGTCATTGTCAGTTATTAGATTACCTCTATCTGTAGTAAGAATATTTTAGTCAGGAATAATAATTTTTTGATTAGAAATTTACTTCTTTTTTTCAAAATAATACATTCTTAATCAGGAAAAAGATTTATTCAATCAGCTATTAGATTAATTTTTTCAGTAATAAGAATATTCCTATCAGGAATTAGAAATTTTATTTCAATAATTAATATAGGTTATTATTGTTTGTATTTAAGTTATTTGTTTTTGATTTTAATACATATTATTTTTTCTGTAGGAAGCTCAGCCTAGAGATACAACTGAAGTTTTAGATGTATTGAGAAATAAATATGTTGAAACGGAAACGGTTGCTAATGAATCTGTTCCAGCTGAAGTTGTAAAATCTCCTAGTGCTCCTCTTCCTACCCTTATTGTAATAGATAAAACTCCTACTCCTACTGCTGTTGAATTATCTCAAGATGAGTTTATGGAAATAGGACCTCAGCCTCCTAAAACTCACATTCAGTTAATTGATGTGGACAAAGTTTTTACTGATAAAAATGTCCCTCCTAAAATTAAATTTATTGCTGCTGATGCATATGCTGGAAAAAAAGGCTGAGAGATCGCAATATCTAAGAGATAAACAGCTGTTGGAATTTGATAAGTCTATTTTATATATATTTTTATTTTCCGTCCCATGGTCATATTTGCGCTTATTTGAGCTCTACGGAGCTATTTTTACTACTAATATACGTTTTCTAGTGTTTTTGTAGAGTTGGTATTATTTTGTAGGAATTTGCATATTTATGTTAATTCCCGAGATTATTGAGCCACTATGAAAATATTAGAGATGATCGTACGTAATGAAGAGTATTTTAAGCCTAAGGCCGAGTTAGGAAAATTTAATTTGGTGATTAAGCGCTCAGTTTGGTGAAGGATTAATTTACAAGCTAAAGATCAATTGCATAAAAGACAATATTAAAGACCCGAAGACAAAGGGCCCAACCGGACGAAGCACATCAGTGTAGAGGCGTGATGTCTAAGCGGTCCAGTTTCTTATGGGTTTGTCTTGATTGTTTAAGTCGGTCTACAATTCTACAAATGTTGGCAGAATGATGAGATAATAGGAGCAAAAATTATCTTCTTGTATTAGCTTTTAAGATAGGTTTTGTCAGCTTATGATTGTTTGGATAATACTTATAGTTTGAGTGGGATTAGGAGGCTTTGACTTTTCTTATTTATAAGGAGGTAGTACTTAAGTTTGGGGGGGAGGTAGATTAGGTAGTTTTAGTTGTAGTTTTAGCTTCTAGATTTTGTTCTTAACTTGTTTAGCTTTTTCTCTTTATTTAATTAAATTTCTTATTGCTTTTAATTATTCTTTATTTAATTGCTTTGATTAGTTTAGTTTTTATTATGTGTGAATAGTATTTCTAGGGTTTGTGGGGGGATCCATAAATAATATGAAGGGGTAATTTATTGTCGTTAATTATCGATACTAGATTGATTTCCTATTGATTGATTTAATGCTCTGTGACTAGATTTGCGCAGATCTTTTATGCATGAGTTTGACAATATTGATTCGAGATTCAACAGATGAGAATTAATGTTTAGGTCTAGTTTCAATAGGCAGGTTAATTTATAAATGGTTAGGTCGAGATTCGAAAGATGAGATTTAATACCGGTAAATTAATTGTGTGATTATAATACGTAGCGAAAGCCCTTTATAATCTGCTTAATTATGCATTGATGAATGATTATTATATTCAACCCTGGAATATTATTTATTGATGAACCTATGCCCTAGATCCTTTTATATATTATTTTCTCCTTATTCTTGATCTCCGTAGTTTAGTTTATTATTCAAATATAAATATTGGTTACTTCATAATCTAGATTATATTAATTAATTAGGAATAGAAAGACTCGTTTCTCTGTGGATTCGACCCTACTTCCCTATCTACATTAGTTAGAGGATTTAGGAATTACTTTTGATTAGGGGATACGACTTTACCCTGTCAAAATTGCAGGCTAATTTGGAAGCATCTAGTTTGGATTCAGATTGGGTAGATCCCCCTATTGATAAGATTCCGATTCAAAATCGAGAAATGATTGTCTCTTGGAGTTTGCAGGAAAATAAGCCTTTGTATCTGAAAAATTTAACTGAGCATGAAAGATATATGTGTGACTTCCTCTTTTTTAGAAATTACGATGAGTTGTATGAGTTAGATCCTACAAAAGAAGATGAGGGAGTTAAGGCGCGTAACAATAGTCTGTATGTGCAAGATATAGGTGATGTTATTTGTCAGTTTAAGACTGAAGATCTTTCCCAAAGCGATATAATTTTGGTGAAAGAGGAGTTTTGTTCGGTGCGCCCCTCTGTCTGGATTTATAGTGCTATTCATGATACTTGGGCTTCTGCTTTGAATCTTGAAGAGAGCAAAATAGCTGACAGAGGAATATTTCAGTACAAAAGATTTGTTTTTTTTTACCGGAGTTGCTGTAAGTTTTTTTTTATCTTTACTTATAATTTTTATAATTTATATGTATATAACATAATATATGTTTCAATTTTTTTGTTTTGTAGTTCTCTGTACAAAGATATTTAATAAAGAGAGAAAATTACAAAAAAGATGTCAAGAAGATAAAAGAACGGGAAAAAATTTTGAATTCTTTGGAAAATAATCCAGAAGATTATGCAACTTTTAAGGAGAAGTTGAAAAAATTTGAGATCAATATGGAATTGAAAAAACATGATGCTAATGATGTTTATGCTTCCATTCAAAAATGGGTTGATCGTTTTCCAAATTTAAACATAGCAGAAGCAGAGTTGGTAAGTTATTAAATTTATTTTGTTGTTTTTACTCAGGTAATATATTTTTAAATTCAAATACTAGCTTTTATAATCAGGCATTAATCTAATTTTTTCATGTATAAAGATATTTAATGTAGTAATTAGACAATCTTAGATTTTACACTGTTGGATTAACATTACAATATTTAATCATAAATTTGATTATTAACATCATGAATAAGATTTTATTAGTCAGGATTTACTATGCTTAGTCAGACATTAGATGATTTATATCATGTATTGTTGCATTTTGTCACTAATTAGATATTATTTGTCAGGAATTATCAAGTATTATATTATTTATGTCATTTATCATTCAGTCAGACATTGTAATATAAAACTCATATAAAACTATACTCTTATGATTTATAAAATTAACAGATAAAAATATAAAAGTTTAAGTTAGGTATTGGTCTATAACTTATAATAATTTATCTTTTTTTTTTGTTTTATTGTTGCAGTTAATCTTTCCCATTTGGTACAAAAATCACTATACTCTGATGGTTTTCAATCTTATTCCTGATATAACTCCACGTATAGATTGGATAAATAACAGTATTTGGTAAATTTCTTGTCTAGTAACTATTTCATTTTGTTTCTTAAATATTACAATTTTAGATGTTTATATATAAAAATATATATATATTTATATTTACAGATCAGAGCTGTTCATCGTTTTTTGCAAAGTAAAGGAAATCCTTTAGCGGAAATAGTTCCCACCTTGACATGGAATACTCCAATTTTTAGTTGGAAGACTAGCACTGAAAATTATGATTGTGGGCTTTTTGCATTAATGTGTACGCAAAAATACAATGGATTTGATGGAGGACTAATTGATTTAAAAAGTGTAAGTGTTTTTCTGTCTTGATATTTTTTGTTATTTAAACTAATTATAATTTAGTGTTTTTATTTCTTTATTTTTGTATAAATTTGCAGAAACAAAATCGAAAGTTGTATAGATGCATAATAGCATATAATTTGGTTAATAGAGAAGACAATTTTTTGCGCAAGCAATTATGGAATTCTTGCATTGAATTTTCTATTAACAAAGACAAAATTTTAAAAGCTCGGCCTGCAAGGAAGAAGCTTGAGGCTCAATATAAAAAGGATGTAGAAGCTATACAGAAAGAAAAAGATAGGAGATACAAGTTGGAGCAGAAGAAACTACAGGAAATGGAAAAACAGCAGAATATAGACCAAAGTTAGATAATTTTATTTTGTATATATATTACCTTTTTGTAGTTAAATATTAGGTTTGTTTTGGTTGATAAACTTTGTTTATATAGTTATTTATATATGTATATATTTTTCTTTTCCTTAATATTATCAATTAGGTGTACATGCGTGTTTTTGCATACGTTAGTTTATTTTTATCAAGAAAAACAAAACTCAGTTAGGAGATAATATTCAAGGAATGAGAGAATATTATCAGGGAATAAATAAATAATATTAGTCAGTGTAGGGAATAACTTCAAGCCTTAATCCCACTAGCTTGAACCCCACTGTGATCATACACTAAAGTACGGTGGCGTCCAAAAGGGAAGAAGATAGAGCAAAAGAGTCGCCAACAAGTTTTTTTAGGAACTTGTAAACCGTTCATAGGATGAAGGTTACACCCCTTAACGGTCCAAGAGATCGTCAACTCCATAAGGTCATGAACCAAATAAGGGTTCGGGGATGATGGTACAAATCCAACCTAAAAGAGATTGAACATGCCCTAATAATAGGCCTCTACTTTATTCTGCTCGTATTCATGTGCGCTTTCTGATTAACATGCAATCAATAGGATTAACCCTAAACCTGTTTAATCTATGTTGGTTGAATTTAATGCACAAATAAACTATTATTGGCGATCACTTGAATTATAATCACATTTAATCTAACAAGATTATTAATTATCTTATTAAGCGTGATTACAAGTACCAATTCCCTTCAAACATGCGTAAAAGGCGTGATCAAGCAATAACAATAAAAATCATCAAGCAACATAACAAATAATAACGATGATAATAATAATAATAATAAACATGAATAATAATAATAATATCATCATAAATAAAATAATCATCATCAAAATAATAATAATAATATTCATAATCATAAATTATAACGATTATAATCATAATCATGTTCATGTTAATATTAAAGCACAATAGACATAGCAAGATCCTAAGCATGATACTAACAAGATTAATAAAAAACCCTAGCATGTCACTAAGCAATAAAAATCAAATCTTTAACCCTAACATGATACTAACATCTCAAATATTAGGAAGAGCATAGGAAGCATCGCAGGAATCATATTTAATATTAAAATTACCCTAGACATGATACTAGGAATATCATAATAATAATGTAAACATGAATTCTACATCATAATATCAATAAATCAATAAAAGCACTTACTTTGATGCTTCGTACCTCTTTCTAATAACAAAATACACACGTTAGTAACTTTAAGGAAAATAATAATCAAACAATTAAATTAAATAATTGAAATAGAGATTTGGGACCAAACCCTCAGAAATTAAAACCTTTCACGTCTAGGGCGAAGGCAACTTCGAATATGGCTAGGTATTTCTTGATCTTGCGAATGCGGAATTTTGTATAAAGAGCAAAGTTTTTAAAAGAAAGAAAGAGATGAATGAATTGGATAATGCTAAAGAAAAACTTGATGAGAATTGGTGAATGGATGGCGAGAATTGGTGAATGAATGGAGTTTTTAATACGATATTTATAGAGAAAATCAGCCAAAAAGATAAATTAACAAAACAGAGTTTGACGCTCAGAAAACAGGGCTGGCGCCAACCCTGGCTAGCTGGCGCCAGGCACCAACACTAGCGCCAGGCGCCAATGGCTAGCGCTAGGCCTGGTTCCAGGCGCCAAGGCCTAGGGTCAGACGCCAAGCTTGATTTTAACGCGTTTTCAAAAATCCGATAAGTTTACCGTATTGGAGGATAAAATAATATAATTTCTTCGAAAATGCTATTTGATTTTAATTAAAACTCTGAAAAGTCAACAAAAGTCAATTTATCAATGCTAATTGAATTAGGAATGAAAAGAACCTTCTAGAAGAATCTAAAGACTAAAACCATTCCTAATTGCATTAGGAATGATAAATCATATTAGGCCCTCCCCTAGATCATTGGGCCGCATATAAAGCTCAAACCGGGCCCAGTTTGGTAAATTGGCCCTAACTTCCTCAATATTCATCGAAATTGGGCTTATAATATATCGTTGGAAATCTCTTTGCAAGCCCCATCCAACTACACTACTATTGGACCCATATCATTGACCAAACAAACTGGATTGGCTGTTTTCTTAAAATAAAGTTTTCAAAAACAGAGAGAAGAGAAAAGAAAATAAAACTTTCCGCAACACTAGACTTTCCACACTTTCACTTCATTCGATTATGATTCGACGCGAAAGGCACTCATCACCGGGTTTGGTTTTGGGGAGACACAAATAGGTGTCTACAGAAGCCCCCACTTTGACTGAGTTTGGAGAAACGAAAGTTTCGAAAACAAAAGTCAAAGTATCGATAGGGACGGAGAATGATTCAAAACGTTCTGCGATCCTAAATCAATCTTATAACGCCGATACCTGTAAAACTAGCGTTAGTTAAACAGATAAAAGAGTTAAGAAACGCGTATCTTGCACCGTCGAGCACACGTCTCTGAAAGTAACCGATTTGTTTTGATGACCTCCTACAAGCTAGAGAATGCCATCCCGCTTGAAAACCGCTAAGCCCGTAACTGCTTCCAATTTAGAAGATTGCTTCGCCTGAAACTATCCTCCCCGCAATGATAATATTCCTCATCCTAGGGAACATTATCGAAGATTATTTCTCTTGAAACAATCCTCATCCGCATTGATAATATTCCACATCCTAGGGAATGCCATCGAAGATTATTTCTCTTGAAATAATCCTCATCCGCATTGATAATATTCCACATCCTAGGAAATACTATCGAAGATAACTTCGCCCGAAATTACCTCCAGTTGTTCGTGACAACTCTCCGCAAGCTAGGGAACGCCGTCGAAGATATCTTCTCTTGAAGTCATCCTCATTCGATGCGATAATTTTCCAAAGGAAATTATCGAAGATCCACGCCTGTCGATCTTTAAAAGTTCGCCTGAACTTTGCTTCTGCTATGCCTGTACGTCGGCGCTCTTTTGCTTTGAACCTGTATGTCGGTGCCTTTTTTGCGCTTTTGAACCTATATATCGGTGCCTTTTGCTAATGAGCCAATGCTTAGGCGCTTTAAGCTAAGTGAGACGATCTCTTATCAAGTCGATCACTTTATGTAATCAAGCCGATTACTAAATCATGTCAAATTTCTTAGAGGGGCTAACTGGCGTACCAAGGAACCCGAAAATATGTTGCAGACGACTAGCACAACCTCATCAGGTGGCTGGGTGCTTTGGCGTCGCTGAAAAACCATCAGCGCCACCTATTTAGCGTTAGCGCCAAGCGCTGATGTTGGCGCCAGGTGCCAAGCCAAATTTGTGACGCCAATGCATAGGGTCTGGCGCCAGCACGGGGAATTCCTTAAATACCCCTTTCCTCTTCATTTTGCTGCTCTGTTCGTCGCGAACTGCTCAAAAGAAGTCTGAAACTTCAATTGCTCATTGCTTGCTCGTTTCTCAATCGAATTCGCTCAAATTTGTTGCAAATCAAAGCTCTTTTAATCTATTTTCCTGATCTATGTAAGTTTTCTTCAAACTCACATCGGTTTTTATGAATTCTTGGCATGTTTATTCATGAATTTCATGAAAATTTGAAATTTATAATGCTCAATTTGCTTTGTTTGTCAAGTTTTATGCCATGAAATTGCTTGATAATATTTGTATATTGCCTTGGGAGTAATTTGAGACTTGTTTGACTCAATTTGGTGAAGAAATGAGCAATTTGCCATTGTTGGACCTCCTAAGGTCGTGAAGAACAATGTGACTCGTTCTTGATGTTTTTGCTAGCAATTCTTGTTCAATTTGTCACAATAATCACTATAGTGTTGCAAGAAATTGTTTGAATTGCTTGAAAAATGTTGTTATGCTCAATTCGAATTTGTGCTCTGTTTTAGTACTACGTACTCTGTTTTTGGAACATAGTATCATGCGGCTAGGCGAACCTTAGATACTATAGTACCTGAATTTATGATGATTCTGCACAATATAGCATGGCTAGACAACGAGGCTCGGGTTCACGGTCCCGAAACACTAGACGGGAGCATGAGCCCGTGGAGGACGACGCCACGCCGTCCACTTCGCTTGGTCGGCTTCCGGAGTTGGATGAGCGGACCCTGTTCTTCGCCCCTGTCCACCACATTTCTGAGAGGGTGAGACAGGGCACCGAGCCCAGGAGGACACGGCATCACGGCTCTGGCTGTGACGGTTTAGGCGATTTGTATAGGATGCACGTCGCCAGGGATCTTGAGACGAGGCTCCTATGGGAGTCTTGCGGGCTAGCTACTTTGTTCGAGACCTCTGAGGCTATGGTCGCCTCCAGCGGGGGTCATCACGTAGTGCGCGCTTTGGTGGAGTTCTTCTGGGACGCCACCAACACCTTCCATTTACCTTAGGGCGAGATGATGATCACCCCTATGGACTTCAGTCTCATCACAGGATTGGAGTTCACTTCTGTGCCACTGCCGTTCGACAGTGGAATCGACGTCTTCTCTTCGGAGGTCGAGGAGTTGTTGGGGCCGATTGCTATTCGAGCCCGAGCTGAGGTCGAGACGACTCAGTTTAGTGCTAGGGGAATTCGCCGCTCGACACTGGCAGCGGCTCTTGATGACGATGCGACCACCCGAGAGCAGCGGGTGCGCATCTTCGTGCTGATGTTGTTGTCAGGGACATTCTCCCATGACAAGGGTAGTAGGGCATTGCTTTACTACCTCCCTGTTGTCCGTGATCTCCAGCGGATCGGGACTTATGACTGGGCCAGCTTGGCCTATGCTGACTTCGTTCGTGCGCTGAGGGACTCGTGTCATCACCGGTCCTTTGGGACGAACGTTGCTTTGTCCGCTTTTTAGAAGGTCGTAGAGGTAAACATTTACTCCCTATAAAGTTTAGCCCTACATATTAGTTAGCATTTACTCACACTTTTAACTCCTTGTAGATCTGGTTCTACGAGTACTTTCCTTCCGTTGCGCCGCCGAGACCATCGCCGAGGGGATTTCCAGTGAGCGCCTCTTGGGGCGGTCATCATGTGGACATGTCTACTGCACGTGTCCGGAACTGGATCATCTCGGTACGACTTTTATTGTTTATTTTGCTTTTCCGCGGTGCTTTAGATATATTCTTGCCTGATTAATGGTTTTTATAGGGACCTGAGGTGGTATACCGACCGTGGGGCGGTTGGACAGTCCCTGGATTAGCTGCACAATACTCTGTTGAGCGTCTCTATTTTCTGGGGACTTATGGAGCGGTCGCGTACTTAGGAGAGAGGGTCGCTAGACAACACTCTTCTGTTGTCTTCGTCGTTCCCACTGCTCCACCACGTCATATGTTCGACGAGGCGCGGTTGTCGAGAATGTCTGAGGGAGCTAGTACCCCTTGGCGGTTCCATGTGATCCTCGGGCGGTGTTATGATGAGGAGCTACTACCTTTATTAGCTCCAGCCCCTGTTCCGGCTGAGGATGTGAGGGTAAGATTCTTAGCTTTTATTTTTCGCTAAGTAGCCCCCAAGTAATACTTTACTGATTTTTTCTGTCTTATCAGGATGGTGCTGCTGATTTCGTGTCGCCCCGTATATCCATCCACTACCAGGGGATGTACGGGCCGATCGAGGAGATGATTCCTTCGGCTCCCGAGGGCGAGCGCTTCGTAGAGCGGTCGATTCCTCGCCACCAGACTAGAGTAAGCCTAGTTTTAATTCAGAATTTTTGTGTTCATGTATATCATGTATATTTACTAACTTATTTTTCTGACAGTTTTCACGCGAGGTGGTTTCGGCTATGGCACGATGCATTGATGCCTTCCGGAGCCAGCTCGTCCAGATGAGGAATGTGGCCACCTGCCGTCGGGATGATGTTGTCCGAGAGGTAACCTTTCTTTACCCATTATCTTTGCATTGCTGCTTCAATTTTACCTTGTTTCTGATTTAACTCTTTTTGTAGGGCCAGCCTATCGCTTCTCACACCCGCACGAGACCTGAGGGGCGGAGGGGTCTAGCTCGAGACGTCGTCGTACTTCGTCAGGGGGTAGAGGTGGTCGCTCTGAGGCTGCTCGAGCTGACGTTGCTGAGGGCTCGGGATCTTCCTCTGAGGGTGCTCATGTCGCACCGGTAGGAGAGGCTACCTCGACTTTCAAAGGTGGTGGGATGTACGAGGTAGGCTCGTCATCGCAGCAGCCTCCGCGGCCTCAGCCTTAGGTTGATCCTGGCTGGAGTGGTCCTATATTGAGTCTTCCTCCCCCTACGGAGACTGGAGCTGGTGCTGAAGCTGGACTGGTGGAGAGGTGACTCCTCGTACGGCGCAATTTATAACATGATGGGCCTACGTCCTCTGGCGTCGTAGTTTGTTCCTGTGTATATTTTATTTTGACTTTTTTTATAGAACTTTGCCTTTGACTCATTATTTATACACATTTTGTATATTTATGCTATTATGAATTTATTTACTGTTGTGTGTATAATTGTGTGTGCAAGAAAAGTGTGATAAACAATTTTGCGCAAAAATTCCGTCATTTTTATTATTGATGGCGGGTATCCGACTCTCTCCCCCAAAAAGAAAAAAATAAAAAAGGAAAAAAATCGAATAAAAATGTCGGGTTTTTGGAATATAAATTAAAAAATAATAGCTATATTTAATTAATTAAGAAAAAAGGATAAAAAAGATTAAACGGAGCCATAAAGTCATTAACCGACTCGAGTCTAATATTAAAACGCAAGTTGAGCACGCGCGGCTGATCTGGCAACTTGGCGCCAGCTGGCGCCACACTGTGGCGCATGGCGCCAGGCGCTACAGTTAGCGTGTGGCGCCAAGCGTTGGCGGTTGGCGCCAATCACGGGGGTTTGACGCCAATTGACGCTGACTCCGTATTTCACTCTGATTAAAATTCTTCGCAATTTGTGTATAAATAACCCCCTGCCAAGCCGATTCTTCTCATAATCCCAGCGAATAAAACAATTCTCTTCTTTAGAAAAATTAATAATCATGTCTTTAGTCACCAAAACCTTCACCCAATACACTCATGAATGGTGTCGATCCCTTAATGCTAGAGACAAGAAAGAATTAGATTTATTTCACTTGGGGGGAATTTATGGCATCAAAAAGGTAGATCTAGACCTAGACTTCATACATACCGCTTTAGAATTTTGGAATGTTGATACTCATTGTTTCAGAATAGGGTATGATGAGATTAACCCTTTGCCAGAGGAATTTGGTGCTATCTTAGGCTTCCCTGCAATAGACCTCGTAGTAATCCCTAGAGTAGATGCGTACTATTATAAGGATTTTTAGCGCTTCTTTAATTTGAAGGAAAGGGATTTATCAAAAATAGTAGATGGCAACATAGTTAATTTGAAAGAATTTGCACGCCATTATTTTGATAAACCTCTTTCTGAATCTTTTCATATATATAGAAGAAGGGCGTTCCTATTTTGCATGCTTAATCAATTTTTTCTTAGTAGTGGTAAAAGTAACGAGGGTCAATCAATTATAACTACTGTACTAGAACAAATTGAATCAGGGAGAAATCCAATGCCATTAATAGTTGGAGAGACCATGATTAGTCTAGATGAATTGAAAAGGGACCCAAAAGCGCCTCTTCGCGGCTCTCCAATTTTATTACAGGTAGAAAAATAATATTTTTAATTACAGAAATCAAAAAATATATTTTTGTATTGTAATAATAATTTATTTGCATTGCAATTTTTTTTTTACAAATGTGGCTAATGGAGAGGCTAGGATTA
This sequence comes from Chenopodium quinoa, assembly GCF_001683475.1. Lineage (NCBI taxonomy): Eukaryota > Viridiplantae > Streptophyta > Magnoliopsida > Caryophyllales > Amaranthaceae > Chenopodium > Chenopodium quinoa. Next base: position 1,773,002 of record NW_018742455.1, read on the forward strand.
ATTAGCCCTCCGGCCGACATTGAAAAATATACTCCCAATTGCTTCGTGAAAAGGAAGAAGCGCATCCCTAAAATTGGGTGCCATGGGTGGAGAAAAGTCTTTGAATCACGTGATTTTTCTATCAAGTGGGTCGTCCCATGGTGGAAAATAGAAAGGATAGTTGGTGTTAACAAGCAACCTTTCTGCCGTCTTCCAAGCTTGTCTCGTGTAACTTATTATTATCCCTGTAGGGTAAAAAGACAATACGGTTTGCTGCAGAATATTCCTTCCGGGGATCTTCGTCCTCCCTATGAGTACCATGTATCTCAAGAAGTAGATAGATTCGATGCTTACTGGAGCGCTAGACCTTTATGGGAAGTGATTACCCAAAAGGTTCCTCCTTCTTTGCCTAATGATGTAAAGAAGTGGTTGCTGAAGAAATCTTCGATTGATCAGGGTAGGACCGACGTGAAGAATCGTCTAGGTGACAGTGTGACTCCTGCCAAAGAACGCTTAGGTGCAATAATTGAATTCAAAACACCTATAATGCCTAGGAAGAACAATACTACCAAAGACAAAGGAAAAAGGAAAGCTAACACCACAGACAAAAAAACTTGGGTGGAAAAGAAGCATGGAGTGCTGGCTGAAGGGGAGACCATCTACTCCAAAATTGAATGTAGGTCCTCTATAGGATGCCTACTAGCTAAAGTAATGGATGAAGAGGATGAGGCAGACAAGAATTGAAAAAGAGCTAGAAAGGAAAAGAAAGATTAAGAGCATTGCTTAGCTTTAGATTTATTAGACTTAGATTGTTATTTCTATTTAAAATTAATTTATTTCAGCTTTTATTTAAATGGAAAAATGGAAACTAATAATCCCACCTTTGCTATTTCTGCTCAAAATAATCCCGCCTTTTCGAAATCTGGAAATAATCCCACCTTTATACCTTATATTCTCAAAATGAGCCTTTTACCGGTTTATAAATTTGGTAACCTGTTTCAGAAGGTGACTTGACACGTGTCACCTTCTGATTGGTCATTTTAAATAATTTTATATAAAATAATAAAAAAAAAATTTAAAAAAAAAAAATCCTCTTTCCCCTTCATTTCCCTGTCGGAACCCCTTTTCCTTGCCGGAGCACCCTTCCCCTGCCGGACCTCGCTTCCGTAAAACCCAGCCACACCGTCGGACCTTGTCATCGGCTCCAGCCGAAACAGCGCAACCTTATGCCCGCCCCTTCTTCGATTCCCTCCCCTTCCATGCTGTACGTCGTCGGATTCCCTCCCCTTCACTCTTCCTTTTTTCCCCTTCCCCGATTGTATTACAAACAATTAATACAATCAATCTCTTGTGATGAATTTTAGCTTTTATAATTCATATAATCAAATAGTTTTAAGAATTAGCAAACAAAGGGGATTTATCATCATTATACTTCAATAGCTAATTAATCATCTTAACCCCACCAAATTAAAGCTTTGAAAATTGGCAAATTATCACAAATTTCTTACAAAAGTCACGAATGACCAGAAAAATGAAAAATCAAAACCCAATTCCAAACTTTCAATTTGACGAGGTGGGGGTCGGGGTGAGGTGGGCTTTCATTTTGACGGGGTCGGGCGATGGAAGTGGCTAGGAAGGATTTCGGGGTGGCAATGAAGTTGGAGGTGGGGTTCAGTTTAGGTGGTCGTTGGTGGTGGAGGTTGGGGCTAGTTTTGTTCAGGGGTGGGGGTTCGGTTCACATGACTGCTAGTGGTGGGGGTTCAATTCAGGTGGCTACTGATGGTGGGAATAATTTTCTGCTGGCTGGTGGTGGTGGGGGTTTGGTTCAGGTGGCTGATACTGGTGGAGTTAGGCTAGTTTTGTTCTGGTTAGGCCGGTGGAGTAGGGGTGGTGATGAGGCGGTGCCCATGGTGGTGATGGAGGGGGTTGCCATGAAAGAAGTTGTGGGGTGGAAAGAGAGATGAAAGGTGAAAGATTAAAAATTAAAAATTAAAAAATTAACCAGTTGAACAGGTTGGAGGTAAAAAGACCCGTTTTGAGAATATGGGGTATAAAGGTGGGATTGTTTCCAAATTTCGAAGAGGTGGGATTGTTTTGAGCAGAAGTAGCAAAGGTGGGATTATTATTTTCCATTTTTCCTATTTAAATTCCATCAACAATGTAATTTTATTTTATTAATGAAATTTTAGCTTTCAATTAAATTGTTTACTTTAAAATTGTTTTATTAAAGCAATGAAAATCGAAAAAAATTAATTTTCCAGAAATTCTTCGAGTACGGAAGTCGAAAATTTTCCGAAAAAACACCGAAATTCGCCCAGATTTTATTACCAAATTGGCGCCAGTCATTGGCATTTGGCGCCTGCCATTGAAGTCTGGCGCCAGGCGCCAATTCCATCGGCTGGCGCTGATGACTTCTAGCTGGCGCCAGGCTCTGTTCTGCGACGCCAATAATTCGCCGATTTTCTGTTGACTTTTTAATCGATTCTGGAACGCGAAGATGTCGAAAAATAAAGTGGCCGTACCCGTAAAGGGTTGCCTACGTATCCTTTCTTAAGGAATCAGGCCGAACGTAGCTCTCTTGAGTATCCTACTCAAGTAACTATGGGTAGTATTTCTTAAGTTGGTCAAGATTGGTCATGTTTGAGAATTCATTGCCATCCATATCAGTTAGCTTTGCTGCACCTCCTGACAGGATTGTTTTGATAATGTAGGGGCCAGACCAGTTAGGTCTAAATTTTCCCCTTGGGTCTAAAATATTTTTCTGTAGTGCTTTTAATACCAAATCTCCTACTTTGATATTTCTTGTCTTGACCTTCTTGTTAAAATGCCTAGCCATACGAGTTTGGTAACACTGAGTGTGATGTAGAGCTTCTTGTCGTTTTTCGTCGAGTAGAATCAATTCTTCATATCTTGCCTTAGTCCATTCAACTTCATCAAGTTTACTCTCTAACGCGATGCGTAGAGATGGTATTTCTAGTTCGACAGGTTGTACGACATCCATTCCATATACCAAGGAAAATGGCGTATTTCCTGTTGATGTACGGATTGACGTGCGATAACCCCACAATATGAAGTGAAGCTTGTCAAGCCAATCCTTATAATTTTCTGTCATTTTCTCGATGATAGTCTTTGGATTTTTATTAGCTGCCTCGACTGCTCCATTTGCTTGAGGTCTGTAAGGGGAAGAATGATGATGTTGAATGCCGTATTTTTGTAGCAATTCTTCACATTCGGCTTGAAAGTGAGTTCCATTGTCACTTATCATTTCATGTGGGACTCCGTATCGGCAGATAATATTTCTCTCGATAAAGAGTGCTACATGTTTTGCAGTGAGTTTAGCGTATGATTGCGCTTCGACCCACTTTGTGAAGTAATCGATTGCTACTAGGATAAATTCGTGGCCTCCTGTTCCTGTTCCTGGGGGAGTGATTTTGCCAATTATGTCAATTCCCCATGTAGAGAATGGCCATGGCAATGTGTAGGTGTAGAACAAAGATGGAGGGACATGTTGTAAATTGGCATAAATTTGGCACTTAGGGCATCTTTTTACGTATTGATGGCAAGCCCTATTCATTGTAGTCCAATAATATCCTTCTCGCATTATTTTCTGGACTAACATTTTTCCATTTACATGAGTGCCACAGATTCCTTCGTGAACTTTTCTCATTACTCTTTGTGTATCCACCTTTCCTACACATAGGAGAGCTCGACCTTTAAGTACCCTTTTATGTAGCTCGTTGTCTATGAGTACATATTGAGAAGCCAAAAGTCTCAACGCTCGCTTTGCTCTTTTGTCAGCATGAGGAGGGTATTCTCCGTTGGTAACATAATTGAGTATGTCCGTGTACCACGATTCTTCTTCTTCTTCTTCTTCTTCTTCTTCTTCTTGGACTAAGTCGTCGTCTTCTATAGCCTGGATATATGCTGGTTTGTGCCTTTTTTCGATAGTTAGAGGCATTTTCTCGATCTCCGTGGGAATCCTAACCATTGAGGCTAATCTTTCCAAGGCATCAGCAAATTGGTTTTCTTCTCTAGGTAGATATGTGTATTCTACCTTCTCTAACTGATCGGTAAGAAATCCAGATAGGTTTGGTAAGGGGCTAGGCTTTCGCTCCTTACTTTCCACCTTTTAGATATCTGATTGATGATCAAAGAAGAGTCTCCAAATATCCTTAACTTCTTTACTCCCAATGCCAAAGCTGTTTCAAGGCCTAACACGCATGCTTCATATTCAGCAGCGTTGTTGGTAACGTCGAAATCAAGCTTTATTGAGATTGGAACGTGCTCTTCTTTAGGTGATACTAGTAGCACTCCGACGCCACATCCCTTTTGGTTTGAGGCTCCGTCGAAATACAAGGTCCAAGTATCATCTTCAGTGACCATTAGGTCTTCATCTGGAAAGTCATTGTCTTGTATTGGCGTCGAGTCCTCTATTGGAAAATCTGCTAGAAAATCTGACACTACAGATCCTTTAATAGCTTTTTGTGGCATAAACCGTACATTAAACTGGGCTAGATTGACTATCCATCTTGATATGCGTCCATTGAGTGTAGAATTCTCGAATAGATACTTCAGTGGATCTAATCGGGAGACTACGAAAATGGTATGCACCAACATGTAATGTCTTAACTTAGTTGTGGCCCACACCAAGGCGAGACACAATTTCTCGAGCGGTGTATAGCGTGTTTCGTATTCGAGCATCTTTTTACTTAGGTAATAGATTGCGTTCTCTTTGCCTTCTACTTCTTGTGCTAGCATGGCTCCCATTGTCTCTTTGGTAACCGTCAAATATAACCTATGAGGTATTCCGAGAAGGGTTGGCGCTGATGCGGGAGGATTTACGAGATAGGCTTTGATCTTTTCAAAGGCATTTTGACACTCGTCATCCCATATTACTGGTACATTCTTCTTGATCTTTTTGAAGATTGGTTCACATATTGTCGTCATCTTTGATATGAACCTACTTATGTATTGCAACCGGCCAATAAATCTTCGAATCTGCTTCTCAGTCTTGGGCGGTGGCATTGACATGATTGCTTTAATCTTGGTTGGATCTACCTCTATTCCTCTAGAGCTTATGACGTATCCCAAGAGCTTGCCTAAGGTGACTCCAAAAGCACATTTTGATGGATTCAACCTCATGTTATATTTTCTTAGCCTTTCGAAAAATTTCCTTAAGGCTACTTGATGGCCTAGACGGTCTTTTGATTTTACAATCATGTCGTCGACGTATACCTCAACTTCTTTGTGCATCATGTCATGGAGTAAGGCAATTGCTGCACGTTGATAAGTAGCACCCGCGTTTTTCAACCCGAATGGCATTACCGTGTAGCAGTAAGTGCCCTATGGTGTTATAAAGGTTGTCTTCTCCATGTCTTCTTCTGCCATGAGAATCTGGTTGTAACCTGCGTATCCATCCATGAATGAGAGAAGCGCGTGATTTGCCGTGTTGTCTACCAGAATATCGATGTGTGGCAAAGGGAAGTCGTCCTTTGGACTTGCCTTATTTAGATCTCGATAGTCGACACACATCCTTACCCTTCCGTCTTTCTTTGGAACTGGGACGACGTTGGCGACCCATTCGGGGTATTTGGATACCTTGATGAAACCTGCAGTTATTTGTTTTTGAACTTCTTCTTTTATTTTAAGTGCTACGTCGGGTTTCATTCGACGCAACTTTTGTTTTACAGGTTTCATTCCTGGAATTAGTGGTATAGTGTGTTGAGCTATTTCTGTATTAATGCCTGGCATATCTTCATATGACCAAGCAAATACATCGATAAATTCTTTAAGTAAGTTAATTAAATCGGTTCTTTCTTGTTTATTCAATGTTAGTCCGATTTTAACTTCTTTTTTATGAGTTGAATCATTCGAGACATCAACTGTTTCAGTTTCATCAATTACCGGTGTTTTCTTTTCGAGTGTTTCCATTGCTTTAATAATTTCTTTGTCTTTTTCATCGTTAGCTAAGCAATGCTCGTCATCTTGGGTTAGGGAGGAACACAAGAAGTGAGGAGAATGAGAAATATTATTATACTCTGAGATCATTACATCAAAGAGTGATATGTCCTCAGGGACTGGATCACTAACTATATTAGGAGAAGAAATAGGAGGGGGAGGTGTTACTACTGAAGACTTGAAAGACTCTAAAGGGAAAGACTCTGACTCAGACGACTCTTCAAACATCGGTCCTTGCCCTGTCAAGATGGATATCTTCCTTCCGCTTGGAGTAGTCACCTTGATAGTCTTGCGCCACCCTTGTTGTGAGCCTTCGGCTGGAGTAATTAGCTTTGAGGGGTCGAAGCTTTCACTTTGTAGGACTGTTTGAATGAGCGAGGAGTTATCTTCTTCATAAGTTGGCTCATTCTTTTCTCGCCCAAACAATAATCCCATGACGTTAAAGTCAAAGCATGGGGGTGCTTTCTCCTTATGGACGATAGTTGGGATTTCATCAGTGAAGTAGCAATCCAAGAAAATCTCGAATCCCGGTTGTCTTATACTGTTTACAATAAATGGCTCGGGAAATTCATGGCATGGATAGTCTTCTCCTTCTTTTATGAACTGACCATTAAGCGTAAGAGGGTACTGATCCATTGGAATTGCTTTCCTTTGAATGCGAGCGTCCCTACGTGCTTTCAACTTGTCCTGGGCTCGCTTGAGATCTTTCCGAGTCGGTTCGAAACCAAGTCCGAAAGTATCTAACTTAGGGAGGCCAGGTGACTCCAGCGATTTTGCTATCCCTTTCTTCTTTCCTAGGGTCATCCCAGGGAAGTGTCCTTGTTTCTTCAGCATGGTGTTGACAATCATGTTGGAATGGGGGTCATGGCAAAGAGATGTCCTTTCATCCTCCTAGATCAAGGAGACTTCTTCGTTATAGCCCCGTAGGTCTTCATCATCTTCGTCGTGCTCCACATTAATGATTGGATTTTCTATGGATTTGATTCTCATTGGCGAAGCATCGATAGTGATTGGAATTCCTCCAACTATGGCTTTTACTTGTTGGTGGAGAGATGAAGGGACGGCCTTTAGATCATGAAGCCAAGGGCGTCCCAACAACAAGTTGAATGAGGCTTTGATGTCCACTACTTGAAAAGTAGTAGCATGTTCTATTACTCCTGCCGTTACATTTAGGGTTATTTTGCCAAGATCTTGACGGCGAGTATTATCGTAGGTTCTTATTCCTTGTGTGGACGGAGTTAAATCTTCGTCCCTTATGCCGAGCATCTTCGCAGTTCTAAGTGGACAGACATTGATAGCCGATCCACTGTCTACAAGAGTCATGGGAACATTCATTCTTTTGCAGACTACCGTGAGGTTTAATGCCTTGTAATGTTTGTCACCTTCTGGGGGTAAATCTTTGTCAGAAAAGGTGATCAAATTAATCGGACTAGGAAGGTCACTTGTGAGGAAGTTGGCTAGTCCCTCAGGAGTAGTGTCAGAATCTATCCCGATTTTGTCTAAGGCATTCATTACAGCCAACCTATGCTCTCGAGATGTTTCCAGAAGTTTCCACACATTCATCTCAACTTTTGTCTTCTTAAACTGTTTAACAATGTCATTGTCTTCGATGTTAGGTATGGGAACTTGATGTATGGTGGGCATAGGTTGTGTTGAAATGGGAGGTTGCATTCTCCAGATCTTGTGAGGACATCTATTGATGAATCTTCTTCAGCCTAAATTTCATCTGTGTTGTATGACACAGAAGGTGAAGGTCCTACTGTGTCCTTTAGATAGACATCTTCTTCATCACTGTCCCAAACTCCATTAATGGTTGTTTGCTCTTCTTGTTGAACTTGGACTAGTTTCTTTTCATCAATCATTTTTTGTACCAAATCCTTTCTATAGTGTGACCCCCTGATTGATGATACTGGCAGTAATATGTATCTGTCCTTTTTAATGACTCAAATGGTCTCGGTTCGAGAGGTTTGACCTCTCCACTTTCGGAGAGCATTTTAAACATTTGTGCATATGGGATCCCAATTGGAGTGTAGATTCTATTGCTCTTCTTGGGTTTTTCAGTGACTTGTAAGGGAAAGTGCTTTGCCTCATAAGTCGTCCTCACTGGTGTGAATTCTCTTTTAGGTTCTTCTTTCGGAAGTGGAAGCTCATCATATTTCCTGTGGAGTTCGTTCATAACTTTGAGAGCTTCACGTAGTAATTGTGATGCCTCCTTCATAGATAATGTGAGCAAATGTATATCTTCCTTATTTGCCGGTTCTGGAAGGCTATCTTTGACATCTAAAAAGATCTCCTCTTCTATTTCTTCGACGGGTTTAATGAGAGAGGAGGGATCAACCTCGTTTTCCTCATCGGAGATAGCTAGAGTATGAGCTAGAGGTGCATTGTCGATGCTTGGCTTCTTACTGGCAGGGGGCAACGGCAGTTTGTTATTGTCGATTAGGTCTTGGATAGCTTCCTTAAGCTTCCAACGGCTTTTAGTGGAATGGCCCCTACCTTGGTGATACTTACAGTGTGCATTGGGGTTCCAGTTAACCGACCTCTTCTCAACTGGTGGGTCCCCAAATGGCCCAATGGGAGTTATAAGACCTTTTGCATTTAATCGATCAAATGCGGTGTCATAACTCATGCCAATAGGAGTGAAGTTCCTCCTAAATGGTTTCTTCTGTCCTTGGCTGTTCATGGCAAGAACTTTTCCTAAATTAAAGGTGCTAACATTATTTGAGTGGGTGGTTTTGGAAGAATAAGGATTGTTGTTCTTCTTTCCTTTCCAGCCACTGTTGGAGTTATTGTGGGCAGCTTTTGACTTAGCCAAGTCATCTTTAATATTGATCCCAATGTCATAAACAGCCTTAAAGGTATGGAGATTATTTTAATATTTAAGATGCTTGGAATATTTTTCTTGGAGATTCTTGATAAATAGTCTCACAGACTCTTTTTCACTTGGCACCTCAATCATCTTAGCTGAGGTTTCTCTCCACTTGTTAAAGAAAGAGGTGAAGCCTTCATTCTCTTTCTGTTTGAGGATTTCAAGTTCTCTATGGTCAGTCTCGACTTGAATGTTGCACTTGTACCTATCAACGAAAGAATTTGCTAAAGACTCCCAGGTAGAGGTCTTTTCTTTCTCGAGAGAAAAGAACCATTGTTGGCAAACGGTCTCGAGAGATAGTGAGAACAGAGAAGGGAAGACCTTCTTATCGATACCCTTGATACTCATTATTGTTTCAAATGCTCTTAAATGAAAGTATGGGTTGTCAATTGCTCTGAATTTTGGGATGTCGTTGGCGTTGAACTTCTGCGGAAGAAGATCTTTGTCCATCGAGACCCCTTGTGATGTAAGCTCTTGAAACTTGTAGTCTCTAGACAACTTGCTTAGGCTCTCTTGCATGAGGTCCATTTGTTGTTGCTTCACGGGATCGTCGATCCTAAGTGCGAGAAGCTTCAGTGTCTCAGTCATAGTAGCCAGTTGGTTCTTAAGATCATTGACTTCTTCTTGAGTTGCCATTATAACCCTAGCTTTCCTCTTGCGAGCTATAGGTTTGTCGAAAAGTTGGACTTGTACGAAGAGGTTATCTTTGATTAATCGTCCTTCCTTTCTTGACCACGCGCTGTAAATTAAACCATTTTGCGTTTTAATTACTTGACTCGAATCAACTTGACTTTATGGTTTATTTTTAGGGAACTAAGTATTATTATTTTTATATTTGAGGATTAATATCCGACTTACCCCCCTAAAAAAATTTACGGAAAAACGCGCACACAAGACTCTCTTAATCATGGTCAAAGTATGTGTATTGGTGTGTGCGTTGAGTGTAAGTGACATGCTTGGACTCTTGTGTAAGACCATGGGACTTAGTGCCTAAACTCTATCATTGATTCAATTAAATATTATTGACAGCAAAATTAACCGAATTAAACAGAAAACTGATTAATTAGACCCTAGGTGATGACTCGACAAATAATCCGAATTGTCGGCCAAGCGACAGGACTGGCGTCACACTGCGAAGCTTGACGCCAGACAACATAGATGTCGTCAGGCGCTATACACCATAGTGTGACACTACAACTCAGACCTTGGCGCCAATAGTGGAGCTTCGGTCTGGGACTGTTTCGGTGTTATTAGTCAACTAGGGTATGCCTAAAGTCGTACTAGGTCAATTCCGATTAAAATATTAGACTTTATTGACTCAAATTAAATAATTAATTAATTAATTAGGCAAAGTTCTTTAAGTCATTAATTTATTTAGTCTCAACACAAGTCAACAAACGGTTAAGAGAAACATATATATGCACAACAAATGATGCACAATTAGCCAAGTAGGCACAATATGATGCAATGCGTTCGCAACCTAACCATGGCTCTAGTTCTCTAAAGTTCGGGATATGGTTTAGTCAAAGAGGGTCCATGGTTAATTGTCCGGATGCACCGCGCGGAAGCCTAACCGTGAAGGGTTGGCGCGAGTGAATGGGACACCGCAAGTTTTAGAAAAAACTCGCTTCCATAGTTTGGTGAATTCAACATCTCGGATGTACCCTTTGTTGCACGGAGCGTTCAATCGGGTAGATGGAGCATGAATTCCCAGAGGGTTATGTCCATATGTAGAACACATATGGGTTTCAGAAAAGTGAGAAAAAATTCAATCAAGAAGCAGGATCGAGCAAACAATACGTGTAGACACCTAAAAATGTCTCCCCAAAACCAAATCCGATGATAAATAACCTTTCACCGCCACTATTGGTCGGGTTTAGTATTTAATCCCGAGAGTGCTTAAAAAATTGTATTTTATTAAATTCTTATTTTTGAAAGGTCTATGGATCAGTCTTGGTGTTTGGTAAAAGCATAGTTTTAATTTTAGCCCAAACTTGTTAATTAATTTTAAGCCCAAACCTTTTTATTTTATTATTTTATTATTTATTATTTTTGGCCCAAATATTTTATTTATTTTTATTTTATTATTTTCTTATTTTAGCCCGAATAATAAAGTCAGAAAAAAGCCCGAAATTATCAATCGACACTTAAAAAGCCGAAAGAAATTAGGGTTAAAAATGAATTTAGACGGAAAAATGGACTGGAGCTGACCGTGTCACGGTACATCTTGACCGTGTCACGGGAACTGTTCCTGTCTGACGGTGGGACTTCCCGTGACACGGGAAGTTCCGTGTCCTTTCCGCGTAAACCCTTAACGCGTTTTCCGTCCCGTTTTCTGAAAATTTCCCGCGTCACTCCAAAATTGACCGTGTCACGGGAACTTGTACCGTCTGACGGTACAATCTAACCGTGTCACGGTACAGTCTGACCGTGTCACGGGATACTTTTTTAGGGTTTTTATCATTTTAGGGTTCCGTGTGCTCCCTCAGCACATTTCCCTATAAATACCCCCTCATTTCTGATGTACGGGGCAACGAGAATTCGATTATTCTTATTTTCTCTCTTCTATGCTATTAACCTAAACACTAGCCTACCCCTTTTCACTTCAAAATTCCTTCTTCAAGCACTCAAAGGAGTCCATATTTTACTCGAGATTCTGTCCTTAAGCCAAGGCGTGAAAGGTAGAATCGTTTGAGGGTTTGGCCCCAAAATCAACCTTATTTTATTTAATTTAATTTAATCATTGTTTTATTATTTCCTTGAAGTTACTAACTCGTTTATTATTTTCTAGTTGCAAACAAACAGATTCAAAGTAAGGATCATGCTCTTGTTATCATTATTATTTTTCTAACAATTTTTATATTGTTGGAATTATGATTAAATTGGTTTTTATATTAATATTGATTCTATTATTTTTTTTTATCACCATATTGCATGTTAAAGGGAATATGTAATTGAAAATCACGACTAATAAGATAATTTGGACGACCGGTTTAGGATCCTTTTTAATCTTATTATTAATTGAAGTGATCACCAAATTTTTAGAATTATGTGTGCATTAATTTTAAACCAATTTAGTTAAATAATAGTTTGGAGCGAATTGAATTATTGTTTGTATGCCTTTGAGATCACAGGAATGCTTTTCAATATAAGAATCGAGTAGAGGCCAATACGGGCGAATGTGACTCCATGACTCACTTCGTACCATCATCCCCGATCCTCCTTTCGTGGTTCCGAACCTTATGGAGTTAGTAATATCATGGATTATGAATGGGGTGTAACCTTCACAGGTCAATCGTTGTTGCCTATCGTTGTCCCTTATCGTGGTTGCCTTTTTATGATCCGTGAACGGTTTACAAGTTCCAAAAAAAAAAACTTGTTGGCGGCTCCCTACTTTATTTGTCCCTAATCGTAATGTCAATTCCCACTTTCTATGAGTGCCAAGCATATTTACCACATGCTTTTAACGTAGGCGCACTTCAAACGACGCCTACAATTTGGCGACTCCACTGGGGAGGATTCTTAATTATTTATCAATTTGAGTGATCGGTATTTAATTAAGATGAGTGGATGAGACTTGAAAGATTCTTGAAAAAAATATTCCTGTGATTAATTTGGCATTTTTGCATCTGCATAGACGTTTTAACGTCGCATTCAGGTTTGTCCCGTAGGAAAAATTGGATAACTCGGTTGCGCGCAAAAGCAAACAGGGCACCAGTCAGATTTTCTGACTGCCGTGTCACGGCAGAGTCTGCCGTGTCACGGTATAGTGTACCGTCTGACGGTACACTGTACCGTGACACGGGAATTTCTGCCGTGTCACGGCAGTCCTAAAATCTGTCTGGTGGCCTATTTTATTTTCTCACAGTCGACTTCCTTCGATTTTTCTGAAAAACGTATGTGTTCTACATGCGTCTTAGCCCCGGGGGATTTAAGCTCTATCAACCTAAAAACGCTAATGGCAATAAGGGTTCATCCGAGTCATTAAATCCACCCAAACCATGGAGTCGAGTTCGATTTCATCACGAACTCGCGGAGCCGCCCGTTGGCATACACCCTCAAGGGAGGCTGCCTTGCTAACGCGTCCAAACTCTTAACCATGGTACCCTTTTGACACCCAAAGCTTGACCAATAGTTGAACATAGATCTTGACTTTAGGTTGCGAACTTTTTTTTTACATCATCGTGCCTAAATGCTATGTGTTTGTTCGGTGCTAACCCTAATGTGTTTGCTCTTTTTGTTTGACCCATGACCGAGGGTTTTTATTCTCACATAGTAATTAGTACGGACTTAAAATCGATTAAAATCTGGAAAAAAAAATCACAAAACTGACCTGGAACAGCGCACCGTGTCACGGCATTGTCTGTCGTGTCACGGTGAACAGTGTCGTGACACGGGAGAGTCTACTGTCTGACGGTAGGCTTAACCGTGTCACGTCAGTCTGCACCGTGACACGGTGCCCAGGAAAGTGTCCCGTCAGTCTTTTTTCTCGATTTTTGTGTCCAGTATTGAGTCGTGTCTAGCTATACGGTCAAAACACGCATCTATAACCTCACCTAATCACTCTCATATTATGTCCACACACTTTTTTTTCGTCATGCACCACTTTTGACCGTATTTTAGGGAAGTTTTGTTTTTTTTTTGTGTCGTTTTTTTCGGAGTAAGTTGGATGGTATCCTCCCATGTTTTCTTTTTTAATAAGTAGAGCTTCAATAAATTTTTTTTTTCTTTTTTTAATCCGGATAAGTTAAGGTCAAGTTTGGGTCATTAAAGGTGTGTTTATTTCGGTGTCACGGCACTTGGGCAAGAAGCAAGGGTAGATTGTTACGGTTCGAGTCCATACCTCAATAACCTCTTATACCAAAGAGGCGTACAAGGAAACCACCTCAGTCATCTCCACAAGATCCGTCTCCAGTCTACTTTCAACCAATGGCCACTAAGGAAGACATCGAGAACCTCAACAGGACAATCGAAAGATTGTCTGACATGATGCAAATACTCACTACTAGGGTCAGCACTGTAGAGCAAGACGAGCAAAACAGTGTCACTACTGCTGCAATGGATAAGCTCAAGGAACAGATGAGCAAGATTTTTGAAGAGTTCACTTATGTGGAACAGCCTATCACCTCCTCGTCCATAAGGGAGAAGCTTCCTGAGAAGTTTTCCACTGCTGATATATCCAAGTTCAAGCCTATTGATAACCCGCTTTTCCATTTGAAGGCTTTTTCTGCAACTATGGCTCTTAAGGGAGTAGATGTGACACTCTTCCCTACGGTGTTTCCTCTTTCCTTAGAGCATGCTTGTCAACAGTTGTTCTATTCTCTGGAATCCAAGCATGTCGCGACCTGGGAGGATGTTACTGAAAGCTTTATGAATCGGTACAAGTGTAACATCCAGGCCAAGACTTCTGAACGTGAACTCTTCATTCTCAAATAGAAAGAGAATGAAGGCTTCACCACTTACCTAAGCAGGTGGAGAGAAACAGCTGCGCTCTTCGTGGATCCTCCCAAGGAGAAGGAAATGGTTCGCTTGTTCATTGCCAACCTGACTCATAAGCATAAGCAACACCTGAAGTTTCTACCCCTAAGTACCTTTGATGCTGTATACGATATTGGAATCAATATCGAAGACGAACTGATGAAATCTGTTGGTAGCAACAATAACAACAGTACTTGGAAAAACAAGAAGAACGACACTCCAACTATGACCCCAATGCTTATTGCAAGTATCATCAAGGCAAGGGTCATAACACTGAGAAATGTTGGAGGCTGAAAGACGCAATCCAAGACCTGATAGATTCTAACCAACTTCCCGTCCCTCCAGGGGTCAAGAAGCCTAACATTCAAACAGGTCCTCTTTCTGATGCTTTGGCTATCATGGGAGATGAAGTCTCCTTTGATCCGTCAAAACTCATTCAACCTGTGAATGAACCTCTGCCGGAAGTTGTATTTATCTCAAGCACTGAAGAAGTGAATGGGATTTGGGATAGTAATGATGAAGATGTCTATCTCAAAGATATAGCCTGTTCATCTCTCGGCACCAGTAAAGATGTTTGGGGGGACCTTGAGGTCAAGGTTCTCACTAGAAGTGGACGGTTGCAACAACCTAACCCACCTCCACCACAATCAAACCCGATAGTTGATCCCATCGACCCGGTGAATAGCGATGTGGTCAAACAGCTGCAAAAGACCAAGGTGAAGATGAATGTATGGAGACTTTTGGCCACTTCCCACGAGCATCGAAAGGCTGTAATGAATGCTCTGGTGAAGATAGGAGTTGATGATGACATGACTCCTCAAGGATTGGTCAACTTTCTCACTACTGAGCTGCCGAGTACTAGCAATCTGATCTCCTTTTCTAATAAGGATCTACCCTCGGAAGGGGACCAACATAATAAGGCCTTACACCTCACTATAGTGTGTAGGCAGATGAATGTTCCTATGAGCCTGGTTGATAATGGCTCTGCAATCAATGTGTGCCCACTCTGTACTGCAAGGAAGTTCGGTATAAAGAATGAAGAGTTGACTCCCTTCACTCAAGGGATTCGAGCTTACGATAATACCCGCCGTCAAGCCGTGGGTACTATCGTACTGAATATAACTACTGGGACCATTGAACGTCGCACCAAATTTCAGGTGGTGGACATTAAGGCCTCTTTCAATCTGTTATTAGGACGCCCTTGGCTTCATGAGCTAAAGGCGATTCCGTCATCGCTTCACCAGAAAGTGAAAGCCATAGTTAGAGGGGTCCCGATTACCATCGACGCTTCTCCTATGCGCATTCAAGTTATTGATACTCCTATCGTCCATGTTGAACATGACGAGGAAGATGAAGATCTGTGGGGGTTTTCACTAGATGATGTTCTTGTGATCGAAGAAGAGGAAAGGTGCCATCTCGACTCCGATCCCTACTCAAATACCAGTATCAACGCCATTCTGAAGAAGCAAGGTCACTTCCCTGGAATGACCCTTGGGCTCAAGAAGAAAATGGCTAAATATTGGGGCCATCCTAGTGTGCTCAAGAAGGATACTTTCGGCTTGGGATTCAAGCCAACAAAAGAATATCTCAAACAAGCTGCATTGAAAATGAAAGCTCGCAACAACGCTCGAATCACGAAGACAGAAATGGCCATGGATCCATATCCGTTCACCCTCAATGGCCAGTACATCAAAGAAGGGGAATACTTCCCATGCTATGAATTCCCTGAACCATTTGTCCATAATGGGATCCGTGAACCGGGATTCGAGGTGTTCCTCGATTGTGACTTCATCGATGAAGAGCTCTCCACAGTTGAGAAGTCAGCTAGCCTGAACTCTGATGATCTGGGAATCAACCTTCTTTTTGGAATGGAGAAGAATGAATCCAAGCCGGTCTGCAATGATAACTCCGAGCTCGTTCAAGCCGTCATAGCGAACAAGGATTTCGACCCCTCCGAGTTAATCGTCCAAGCTGACAACATTTCAAGGGGATGGCGCAAGACATTGAGGATCACTACGCCGAGTGGAGAGAAGTTGGAAATAACCGCTGGCGAGGGTCCTATGTTTGATGAGTCTGAATCGTCCGGGTTTGAGTCCGAGTCTGAGTCTAAGTCTGTAGATGAGTCCTTAGAGTCTGAGGCAGGCCCTCTTTCTGCTATAGAGTTCAACCCTGAGTCTCTTGTTGAGTTATATCCTTCTAGTCCTAATAATTCTGGTGAGGTCGCAGCCGACCTTTCCTCTCTTGATGTATTAGCCAATAAATTCAATGAAATGAATGCCTTTGCTTACGATGCGTGCCATCCCCCTAGCCCTGATCAATATTGCTTTGCTAATGATAAAAATGACAAAGAAATAATAAAAGTAATGGAAGAACATGAAAATAAAACAGCAGTTATTGAAGATACAGAAACAATTAACATTTCCAATGATACGACTTTTAAAGAAGTAAAAATTGGATTAACACTAAGTCAAGATGAACGCAAAGAGTTAATTAACTTGCTTAGTGAATTTGTTGATGTATTTGCTTGGTCATATCAAGATATGCCAGGAATTGACAGGGATATAGCTCAACATACGATACCACTCATTCCAGGTATGAAGCCTGTCAAACAAAAGCTGCGCCGAATGAAACCAAATGTGGCTCTCAAAATCAAAGAAGAAATCAGGAAGCAATTGGCCGCAGGTTTCATCAGAGTATCCAAGTATCCGGAATGGATAGCAAATGTGGTTCCAGTTCCAAAGAAGGATGGAAGGGTTAGAATGTGTGTTGATTACAGGGATCTCAATAAAGCAAGCCCAAAAGATGGGTTCCCTCTACCTCACATTAACATTCTGGTCGATAATACAGCAAACCATGCACTCTTGTCATTCATGGATGGTTACGCCGGATATAATCAGGTATTGATGGCCGAAGAAGACATGGAAAAAACCACATTCATCACACAGTGGGGTATATATTGCTATACGGTAATGTCATTCGGGTTGAAAAACGCGGGTGCCACATACCAAAGAGGAGCTACAACATTGTTACATGATATGATGCACAAAGAGGTGGAGGTCTATGTCGATGATATGATTGTCAATTCTAAGGATCGCCCAGGCCATATCGTCGCACTTCGCAAGTTTTTTGAAAGACTCCGTAAGTACAACATGAGATTAATTCCAGCAAAATGTGCATTCGGAGTCACGTCAGGCATATTACTTGGATATGTGATCAGTTCCCGAGGGATTGAAATAGATCCTTCAAAAGTAAAAGCGATCATGGCCATGCCTCCACCCAAAAATGAGAAGGAGATTCGAGGCTTCATTGGAAGGTTGCAGTATATAAGTAGGTTCATATCAAAGCTCACAGCGATATGTGAACCTATATTCAAGAAGCTTAAGAAGAATGTCCCAGTCACATGGGATGATGACTGTCAAAAGGCTTTCGACAAAATCAAAGAGTATTTGGCAAACCCACCCGTGCTAGCGCCATCAATACCTGACTTTCCTCTTCGACTCTACCTTACGGTCACAAGAGAAACGATGGGGGCAATGCTAGCACAAGAGATCGAAAGCAAGGAGAATGCAATTTATTACCTGAGCAAGAAACTCCAAGGATATGAGACGTGATACACGCCTCTCGAGAAGTTGTATCTCGCACTTGTATGGGCCGCACAGAAACTAAGACATTACATGCTCACTCATACAGTCCATGTCGTGTCTAAAATGGATCCTCTCAAATACCTGTT
The DNA here is from genome assembly GCF_001683475.1 of Chenopodium quinoa. Taxonomy (NCBI): domain Eukaryota; kingdom Viridiplantae; phylum Streptophyta; class Magnoliopsida; order Caryophyllales; family Amaranthaceae; genus Chenopodium; species Chenopodium quinoa. Next base: position 1,791,016 of record NW_018742455.1, read on the forward strand.
CAAGAAAGCAACACTCAACGGCAGATTATCAAGATGGATAGTCAATCTAGCTCAATTTGACTTGAGATTTGTGCCACAAAAAGCCATCAAAGGTTCCGCAGTTTTTGACTTCTTAGCAGACTTCCCGTTAGAAGAAGCTGAAAAAGAAGAAGATGAGTACGATTTCCCTGACGAAGATTTACTCATGACCGAAGACGATAGTTGGACGCTATATTTCGATGGAGCTTCAAACCAAAAAGGATGTGGTGTAGGAGTCTTGCTCGTACTGCCCAATGAAGAACACATCCCAATTTCCATGAAGCTCGACTTTGATGTCACCAACAATGCCGCAGAATATGAAGCATGCATTTTGGGATTAGAAACAGTTGTCGCCTTGGGAATCAAGAAACTCAGAATCTATGGTGACTCTTCACTAATCATTAACCAAATCTCTAAGAGATGGAAAGTGAGGAGTGAAAGTCTCGCTACGTATCAAGCTCATCTGGAAACTCTCACGGAGCAACTAGATGAAGTGGAATATACGTATTTGCCAAGAGAAGAAAACCAGTTCGCCGACGCACTAGCTAAGTTAGCATCAATGGTGCGAATTCCAGCTGACACCATCAGGATGCCACTGACCATAGAGAGAAGATATGAGCCAGCTTATGTTCATGCACTTGACGATGAACAAGAACCACAGGAAGAAGATGAAGAGCCATGGTATACAAACATCCTTAATTATGTGACAAAAGCAGAGTACCCTCCTGATACTGATAAAAGGGCACGCCGTGCTTTGAGGCTCCTGGCCTCACAGTATGTGCTCATCAGGGGAGAACTCCACAAGAGAACCGCAACGGGAAGGAATCTCTTATGTATAGCCAAGAAAGAAGCACATAAAACCATGGAAAACCTTTATGCTGGTATATGTGGAACTCACATGAATGCAAAAATGCTAGTCCAAAAGATTCAACGACAAGGTTACTATTGGACTACTATGGAGAGAGATTGTCACGAGTACGTCAAGAAATGTATGAAGTGTCAAATCTATGCAAACTTACAGCATGTTCCACCTTCGCTTCTCTACACGTATACTTCTCCATGGCCTTTCTCCACTTGGGGCATTGACATCATTGGAAAAATCACACCACCAGGACAAGGGGGGCATGAATTCATTCTTGTAGCAATCGACTACTTCACCAAATGGGTCGAGGTAGCTTCATATGCCAAGCTGACGGAAAAACACGTAGCTCAATTCATTGAGAAAAATATTATATGTCGCTATGGGGTACCACATGTGATGATCAGTGACAATGGAACACATTTCCAAGCCGAATGCGCGGAATTGTTGCAGAAATATCGTATCAAACATCACCGATCATCACCTTACAGACCACAAACAAACGGAGCAGTCGAATCGGCCAACAAAAATGTGAAGACCATCATCAAAAAGATGACGGAAAATTATAAGGATTGGCCAAGTAAGCTACATTTCGCCCTTTGGGGTTATCGAACCTCTGTTCGTACATCGACAGGGGCTACCCCCTTTTCTTTGGTCTATGGCGTCGAAGCTGTACAACCAATCGAGCTCGAGATACCTTCTCTCCGAATCGCATTGGAAAGCCAACTAGATGAAGTCGACTGGATTAGAGCAAGATACGACGAACTGGTCCTCCTTGATGAAAAACGCTTGGCAGCTTTGCATCATGTCCAAACCTACCAACAGCGTATGGCACGACATTTTAATAAAAAAGTCAAGACCAGGAACATCAAAGAGGGTGACCTAGTGCTTAAGGCACTCCGCAAAAATGTGTTAGATCCAAGAGGAAAATTCAGACCGAACTGGTCAGGCCCGTACATTGTTAAAGCCATCCTGTCTGGCGGAGCGGCAAAATTGGTAGACATGGACGGTAACGGCTTCCATAATTTAACCAACTTGGATCAACTCAAGAAATTCTACGCCTAGTCGCATGGGTTCATGACCCAATAGAGCTACGTCTGGCCTGATTCCTTTTTAGGATACGTAGGAAACCCCTCAAGGGGGCCCGACCACTTTAAAATAATAAAATCCTCCCTCTATTGATTTAATATGTGCCCGGTTCAACAATGCGTCACGGAAAAATGAAAAAAAAAATAAAAAAAAGGGGTAAATATGCCGCGACACGGGACATATTCCCGTCTGACGGGAAACTGTTCCGTGCCACGTCATCTTGTCTGTCAAAAAAAAAAAAAAAAAAAAACTTTCTGCCGTGACGCGGGAATCTGAACCGTGTCACGGGACCCTCTGACCGTGACACGACAGATTTTCAGTTTCCCGTTTTATTTATTGGCGCATTCGTTGCGAATTTCCTGTTCGAGTTTTTGTTTTCGTTCTTCCATTGCGTCCGACTCCTTGACTCGGATAATAAATAAAAGTCATTGTAATTTTTATTTTAAGAAATAAATGCGCTATTATTATTAAAATAAATGCGATTACAATATTGGCATCATACGCCTTATTTTAAATAAAAATTATAAATAATAAAATGCAAAGAACTATTGATCTAATCTCTCTTCTCTTTAGGAACATCCTTCTCTTGCTCAATTAAGTCGGCCTTCACCATTAGTGTGTCTTTTGTAGCCCGAACCGTCACACCCCTAGTCGAACTTTCGCCCCTTTCACCTTTCTTGAACTTTTTCGGTTGTTTCTCCCTATACACCATCTTTTCTTTACCCTTTCCTTTCACATAGGTCTTCTTCCTTGGCATCTTAGGAGTCTTAAACTCAATTCCTTGTGTTCTCGGACCTAGGCGATCTTTAAGAGGAGCTCTCTTCTCTCCAAGACGACTCTTTACATCAGACTTGCGCGATCCGAATCGTTCCCTTCTACTTCTAGGATTCAACCACGCCTTGTATGCACTAGATAATGGAGGAGGAGCTTGGTCACTTGCAGAAACGGTCCACAAAGGTCTTCCAGTCCAATAAGCCTCGTACTTGTGAACGTTACTTTCATGTAACTATACTTCACGAGGACTATCAGTCGAGAGGACAGTAAAAGGTCAGTTTGGAGATACTAGGAACACAACAATATGGAGTTTCATTCGTGCCAACCATCCTAGTAAGCCTCCACCAAGGCACCACCCAACGAATGGAAAATTCTCCCTTTGCAAAGAAATTTTTCCAATCTTCATACGACATGTTCGCAGAATAATTCTTCTTCCTACGGACTAAGTCGTTAAGGCCATATTTTTCAATATCGTCGGGGGCTTCAAATAATTCCAAACGCTCCATCAACCAAATCTGCAAAACAAGAAAAAAAAAGAATATTAATCGAAAAAAAAAACTGCAGATTCCCGTGACACGGCAGTTTTGACCGTGTCACGGCAGACTCTAACCGTGACACGGTGACTGTTTTGTGTCACGAGGGCTATTCGGAGCGTATTTTTACCTGTAATAGTACCAGAGAGCCCTTCCTGATGGCTTTCCGGTTAATTTTTGCCTCGTCAAGACCACGAAATGTTTCTCCAAGGCACGAGATCTTCCGGATTCAACATGCTCAAGCACAGACGCTAGACAAGCATGTCCTACCCTACCGTTTGCAAATAGTAACTTGCTAAACATGCAAAAAATATATGCCCTTCTACGATATACATGATAAGACTCAGAGATAGGGCGATTAAAATATAAGTTAGCAAGTTTTTCTAAATCTACTTCATTACCACAAACAATTCTATTTAAATCTGGATCTATTAGATTCAGATGGCGTTCAAAGTCTTGGTAATAATATTCGCGTAAGGTAGGCATGGCAATAAGATTTCTAGCAGGAAATCCAAAGATTGCACCAAATTCCTCCAGCAGAGGACAGATCTCATCATAATCAAATTTGAAACAGTGCGTTTCCGGACTTTAATAATCTAATGCTGCTCTAAGAAAATCATGTTCAATAGCTACATGTCGCAGGGCCAGCAAACCCCTGACGTGAAATAATTCTAGCTCTCTTTTTTCAGCATTGGTTAAAGAATAAGACCAGTCGCGCAATGTATTATCAAAATTATGAGACATGATTATTGAAATATGAAATTCTAAATTATTTTGTGTTTCGTAATTATGCATATCATGAATAATCTGGTCTTATTTTATAGCAAAAGCGCTCGGAACTGCCCAGAATTTATCTTTTCGCACGCGTGAAACAAACCGCTGAATAATACGCTTCTCGTGACACGGGAAATTCCACCGTGTCACGGGAACCTTTGCCGTGACACGGCAGGTTTTGTCGTGACACGGTGAACAGTGCCGTGTCACGGCACTTTACGCGCCTGATTTTTTCATCTTTTCCGTATCTATCCGGATTTTTTTATATTTTCTTATCTTTAATGTTTATTTTTTAGTCTTTTCTGAGAGTTTTATTTCTAATAAAATTCTCACCTTTTTTATCTTTATTTTAAAATTTTATTTCCGAGAGTTTTATTTCTAATAAAATTCTCACCTTTTTATTTTTATTTTATTTCTTTATATTTGTTTTGTTTTTTTACGATAATATTTTTTATATTTATTTACTCATCATTTTATTTTATTTCTTTTCTTTTCTTTTGGGAAATTTTATTTTAAGTATTTATTTCTTTTCTTTTGGGGAAGGTCGGTACCCTCCATTACTCCACTTATATTCTTCGTCGCGTCATTAATAAGTACACAATCACACACAAAGAGTCTCAAACACACACTAACACACGTAATAATGGATGTATAAACTGTAAATAATGTACAAAGAGTCTTAATATATAAATATGTCAAGTGTCATCATAGTATGTACAAAGAGTCATAATACAAAACCCTCAGTCAGAAATCTCTAGAATCAGAATCAGTCGCGTCTCCACCCTGTGCATGTGGTTCGCCCTGGGTATATGGGAACGGCGAACCAAAGAGTCCCTCGACCATCCGAGTACGGGGAGTAGCGTCCCTACTAGTCCCCGTAGGCCTAGTAGTAGTCAAGCTCAAAGTAGGACCCGTCCAGCCGGAGAACGGAGTAGACTGGCCCAAAGATACTGGAATCGTCGGCGAAGGCATCGTCCCATACAACGGAACCGTGAACAAGCCCGACAGTGGTGGAGGAATCCCGGATAATGGGGCCGAGAATGAACCAGGATTCAAAGGAGACCTAAACTCAGGAACTAGAGGCTGTGAAAATGGCGGACGCTGAGAAGACTGACCCTGCTGCCACTGAGCCTCCTGGAACGGCCGAGTAGTCTGCGGCTCTCGCTGAGAACGCCGGTGAGCCTCGGGAGATCGTCTACCACGACCAAGCTCCTCCTCGTCCGAGCCTCTGGGCCTCAAGCGCGAGCGGGATCTCCGTCGCTCCTGAAAAAACACAAAATCAAAAGGTGTCAATGATGCAAAATAAACAAATGGTAGAAATGAAAAAATAATAAGTGATACCTCAAGGACGTCGCTAGAGCTCCGACAACTCGCACCACGCCGAAGCTTGATGATGCAATACTTCAGCGCGTACACCAGCTTCATGATTCCCATCACCTCCGGGCGGTTAGGCTGAGGATAAAAACAAAGAAAAATCAGTAATAAGCAGCATTAAAAGAGTGGATAATGCGTCAAAGAAAACTCACCGGCTCAAAAACCTCAGGCACTGACTCCTGCGCTTGTCTATAACCCTCCGGCGCGTCGGCAATATGATCCTCCGTGATACCGATCGGTCCAGGGTAGCGGACAGACTGAGGAGGAATCTGAATCCTCCTCACAGGGTGAATGGTCGTCTGAAAATATGATCGAATAATCAAGTTATTCGACTATTTAAAACAGAGACTAGCAAAGAAGATTCTCGAAAGAAATCATACCTTGGGAAGACGGGGTGGAGGAGCCAGAGAGGGAAGCAAATCCCGCGCGTAGTCGCTCTCCATGTGAACGAGCTCCTGCCACGGAATAGTATAGCGCTCTCCCCTGTTGATCAACCCCCTGATCAAGCGGGAGTCCAGCATCGATTCTGGCGGGGAAGAAGGTACCACAAAGCGATCGCCGCTATGCTGACGGACGACTCGCTCCCCCAAATACTAGACGATGCGCCCAGTACCAACCAAAATGGTACGGTACACTGAAAGACGTAGGGCCTCGGGTAGATCAGTCATCCCGGCCCAAGGACGATACTGGACATCGATGGGAACCTGGAAACCATAAAAAGTTAGGCGTGAAACAACGGAAACAACATTAGAAGGAAAAAACGCAACAAAGCTAATCCTTACGCCAACGGAAGAGGTGCCTCGGCGTAGTAGCCCACGAAGCGCCGGAACAGACTCCACCCGTGACTCTCCTCGGTCTCGCCAGCTGGCTCCGACGGGAAAGTCATGGACCACTCCCCGACGCCGGCGAGGAGCCAAGCCTGGGAAGTACTCGTAGAACCATAACTGCAACAAAAATAACATTCAGCACACGAATCGAACAAGCCAAAATGAAACAAGAAGGGAAAAGATCATCACCTCTACGACTCTCCACAGGCCGTAAACGGTGATAGGAAACTCGTCATTCAGCTGACGGCAGCCATGACGTAGAGATAGAAGAAGATCCGCGTATCCAAGACTGGCCCAACTGTAGGATCCTATCTCGGGAATCCTGGCCAAAGAAGGGAGGTAGCAGAGGAGCACGCGTGAACTCCTGTCGGGAGAGAGGGTCATAGAGATCAGGATCAAGATGAAGATCCGCACCCGCTGCTCGATCGTCGTATCCTCCATATCGAAGCCGCGAGCAAGAACTGAAGCCGACTCCGATCGTCCACTCCTAGGACCACCTCGAGACACTGGTCGGGTCCTGATGTGCTGAACGACCGGACCCAACAAATCAGCTACCTCAGCCGATGTCCAAGATAGATCAGACATCTGGCCTACTGCCCGGTCAGCAATGCGCAGCCCGTTGACATGCTGAAGTCCAGGGGGGTCACCGTCATCTCCCCCCAAGCAAAGTGAAACATGTTGGTAGTATCCCAGAAATACTCCAACAATGCGCGAACGACCGTCGCGCCGCAACCCCGGGGGCTGCGAAACCCTACAACCGCCACATAGAAATCGACCAAGCCAGACGACTCCCATAGGGCGCTCGTAGCAGTATCCCCCGTAATGACCTGGTAAAGTCGAGGGATTAAATCACCGGCCCCGGAACCATGCTGGCGAAGTGTGCCATCGACTATGTCGGAGAGTGCGCGTTGAGAGATGTGGTTTTCACGGCAGAAAACCAACTGGTCTGGGGTCCATGAAGGTGGAACCCACCTACCCCTACTCGTAGAAGTCCGAGGCTCGGACTCCAAGACACCGTCTTCCACGCCCTCAGGGACAGTGGGAGTGTCCTCCCGAAAAGCCCGACGCCGGCCGCGGGTAGAAAGGTCGCAATCTCGTCGTCTAGGCATGCTATTATAAAAATCTAAATGTTTAGCATCATTTCCTATACATTTTTTAAGGTGCATATTTATAATTAAAAAAATATATATAAATATCTAAATACTTAGCATCATTTCCTAAGCTATTTAGTTGTTTATTGAATTATATGCTAAATTTTATCTAAATGTTTAGCATCATTTCCTAAACATTTAATTCAAGTTGCATATTTAAATGTTTAGCATCATTTCCTAAACATTTAATTCAAGTCTCATATTTACAATAACAATCTGAATACTTAGCATCATTTCCTAAGTTATTTAGTTGTTTATTGAATTATATGCTAAATTTTTACCTCAAGGCTAAAAATTGGCAAAATTATGGTATTTAGTTTCTCCATGAAAAACTAATACTACAGTTCTCCTAGCCGCATGATACTATGTTCTCCATGACAATATAGTACATATGCAAAATATGAATCAACACATCATTTCACAAGATTCACCACCATTTTTTCACCATTTCAAAGCATGAACATTATTTCACAAAGTAGCACCCAAAAATGGTGATTTGCTCAATTCTCCATCAAATAATGCAATTTTTTGTCTCAAATTTCTCACAAACACACATGTACACATATACAAGTAAAATCATGGCAAGAATTTCAACAAAAAGCTTCAAAATCAAAAACCCCCAAATTGATTTTTTGAGGGTTTGTCATAAAATTATTAATGTGAAGCAAATTCAAAGAAAAAATCAAAGGGAGCTTACATGAATGTTTGTAAAGGGTCAAAAATGAGGAGAAGATCGAGAAATTACAACAAAATTGGTGAAATTCGAACTCCAAAACACGAAAATGTGTTCCGGCCACCAAAGACACTGCCGCGACACGGGCGAGATTAACCGTGTCACGGAAACCTTCAAGCCTGACGGAGCTCCGACAATCTGGGCGGCAGCTCCGGGACAAAAGCGGAAGCAGCAGCGCAGTACAGTGCATCAAAACAAAAAAGAAAGGAAAAAAAAGAGAGAGACTAACCGTGTCACGGTCTCTGTTACCGTGTCACGGCGAGTTTCGAACGGCCGGCGGTTAACCTCAGGTGTGGCGCGGCAGCTTTTGGGGAGAGAGAAGCTTAAGTGGTGAATGGTGAAAGCAAGTGTGAAAGCAAGAAGAAATGTGAAATGAAAAAATGGTGCACGCGGATTTAAAGGCAGAAAAGGACAAAAAAGAGCCGTTGTTGACTGATTCAAACAGCGAAAAAGAAAAAAAAAGAAAAAAAGAAAAAATAGGTGTCCCATGACACGGGATACTAGTTTCGTCAGACGGGAATCCCTGACCGTGTCACGGGAATCTGATGACGTGGCGCGGCAAACCTGAGCCTGGTTAGGGAATATTCTTAGCTTTTTGACCAGTTTGGCTGATTTTCCGAGTTTATTGGGCGATTATTTTTCGCTACAGTTACACGGAAAATCTCAACTGATATTTAAGGGGGGCTAAAATTGCCATTTTACCCCTGGCAAGCGTCAAAGCCTATTTTTCGGCATTTTAAGCATTTAATATGGTAGGATAATCGGCTTAAAGTTGTGAATCATCTGCGACCCACGTTCGGGGATAATCGAACCACCATTTTTCCGCAATCGTCGGCTTTCCTCGGGCTTGGAAAGCGTTATCGGTGGATTTTTCTTCAAGTATAGAAAACCGCCAAGTCGGCTTTCCTCAGGCTTGGAAAGCGTTATCGGTGGATTTTTCTTCAAGTATAGAAAACCGCCAAGACGGCTTTCCTCAGGCTTGGAAAGCGTTATCGGTGGATTTTTCTTCAAGTATAGAAAACCGCCAAGTCGGCTTTCCTCAGGCATGGAAAGCATCATCAGTGGATTTTTCTTCAAGTATAGAAAACCACGAAATTCCTTTGTCGGCTTTCCTCAAGTATGGAAGGCATTATCAGTGGAATTCTTCAAGCATAGAATGACACCAAATTCGTTCGTCGACTTTCCTCAGGCATGGAAAGTATTATCCGGTAGCTTTCTTCAGGCTTAGAAAGGTACCAAACTCTTCAGTCGGCTTTCCTCAAGCATGGAAAGCGATTCAACCAATGTCACTCGGTAGATTCCTTCAAGCATAGGAAAATACCAAACTCGTTTGTCACCAACACACTAGTGCCAGATATGTATTCTATCCTTTTACTCTTTTATCTGTGGAATTAACATTTTTCTGCAGGTATCGGCGTATACAGAATGATTTAGGATCGCAGAACGTCTTAAATCATTCTCCGTCCCTATCGACTACTTTGACTATCGTTTTCGAAACTGACGTTTCTACAAACTCAAGTAGGCACAATATGATGCAATGCGTTTGCAACCTAACCATGGCTCTAGTTCTCTAAAGTTCGGGATATGGTGCAATGCGTTCGCAACCTAACCATGGCACTAGTTCTCTAAAGTTCGGGATATGAATTAGTCAAAGAGGATCTATGGTTAATTGTCCGGATGCACCGCGCGGAAGCCTAACCGTGAAGGGTTGGCGTAAGTGGATAGGACACCGCAAGTTTTGAAAAAACTCGCTTCCATGGTTTGGTGAATTCAACATCTCGGATGTACCCTTTGTTGCACGGAGCGTTCAATCGGGTAGATGGAGCATGAATTCCCAGAGGGATATGTCCATATGTAGAACACATATGGGTTTCAGAAAAGTGAGAAAAAATTCAATCAGGAAGCAGGATCGAGCAAACAATACATGTAGACACCTAAAAATGTCTCCCCAAAACCAAATCCGATGATAAATAACCTTTCACCGCCACTATTGGTCGGGTTTAGTATTTAATCCCGAGAGTGCTTAAAAAATTGTATTTTATTAAATTCTTATTTTTGAAAGGTCTATGGATCAGTCTTGATGTTTGGTAAAAGCATAGTTTTAATTTTAGCCCAAACTTGTTAATTAATTTTAAGCCCAAACCTTTTTATTTTATTATTTATTATTTTTGGCCCAAATATTTTATTTATTTTTATTTTATTATTTCTTAATTTAGCCCGAATAATAAAGTCAGAAAAAAGCCCGAAATTATCAATCGGCACTTAAAAAGCCGAAAGAAATTAGACGGAAAAATGGACTGGAGCTGACCGTGTCACAGTACATCTTGACCGTGTTACGGGAACTGTTCCCGTCTGACGGTGGGACTTCTCGTGACACGGGAGGTCTGCCGTGACACGGGAAGTTCCGTGTCCTTTCCGCGTAAACCCTTAACGCGTTTTCCGTCCCGTTTTCTGAAAATTTCCCGCGTCACTCCAAAATTGACCGTGTTACGGGAACTTGTACCGTCTGACGGTACAGTCTAACCGTGTCACGGTACAGTCTGACCGTGTCACGGGATACTTTTGTAGGGTTTTTATCATTTTAGGGTTCCGTGTGCTCCCTCAGCACATTTCCCTATAAATACCCCCTCATTTCTGATGTACGGGGCAACGAGAATTCGATTATTCTTATTTTCTCTCTTCTATGCTATTAACCTAAACACTAGCCTACCCCTTTTCACTTCAAAATTCCTTCTTCAAGCACTCAAAGGAGTCCATATTTTACTCGAGATTCTGTCCTTAAGCCAAGGCGTGAAAGGTAGAATCGTTTGAGGGTTTGGCCCCAAAATCAACCTTATTTTATTTAATTTAATTTAATCATTGTTTTATTATTTCCTTGAAGTTACTAACTCGTTTATTATTTTCTAGTTGCAAACAAACAGATTCAAAGTAAGGATCATGCTCTTGTTATCATTATTATTTTTCTAACAATTTTTATATTGTTGGAATTATGATTAAATTGGTTTTTATATTAATATTGATTCTATTATTTTTTTTTTATCACCATATTGCATGTTAAAGGGAATATGTAATTGAAAATCACGACTAATAAGATAATTTGGACGACCGGTTTAGGATCCTTTTTAATCTTATTATTAATTGAAGTGATCACCAAATTTTTAGAATTATGTGTGCATTAATTTTAAACCAATTTAGTTAAATAATAGTTTGGAGCGAATTGAATTATTGTTTGTATGCCTTTGAGATCACAGGAATGCTTTTCAATATAAGAATCGAGTAGAGGCCAATACGGGCGAATGTGACTCCATGACTCACTTCGTACCATCATCCTCGATCCTCCTTTCGTGGTTCCGAACCATATGGAGTTAGTAATCTCATGGATTATGAATGGGGTGTAACCTTCACGGGTCAATCGTTGTTGCCTATCGTTGTCCCTTATCGTGGTTGCCTTTTTATGATCCGTAAACGGTTTACAAGTTCCAAAAAAAACTTGTTGGCGGTTCCCTACTTTATTTGTCCCTAATCGTAATGTCAATTCCCACTTCCTATGAGTGCCAAGCATATTCACCACATGCTTTTAACTTAGGCGCACTTCAAACGACGCCTACAATATGAAAAACCGGTCGAAATTAGAACGCATATTTCTGGCTCGGTATTGGGGGAAATTGGCGCCAGCAAATAGAGACTGGCGCCAGATTTTAACTGTAGCATCTGGCGCCAATACTGGCGTATGGCGCTACGGCTAAAATTATGGCGCCAAGCTCTGGCCCCTGATGCTACTTCCCACATGCCTCAACAGCTTTCTGTGCTCGATAAAATTTTTCAGTTTCGCGCGGTGTTATTTCAGTCCTAGTTGTGAAAGACATTCCTCAAATTTCTTACGTATAAAATCCTATGTTTTTAACTCATTATGGATGGTCTTTCCAATGAGATCTTTTTTATGCATATGACAATAATGTTAATCAAAATTACGCACATGAAATACTTAGAACTTTTTGAGTCTCATCCACTCATTCTAAATCATTGCCGAAACAAATTCAGGAATTAAAATAGAAATCCTCCCTAGTGGAGTCGCCAAAAAACTGTAGGGAATAAATTCAAGCCTTAATCCCACTAGCTTGAACCCCACTGTGATCATACACTAAAGTACGGTGGCGTCTAAAAGGGAAGAAGATAGAGCAAAAGAGTCGCCAACAAGTTTTTTTAGGAACTTGTAAACCGTTCATAGGATGAAGGTTACACCCCTTAACGATCCAAGAGATCGTCAACTCCATAAGGTCATGAACCAAATAAGGGTTCGGGGATGATGGTACAAATCCAACCTAAAAGAGATTGAACCTGCCTTAATAATAGGCTTCTACTTTATTCTGCTCGTATTCATGTGCGCTTTCTGATTAACATGCAATCAATAGGATTAACCCTAAACCTATTTAATCTATGTTGGTTGAATTTAATGCACAAATAAACTATTATTGGCGATCACTTGAATTATAATCACAGTTAACCTAACAAGATTATTAATTATCTTATTAAGCGTGATTACAAGTACCAATTCCCTTCAAACATGCGTAAAAGGCGTGATCAAGCAATAACAATAAAAATCATCAAGCAACATAACAAATAATAACGATGATAATAATAATAAACATGAATAATAATAATAATAATAATAATAATAATAATAATAATAATATCATCATAAATAAAATAATAATCATCAAAATAATAATAATAATAATATTCACAATCATAAGTATTTAATATTAAAATTACCCTAGACATGATACTAGGAATATCATAATAATAATGTAAACATGAATTCTACATCATAATATCAATAAATCAATAAAAGCACTTACTTTGATGCTTCGTAGTCTTTCTAATAACAAAATACACACGTTAGTAACTTCAAGGAAAATAATAATCAAACAATTAAATTAAATAATTGAAATAGAGATTTGGGACCAAACCCTCAAAAATTAAAACCTTTCACGTCTAGGGCGAAGGCAACTTCGAATATGGCTAGGTATTTCTTGATCTTGCGAATGCGGAATTCTGTATAAAGAGCAAAGTTTTAAAAGAAAGAAAGAGATGAATGAATTAGAGAATGCTAAAGAAAAACTTGATGAGAATTGGTGAATGGATGGCGAGAATTGGTGAATGAATGGAGTTTTTAATACGATATTTATAGAGAAAATCAGCCAAAAAAGATAAATTAACAAAACAGAGTTTGACGCTCAGAAAACAGGGCTGGCGCCAACCCTGGCTAGCTGGCGCCAATGGCTAGCGCCAGGCGCCAGGCCTGGTTCCAGGCGCCAAGGCCTGGGGTCAGACGCCAAGCTTGATTTTAACGCGTTTTCGAAAATCCGATAAGTTTACCGTAATGGAGGATAAAATAATATAATTTTTTCGAAAATGCTATTTGATTTTACTTAAAACTCTAAAAAGTCAACAAAAGTCAATTTATCAATGCTAATTGAATTAGGAATGAAAAGAACCTTCTAGAAGAATCTAGAAGACTAAAACCACTCCTAATTGCATTAGGAATGATAAATCATATTAGGCCCTCCCCTAGATCATTGGCCGCATGTAAAGCTCAAACCGAGCCCAGTTTGGTAAATTGGCCATAACTTCCTCAATATTCATCGGAATTGGGCTTATAATATATCGTTGGAAAGCTCTTTGTAAGCCCCATCCAACTACACTACTATTGGACCCATATCATGGACCAATCAAATTGGATTGGCTATTTTCTTAAAATAAAGTTTTCAAAAACAGAGAGAAGAGAAAAGAAAATAAAACTTTCCGCAACACTAGACTTTCCACACTTTCACTTCATTCGATTATGATTCGACGCGAAAGGCACTCATCACCGGGTTTGGTTTTGGGGAGACACAAATGGGTGTCTACAATCAGTAATATCATTACTATGTTTAGAAATTATATTTAAGAAATGAGTGATGTTTATCAGGAAATAAAACATGTTAGTCAGGAATAGAATTATTTTCTTCAGAAATTTGATTAATTCTGTCAGGAATAATAAAAATTATCAAAACTTAATTTTGATTATAAATCTAAAATCTCAAATCAAAATATACTAGAATTAAAAATAATATTTTTTACAAATATTTTTAATGAATTAAAATATTGATCTAGTCAGGAATTGTTTTGACAGTGATATATGACTTGATAAGTGTGCATATAATCTTCATCAAGAGAAACATCAAAGAATTTGACGTATATGCTCCTAGGCTGGTCTCAAATTCCAACTTAAAATCCTTGTATAAGTTCAGAGTATAAATTGATTTAGTCAGGAATAAGATTCTGTTAGTCAGGAATTAACTTACAGTAATCAGGAATTAAATTGAGTTAGTCAGGAATTAACTTGAGTTAGTCAGTAATAAGTTTTTGTTAAGTCAGGAATGAAATTGTGTTAGTCAGGAATAAACACAGGTTAGTCAGGAATAAACTTGAGTTAGTCAGCAATAAGATTTTTTATGTCAAGAATAAAATTAGGTGGGAATAACATTGTCCTAATCAGAAAACAAAATAATTTTTTTCAGGAGTAACAAAAAAATATCAAACCTTAAAATACCAAAATTAAAATACCAAAATATAGTATTTTTTACAATTATTTTGAATAAAAAAAATATTTGAAGATTGGCCTCATGATAGAAGAAGTCAGCAGTAGGGATATATTAAATGAGTTGTGGATTTGGAGTTATTGTTCCAAACTCATTTGGATCTCTTGTTGCTGTTCTTCTTCTTTCAAAATGTCCTCTAATTCTTTTGTTCTTCTTTGGCCTTCCTTTTATTTTTGGTCGTTTTGGATCTTTTACTGTATTTCTTCTCTCTTCTTCTTCAAGTTCACGAATTTTTTTTTCATTTGTTTGAAACACTTTCCTTACAGATTTGTACATTTGTTCCAAAGCATCATCACATATTTTTGATGCTTCTTCATTCCCTTGACATATTGTCACAAGGTTGTAAAAATTATTTGTTATTGATTGCCTCCAAGGAGTGTTTATTAATGAATGATCTGTAGTTGAATTTCCTAACAAAAAAGAATAGATTACTACATTTTTGTCAGTAATAAGAAAATTTTACTCAGGAATAAAACATGCAGCTCAGGAATAGTGTTATAATTTTCTGCTAAAACAATATTATAATATCAGATATAAAATTATTTATGTCATGAAAAATGTAAGAAAAGTCAGCAATAAGTTATGCCATGATATTTTTTTTCTGTTTGAGCCATAAGTTTTTTGACAAAATTGATTTCATTCCTGATAAATTTTATTTGTCAGAAGAAATATCAAAATTTTCAAGAAGAAAAATTATTTTGTTGAAAATTGATACAAATCTGAAAAAATAATTTATTGCATTTCTGAAAAAAGTCATACAAAAGTGAATAAAGTCATGAAAAAGTTCTATAAATCTGAAAAGTAATTAATTGCATCATTGAAAAGTCATTCTAATCTAGAAAAAGTAATTTATTGCATCATTAAAAACTCATTTAAATTTGACTGAGGTTATAATTTTTTCTGTTAAATTACAGATTATTTATTGTTGTTCATACATAACTCTTCTCTATTTAAAGCCTGTTCTAAATCAAGTTTTTTCTATTAAAATATTTATATTAATATATACACTGTTTCTATAAAAGGTGCAGTTTTGTAACAATAAGTTATATTTTTCTTCATCTAATCAAGAGTTATAAGATAATGGCTGATTTCTACGCAAATAAAGAAAAATGCACTATTACTTTCAAAACAATTCATCGCCTTAGTATGGTAAATATATTTTACATTAAGTTTTAAATTTATAAATTTGTTTTGTGTTTTAGTAAAAACTTAGTGATTTCATTTTTTTTTTCAGCCACTTCCTGCAGAATGGAAGTTTTTTCTTCTAAAATTCAGGCATCATGTAAGAGTTTATGCTTGGAATAATGGCAGAGAAGATAGATTTTGGGAAGTAAGAGTCATAAGCATACCAGAAGATACAGGGTATGGTGGTATGTTGATTGATCGTGAATGGGAAAACTTCGTAGCTACTAACAACATAGTTCCTGGAGACAAACTTGATATTTACCATGACCGTGATACCATTTACATTAGAATTTTTAATGCTGATGGTACTGAAAGACTTCCTAATGAAGCAGAAAATGGTACCAATAATGTTTAAGTTTTTTAATATTAAGATTATGTTTGTAATAAATCTGATTTTATATCAGAAATAATAATATCTATATCGATATTAAACTATGATTTTCAGATATAATAATATTTGTATCTGATTATAATATGTTGTTCATTGTTCATTATCTTCAGGAATTAGATTATTTTTGTCATTTATTAGATTTGTTTTGTCAGGAATTAAATTCTGTATGTCAGGTATTAAAATATTTTAATCGAGAATTAATTTGAATATTTCAGGAATTAGATTGTATATTTCAGGAATAAAATTGTTTCAATCATAAATTAGATTGAATATATCAGGAATAATATTATCTTTTTCATGTATTAAATTTTTTTGACCAGATATTACTTTATTTAGGTCAGGAATAAGATTATCTAGGCCAGGTATTATACTATTTAAGTCAGCTGTTACATTTCTATGTCAGGAAATTATTTATGTTAGTAATTAAAATATTTAGCTCAGGAATAAAGATATTTTTATTTTATACTAAATAAACAAGTAATAAATTTTAAAATAACAAAGTATGTACGTACCTGATTCATTCTCATCCCATATCCTTGATTTAGCAAGCTTGGTCCAACGTTTCAGAATGTATCTCTCTGGTATAGCATGTATGATGTACATTTGCATTGTCTTGATAATATGAAAGCACAACAATCCAGTCTCTATGAAGCACATACAAGAACACATAAATTCATTGCTTTGACAGTGATATATGACTTGATAGGTGTGCATATAATCTTCATCAAGAGAAACATCAAAGAATTTGACATATTGCATTGAAGTTGGCTTTTCCTTTGCATATGCTCCTAGGCTAGTCTCAAATTCCAACTTAAAATCCTAGTATAAGTTCAGAGTAGTATAAACTTCAGCAGCATATTTTAAGATTTTTGTTTTTGTTTTTTGTTTCTCAGTAGTACATCTGAAGTTGTCACTCTTTTCAGTGCTTCTCCATCTTCTCACAGTAGCTTCAAATATATGAAAGAACACCAAAAGTTTAGTGGTTCTGTTGGCCTTAAATGAAATTGCTCTGTTTGTTACTTCTACTCTTTGAGATGAAAGGATTCCCGCAGAGAAAATATCCTTGCTCAAAGCAGTGCACCATTTCTCTCGTAGCCCGAACAACCTATCAAACCACTCTTTTTTTTTCTAATCCATATTTTTGAACCATCTTGTTCCAGACATCTTCGAATTCTGATTCTGAATCACAGCCCCTTAAGCACTTGTGAAACATGTTCTTGAATTCAGGATTGTTTTTTAAAGTTCCAAAGTGTGATACAAAATTCTTTTGCAAATGTCATAGACATAGACTATGTCTTGAATTTGGATAATCCTGCAACAATCAAATAATTTCATTTTGTAGTCAGATATTAGATAAATAATGGAAGTAATTAATAAATTTTTGTCAGGAATTAAAGAGTCAAATTTAGATATTATATAACTCAAGTCAGTTATTAATCTATTTTTGTCATGCATAACAATTTATTAGTCAGGAATTAAAGTGTTTTAATCACATATTAAACAGATAATGTCAATTATATATTTATTTTCTTCAACAATTATAGAACAATTTGATATATTTTTATCAGTGTTTAGATTATATTTATCAGGAATTACATGATATTCATTAGGAATTAGCAAAGTTATAGTCATTATTTAGACAACATAAATCAAATAATTTCATTATATAGTCAGATATTAGATATATAATGGCAGTAATTAATAAATTTTTGTCAGGTATTAAAGAGTCAAAGTTAGATATTATATAACTCACGTCAGTTATTAATCTATTTTTGTCAGGCATAACATTTTATTAGTCAGGAATTAAAGTGGTTTAGTCAGATATTAGATAAAATAAATCAAGTATTGTAGTATTTTCTTCAGGGAAAACATTTTTTAATACAGAAGTTAGTACATTTTGTTCATATATTAGATAACTTATAAACAAATAATGTCAATTATATATTTATTTTCTTCAACAATTATAGAACAATTTGATATATTTTTATCAGTGTTTAGATTATATTTATCAGGAATTACATGATATTCATTAGGAATTAGCAAAGTTATAGTCATTATTTAGACAACATAAATCAAATAATTTCAGTATATAGTCAGATATTAGATATATAATGGCAGTAATTAATAAATTTTTGTCAGGTATTAAAGAGTCAAAGTTAGATATTATATAACTCACGTCAGTTATTAATCTATTTTTGTCAGGCATAACATTTTATTAGTCAGGAATTAAAGTGGTTTAGTAAGATATTAGATAAAATAAATCAAGTATTGTAGTATTTTCTTCAGGGAAAACATTTTTTAATACAGAAATTAGTACATTTTGTTCATATATTAGATAACTTATAAACAAATAATGTCAATTATATATTTATTTCTTCAACAATTATAGAACAATTTGATTTATTGTTATCAGTTTTTAGAAAATATTTATCATGAATTACATTATATTCATTAGGAATTAGCAAAGTTATAGTCATTACTTAGACAACATAAATCAAATAATTTCATTATATAGTTAGATATTAGATATATAATGGCAATAATTAATAAATTTTTGTCAGGTATTAAAGAGTCAAAGTTAGATATTATATAAATGACGTCAGTTATTAATCTATTTTTGTCAGGCATAACAATTTATTAGTCAGGAATTAAAGTGGTTTAGTCATATATTAGATAAAATAAATCAAGTATTGTAGAATTTTCTTCAGGGAAAACATTTTTAATACAGAAATTAGCACATTTTGTTCATATATTAGATAACTTTATATCAAGCAAAAATTGTTTTACTAGTGTTTGATTTTACTTAGAGTTGTTTTCAGTACTTTGTGATTTGGATAAAGATATTTAAAATAAAGATATTTAACATGAAGATATTTACCAAGACTTTTGGATAAAGATGACAAAAATGTAAGAATAAGAATTATTCGTAGAAAATTATTCTAAAAGTAAAATATTTTTTTAATATCTTATATTTGTCTATAAAACCAAGAATTGGTCATACATTTTGCATGTTTGTGTTCCTGTATATTCTCTCTCCTAAAACATACGCTTTTTCTTTATTCCTCAAATATGGAAAACAATTCTCAGTCTTCTACTTCATCAAACGATCCAGAAGAAAATGTTTTTGATAACTTTGAAAAGAGATCAAATGATCTACTTGAGAGAAGAGATAGAGTGGAGAATGGGTTGATGAAGCTGTATGAAAAAGTTGAGAAGAACAAAATCGAAGAACTGAGTAAGAGAAAGAGGGTTGAAGAAAAAATCCAGAAAGAACGAAACAAAAAAAAGAAAGAAGACGATCAACAAAAGAAGAAACAGGAAGAAGAAAAAGAAGATCAAAAGAAAAAACAAGTTTAAAATCTCAAGAAGATGATTAAGATTCTAGGGTTTTGTTTTTTTTTTTTTTTTTGATATATTATATATTTCGAAATAGTATATGAAATCAAGTATATTTCAGTAATGTACTTTGATTTTATTTTGGTTTCTCATGTATTGTCTTTTTTTTCAGTAAAATACTTGTTGGTCAAAAATTAGTATATTTAAATTTTCATATAATAGGTTTTTTTTGTCAATAATTATAATATTATTACGTGGGCAGATAAAAAGCCAGGAAATGATGAATTGATTGATTTAAAATTAAATTACTTTGGAAAAATGCACAGTTAAAACTGATATAAATAAAGTATTTTAAAATCATACTCCCAAAAAAACATTATACTCCCAAAAAAATCTATATACCCACTAGTAGAAAAATAGCAAATGGCACCGGTTCAAACCCGGCCTAAGGCACCGGTTTGAACCGGTGCCAATGTGAGGGGTGCCAAACCCCCCCCCCCTTTTGGCACCGGTTCAAACCGGTGCCAATTCATGTTTTTTTTTTTAAGTTTGCTTTATCCACACATACAATCAGAGATATAATGATCAAAATATAATCAGAAACATATAACAAGCTTGAATACGAAATATAATCAGAAATATATTGATGATTAAATTGTTATTTTACAATACAAAAAAATAAAATAAATTACAACATCAAAATCCAAAAAAAAAAAATTACAACATCAAAGAAAAAAAAATTACACATCGAACGAAAAAAAAATTACAACAAAAAAATAAAAATTCCAAAATCAACACTTTGATTCTTCACCTGCATCAATTAAAACACCGAATTAATAAAAACTCACAATAAACTAAAATTGCGAAAATTAAACCCAGAAATCACGAAATTAAAAGCAAGAAAATAAACCCAGAAATCCCCCCCCCCAATAAAAAGAAAAAACCCCAAAAATACTCACGAACTGAAAATAAAAAAAACCCAAAAACTCAAAATTATAAGAAAAATTGAAAAAAAAAATATACAAAATTCCCGAATTACTTAACAAGAATGGCTTAACACAAGTACTTCATCCATTTTTTTTAACATGCATGTACCCAGAAAAATACAAAATCCCCGAATTTTCTCTTTTAAAATTAAAACACCCAGAAAACTCAAAAAAAACAAAAACCCAAAAGACACATGCATATACCTAGAAAAATCAATTAATTAAACACAAAATTAAACCCAGAAAAATCGAATTAAAACACAAAACCGATTAAATTCGGATAATTATACCCAGAAAAATTGACAAAACTCGAATTAAAATCCAATAATCAATTAAATAAACCCAGAAAAATCGATTTAAATCCAAAATCAAACCCAAATTTAAATCCAACAAATTCGATTAACATCGAATTAAACCCCTAAAATAAACCCTAACCTCAAAGGATACCCAGAAATTGTTGTTGAAGATGATGTTGGTGGGCTTTGCGGCGGCGGTCGACCTTTGTGGTAGTGGCGGAGGCTTTGCGGCAGTGGTGATGTTGTGGTGGTGGGCTTTGTGGCGGTGGTCGAATTTGTGGTGGTGTAGATCAAAGAAAGAGAGGAGATCGAAGAAGCTAGGGAGAGGAGACGAAAGAAGATCGGTTTAGAGAGAGGAGCTAGATCGAATATGCATGGGAGATGAAGATCAATAAGGGAGATGAGAGGAGAGAGAAGAGAGAGGAGGAGAAGGGAGAGAGGAGAGAGAAGGAGATCAGAAGGAATGAAATAAAAAGAGGCGGAGTGAGTCAAATTTATTTAGGGTTTATTATGTGTTGAACCGTTTTTTTTAACATCTTATGGAACCGGTTCAAACCGGTGCCATTTGTATTTTTGGCACCGGTTTGATCTGAACCGGTGCCATTTCTCTTTGTCTAAAAACCCGTCCATTTTGAGGCCGATTTTTGGCACCGGTTTGGCCTGAACCGGTGCCATTTAGGGGTTGCCTTTTTGTATTTTTCTACTAGTGACCCTTTCATATTTCTCTTCTGTTTGTTAAAAAAACCATTCATTTCTAGTTTTTCAACAAATGATGTTTAGCAATTTTGTTCAATTTTGTTCAGATATTAGATTAATAATGTCAATTATAATAATAAAGGTATTTACTTGTTAGTAAAAAATTTATATACTTAGTCAGATAATAGATTTAAATTTTCATATAATGGTTTAAATTTATCAGAAATTAGAAATATAAACAAGAATTATACAACAATATTTTATGTTAGGACTGAGTATTATTATGTGGGCAGATAAAAAGTCAGGAAATGATGAATTGATTGATTTAGAATTTAATTACTTGGGAAAACGCGTAGTGAAAACTGATACAAATAAAGTATTTCAAACATCATACTCTCAAAAAAATCTATACACCCTTCATATATCTCTTCTGTTTGTTAAAAAAAAACCATCTATTTCCAGGCAACAAAGAATATTTATCAGTTTTGTTCAATTTTTATTCGAATTCAAGTATATTGTAACGTAGTATTTCAAATGGATCCAATAGACGACCCTCGTTACATGGCTGCTCTAGAGGATGCTCCACGTGCATTATATGTTCCTGAAATCTTATGCATGTATATTTTTCCTAAGTGCACCCCTCGAGCGCAAGCGATGTGTAATTGTGTTTGCAGGCATTGGAATGAATTATGGTATTTAAATTCTTGGATTCCTCATGTAGTTAGAGCCAGGCAGGCCAGTAAAAGGTGGTGGCTTGCAACTGATATTATGAGGCATAATTGATATGACTTTCATAATTCAATGGTTCAAGATTGGGCTGAATTTCTGGATGGGTTGCGATGGCTATTTAGGGATGAGGAAGATATGTGGAGTAAGAAAAGAAAGAGGGAGGAAGCTATTCAACCTAGCAGGCCGCAGAAGAAGATTAGGCTAGCTTAAATTCCCTGTAAATATGTTTTTCTTTAATTAAAAAGCAATGTTTTGTATAGAATTGTTATGATCTTATATAGTTTAAAGTGACAGTGTTCATTTGCTTTTGTGAGGCATTGTCACAAGTATGACAAAATATTATGAAGAAATATATACTTATGTTTTTGTTTTTGTTAATTTTCTTTTATGTGCATAATGTTTGTGAATGAAAAAACACTTCTGAATAATTGCACTATATCACAAAAAGGAATAAAATTCTTTCGTTCAAAAATTAGATTAATTTCATCAGGAACAGTTTTATTTTAGTCTGGAATTATAATAGCTAATGCAGGAATTAACATGCTTTTTTAATCAGGAATAATATTTTTTCTTTCAGGATTATTATTCTTTTACTCAGTTTTTATATTATTTATGACAGGAATCAAATCATATTTCTTAGAAATTATTTTTGTTGTATTTGTGTAAGGAATTGTAAAATTTAATTCAGTTTTCATATTTTATAGTCAGATATTAGATAATTTTTTACAGATAATACTATATTTTAATCAGTATTTCAATATATTTAGATTTTAATAAGTGTTTTGGAATTAATATTTTTAACTCGGAAATAAGCTTAACTTAGACAGGAATTAGATTTTATTAGTCAGTTGTTTCATTTTTGGATTGGTTGATTTATGTAAGGCATAATAATATTTTACTCAAGAATAATAATATTTTAGTCTGGAATTAAAGAGTAACAGTCAGATATTATATAATTAACGTCAGTTATTTTTCTATTTTTGTCAGGCATAATAATATATTAGTCAGCATTTAAAGTATTATAGTCAGATAATAGATTAAAAGTTTCATATAATAGGAATTAAGGTGATTTAAGTTATTCCATTGTATTAAAAATCAGAAATAATATTATTTCTTTCATGATTATTATATTTTTAGTCAGGTATTATATTATTTAGGGCAGGAAATAAATCATATCTCTCAGAAAATTATTTTTGTTGTGTTTTTCTAAGGAATGATAAAATTTTATTTAGCTATTCTTATATTAAAGTCAGATTTAAAATGATTCTAGACAGATATTACTATATTTTAGCCAGGAATTAAATATTTTCAAACTTTAATTAGTGTTATTTGATTTATGTCAGTTATTAATCTATTTTTGTCAGGCAAAATAATATATTAGTCAGTTTTTAGATTATTTTGATCAGAAATTACAAGAAATTCATAAGGAATTACATGATATTCAAATAGTTTCATTTTATAGTGAGATATTAGATAAGTAATTGCAGTAATTAATAAATTTTTGTCAGGTATTTTAGAGTCAAAGTCAGATATTATATAACTCATGTTAGTTATTAATCTATTTTTGTCAGGCATAACAATTTGTTAGTCAGGAATTAAAGTGTTTTAATTACATATTAAATATAAAATGTCAATTATAAAATTTATTTTCTTCATTAGTTTTAATATTATTTTCATCAAATATTACATGATATCATTAGGTATTAGTAAAGTTATAGTCATTACTTAGACAGAAATCAAATAATTTCATTTTACAGTCAGATATTATATAAATCATGGCAAAAAATTGACATATTTTTGTCAGGTATTAAAGAGTTTAAGTCAGATATTAAATAACTCCATTAGTTTTTAATTTATTTTTGTGAGGCATAACAGTTTATTAGTCAGGTATTAAAATGTTTAAATTAGATATAAAATTTTAGTCATCTATTCGTATATTATAGTCAGATATAAAATAATTCTTGTCAGATATAACAATATTTTAGTCAGGATTTAAATATTTCAGAGTTTAATTATTGTTTATTATTTGATATTTTTAACTTATGATTGATTTAAGTCAGGCTTAATACTTTTTTAGGTAATACATTATATAGTTAGTTTATAATTATCAAGAATTAAATAAAAAATCAAGATTATTTTATTTCATACAAAACATATCCCAATATAAAATACAAATACAAATATTAAGCTGAAACTGCTTACCTCTGGTATGGCGTTGCTCATTGCAAGATCTTGATCAGTGAAGATTGATTTTGGTTCAATTCCACACATTGACTTTTTGAAGATTGAAAGCAGCCAAACAAATGTATGAGTATTTTCATCAGTTATGAATGCACATCCAAACATTGTTATTTTCCAGTGATTGTTTATACCAACAAATGGAGCACATATCAACCCATATTTGTTTGTTCTGTATGTTGTATCGAAGATTAAAACATCACCATAAGCTTTGAAATCTTCAAGCATTTGGGAGTCACGCCAAAAATAGCTCACAACATTATTTTCTTCTCCAAATTTCAATCTATAAAAGAATGAGGGGTCTTGATCTGCTCTTTCTTGAAGGGTGTCTAATACATTTTGCATGTCTCCACCTTCAACCATACTCATTTTCACTCTTGATATATAATTAAGGTGATCTCTCTTAGTATGACCTACACATTCTTCTCCTCCAGCTTCATTGCTTATATAATTATAAGAATCCATTTGTTTAATACCACTCTCAATCATGCTCTCAATTAGTTCACCCATTGGAGCTGATATTTTCCTTTCTGGTCTTAGATGATGTCGTTGAACTGCTATAACCAATTCATGATTATGCTCCAACTCATGTGTAACAGCTTCGAAATTTCCTTCTTTGTTTTTCTTGAAACGAATATGGGCTTTGCATCCAGTTCTTGTCTCATTTACCTCCCTATCTTTTCTATTTTTTTCATCAGTTTTACCCAATATGGGTATTTTCACTGAATTTTGTTCACCTACTATCTTCATTTTACCCTTTGTATGTCCTTCCTTAGAACATCTAAAATAAAACTCATACAATTTATCATTGGTATCTCTTCTCTTTGTTGACTTTCTGACACTGAAACCAACAGATCTTGAATGAGCTTTGTATAACACATATCCCTCATTGTAGTTTGATACTGTATAACTTGCTAGACATCTACTTATGTTTTCATCCTTGTCATAATTGTAATAATCTGCAACAAAAGTATACATATGACACATATCATAATTTATTTTTGTCAGTAATTACAATATTATAGACAGTAAATAAATATTTTTTAAATTTATAATACTTAAGAATTACCATGTCTTAGTCAGGAATTAGATTATTTAAATCAGGAATTACTAAATACTAGTCAGGAAATAAATCATCTCAGTCTGGTTTAGGATTATATTAATCAGGAAATAGGTAATATTGGTCGGTAATAAAATTATATCATTCAGAAATAATAATATTTGTATCTGATTATAATATGTTGTTCATTGTTCATTATCTACAGGAATTAGATTATTTTTGTCATTTATTAGATTTGTTTTGTCAGGAATTAAATTATGTATGTCAGGTATTAAAATATTTTGATTAGGAATTAATTTGAATATATCAGGAATTAGATTGTATATTTCGAGAATAAAATTTTTTCAATCAGAAATTAAATTGAAACAATTTTATTAATCTAATTTCAGTGACAAAAAATAGTCAAAATATTACTCAAAAAATAGTCAAAAAATTGTTTGAATTAGAAATTAGATTATAATAGTCAGGAATAAAATTATCTCAGTCAGAAAAATAGATAATAAATTACTCAGGACATAAATGATATAGTCAGGTTTAAGATAAAAATAGTCAGTTAGATTATTGCATACAAGAATTAGAATTTGAAAAGTCATGACCTTCCCTCTTCCAAAACATAAACACTCAAAAAACACGTAAAATCATTTACCAGACATAAAATTAATTGAATAAAATGAAATGAATTTACTAGAACAGAGGTTAATTATAAATGAAAAACACATATTTGAAAAGGCATGACCTTCCCTCTTCCAAAACACTGCACCAATTCACGTTCTAAACATTATATATAAGAAACCACAGTGTACAAGAAACTATATTCAGAAAAAAAAAAAAATTGCATACAAGAATTAGAATTTGAAAAGTCATGACCTTCCCTCTTCAAAAACATAAACACTCAAAAAACACGTAAAATCATTTACCAGACATAAAATTAATTGAATAAAATGAAATGTATTTACTAGAACAGAGGTTAATTATAAATGAAAAAGACATATTTGAAAAGGCATGACCTTCCCTCTTCCAAAACACTGCACCAATTCACGTTCTAAACATTATATATAAGAAACCACAGTGTACAAGAAACTATATTCAGAAAAAAAAAAAAAAAATCCATACAAAACTATAAATTGCTACAGTTTGAATCTTAATTAATTTTATAAGAATATAACTACTGCTACTACAAAAGGTATATTTTTTCATATTATGATCATACATTTGTTAGTTTATTTTATTTTGTTTTGTTATGATTTATGTGTTTATTTTGTTTTGTTTAGATGGCTAATCAAATTGCACACCCAAATGATGCCTTAAAAGATGCACATCAAGCACTAGCAATTGAAGAGATATTATACATGCATATTTTCCCTAGGTGCACCTTCAAAGCCCAGGCGATGATTAATTGTACATGTAAATATTATAATGAATTATGGTATTATAAATTTTAGATTCCAGAAATAGTAAGAAGAAATCATAATTCAAATGAATGGTGGGTTGCATATGACATTATGAGGCATAATGGTTATGGTTTTCACAATGACATGGTGCAAGATTGGGCTGAATTTCTAGATGGATTACGTTTAATTTTTGCAGAAGAAGAAGCCAACAAGAGAAAGAGAAAAAGAGAAGAGGCAAGCCAACCAGGTAGAGAGGAAAAAAGAATTAAAATAGAGGATGTTATTAGTAGCTTATCTTCAATGTTTTGCACTTTATTATAATTAAAAACCATAACATTTCAGTAATATGTAATTTTTTTTAAATTTAGTTGATTTTATTTTATTTTTTGTTTTGTATGACGTTATAAAGTAATTAAATGTTTTTTGAAATTTATAATACTCAGGAATTAGCATATCTTAGTCAGGAATTAGATTTTTTAGATCAGGTATTACAATATATTAGTCAGGAATAAAATTAACTCAGTCAGGTTTAAGATAATATTAGTCAGGAAACAGATAATAATAGTCAGGAATTGTATTATCAATATTATATACAATAATTAAATGTTTTTAAAATTTATAATACTCAGGAATTAGCATATCTTAGTCAGGAATTAGATAATGCTGGTCAGAAAACAGATAATGATAGTAAGTTTTAAGATAATAATATTCAGATATATTATAGCATACAGAAATTAGATTTTTTTATCAAGTCAGAAATTTTTTTCTAGTCATAAATTACAATATATTAGTCAGGAAATATATTATCTTAGTCAGGAAATAGATAATGATAATTAGAAATTATAGGAATTGGAAAGAAAAGAAATAGTATTAGTCAGGAAATAGATAATGATAGTCAGTTTTAAAATAATAATAGTCAGGTTTAAAATAATAATATTCAGGCAGGAATACTAGATTTTTTTAATCCAGTCATAAATATTTTGAAATTGTCAGGAATTACATTATTTTCACTAATTTCCATATAATTTTTTTTAGGAAATAGGTTTCCATAGGAATAAAATTAATTCAGTCAGGTTTAAGATAATATTAGTCAGGAATTATATTGTCTGTAATTACATCAATAAATTACAGAGCATTTAATAATTTTACAGAACATTTAATTATCAGTACACCTATTATACTTGCAGCATCTTCATCTCTTTCTTCATCATCTCTTTCTTCATTGATATTATCTCCTAAAATTACATTATCTGCTGCATTCATCATTAGTGTTAGTATATTTGAATTTCACTCTAAAATTATCAAAAAACTGGATTCAAATTAAAATTAATTTTCTGCGACATGTAATATATACTATTCGTGAAATATAAATTAATCCTGATTTCAAATTCGATTGGAATATAAATTAAGCCTGATTTCAAATTATAAGTCGAAATTAACTACGATCTGAATTTCGATTGGCGTTGATTGCATATAATAAGTCGAAATTAACTCGAATTTAAATACGATCTGATATTAAATCGAAATTTAATACGATCTGAAATTCAATTTGGCTTGCATGCGAATTATAAGTCGAAATTCATATTTCAAATTCACTATGATACAATCTGAAATCATGAACTAAATTATATGTAATTTGAAATTCTTATATATGATTCGAAATTACATACAATCAAAATTATGAACTAAATTGTACCTTTTTAGCAGTAATTGAGCTAGAAATTGATTCTATAGGTGAAACAGAATCTCCTTCAATCATCATTCTATTGTTTGATTTCTCCATTTTTTTATGAAATTTGAAGATTTGAATTCTCTGAAATGTGAGGAAATGAAGTGGTTGAAATTCGACGAAATGAAAGCGTTCGAAATTTTCAGTGAATGACGACGCACGAAATTTTATGAAAATGATGAAAACGAAATATTCAGACACTTTATAAAATGGAGTGCGGGCTTTGGTCGGGTTGATCAGGCCCGCGCCTTCTTAATTAAGGAGCCGGGACTCACGTGAGTCCAGTCTCACGCAAAACGCTTTGAAAAATTATAGGGATTTGTTAAACATCGCCCACAAATTACTACATAAAGCCCACAAAATTCACTTGGTTTGACAATATTGCCCTTGACCTTAAAAAAAACACTCACACTCTCATCACTCACACTCTCATCGCTCATCTTCTTTCAACCTCTCTAAAAAAAAAATTCAAACAACGGCAATGTCGAGGCGGCAAGGCAAGGAATTGGCAGCGGCGGCAGAGGGAAGGAGGTCCCAAGGAGGCAAGGTACAATTTGTAAAAAAAAAAAAAAAAGGAAAAACCGCTGTGACGGAGGTGGGGCGCCCTGGCTGGACGCCCAGCCAGCGGTGGTGGCGCCAGCTGCAGACGCCGCCACCAGTAGGCTGGCGCCTGGGCTAGACGCCATAGACACGGTTGTGGCGTTTATTCAACGCCCCCCCCCCCCTTTTTTTCTTTTTTTTTTTTCTTTTATATTTGTTTTAAAATATTGTTTTTTTTTTTGTGTAATATCTTTTTGAATTGTTTTTATATTTTGTTGTTTATTTTTATAAATTTTTTCAATTTTGTTGTATTTTTTCTATGTTTATATTTTGTTTACAATTATTTGTTTGTTTTTTTTGTACATTTTTATTTTTATTCTCTATTTTGATTTGTTTTTAAATTTTTTTTGTGACTTTGATATTGTTTTTGGTTAGTTAATTTATTTTAAATTTTATTATTGATATTGTTTTTGGTTAGTTAATTTATTTTAATTGGGAATGAATTATTTATGTTTATATATATTCTTCTGTGTTGGTTTTATTTCCTTTCTAAGTGTATTTTTTATTCTAATATTTTTATTTAAGTGTTTTGTTAATTTCTTTATTATGTTAATTTGTTAGTATGTTTTTAGTTTATTTGATTTGGGTAGTGGTAGCTATTTTTCGTATAAATTTTTGTATGTTTATATATTTTAAAATTTTGTGTAGAATTCACTGGGTCGTCATGGTGCGGGGAAGAATGTAGAGCTTCTTAGTAGAAGCTATTCAGTGGAGAGGTCGGGGCATAGACATGTCAGATCCCGTGGTATTTCGGCCTCAGCTCGTAGAGAACGGATCCACCGTCGGGATGAGGATGACGATGACGATGATGATGCTGAGGAGGGTGACCAGGAGGAGGAGCAGGAGGAGGGCGCAGATGAGGATGAGGATGTGGACGATGGCAGTGGACCGTATGATGATTACGGTCCATTCAGTCAGAGGGTTGATGACATGTACGAGACACATATGGTACGTTTGTTAGTAGATCTGGCACATCATCTGCGTCCACTGTATCTGGGGCAAGCAGGAAACGGTCGAGGGCCGGTAATGATTCTTGGGTTGTTAGGAGTGAGGTGCCCGGTGGGCCTGTTGACGGGAGTGTGATTCCTAGCTTTCTAGGACACATAGCTGCCCGTATTTGGGAGGACCAGGAGAGGCCTTCAGTTACGGGGTTGTTGAAATGTCATACCCGGGAAAAGACTTGTAGCTTTTTGCGTACATGGGCTGAGGCTTGGCCGGCGGAGAGCGAGATGTTCGAGCGACTGGAGGGCACTGGGGTGAATCACGTTCCTGCCACCATGCACGATAAGATTGACAGTACGCTGATCACGGCTTTCATTGAGCGATGGCAGCCGGATACAAACTCTTTCCATCTTCCGTTCGGTGAGATGACGATCATGTTACATGACGTCGAGGCCATTCCGGGGATTCGTGTTGAGGGTAAACGACTTTGTGCTATGGCTGATGCGGATCAGGCAGATTTGCTGGCGGAGTTGTTGGCGGTGGACAGGGCTGCACTGTACACCGAGGCGCTAGGTGTTTGGGAACACGGAGGTGTGAAGATCGCATCCGTGTTGCAGCGGTGTTTGTACCCCAGTGCACGTAGGACGCACGACGCACAGCTGAGTGCTTATGTTTTTCTACTCCTCGGATGTACCTTGTTTCCGGATAAGAGCGGCGGAAACAAGCTCAGGCCACGCGACATAGTAGAGGCGTGTGACCCCGAAAGTGTAGGCCAGTTTTCCTGGGGATCTGCTACGTTGGCGTATTTGTATCGCCAACTAGGATTTGCGAGTCGGGCTGACGCGGCAGGTATCACTGGGTGTCTGACTCTATTGCAGACCTGGATATACGAGTACTTTCCTGCATTGCGACCACATCGTGACCCGGTTCCTATTGATGAGGGGATGCCGCGTGCTTGTGCGTGGAGTCTGCGCTCGGAGAAGAAGTTCGTTGACCGCCTCCGATCGATACGGTTATTGCTGGACAGGCTGTCCCCCCTAGAGGTAACGTTTATAAATTGTTTTTACATTTTATTATTTGCACATATTATATTCATGTTATTAAATTTTAAAACTATGTGCAGGTGAACTGGATGCCTTTCGGCCCGAACCCTAGTGTTAGGGTACCCAGGACCCTGTACACGGGACTCATTCAGTATCGTGAGATCGTCGAGGCGTACATGCCCCAGCGTTGTCTTCGCCAGCTTGGATTTGTCCAAGTTGTCCCTCCTCCCCCGGCATGCCCGATGAAGGCGGTCCGACCTGCATCGTCGAGGGACTACGTCGTGCAATGGCCGGATATCATGACCGGGACGTGGGACCAATTTCCGATGGTGGCCCGCTTATGGACTGCGGAGTTGCAGCGGCCGCCCTCTAGGGTTCCTCCCATGTGTGACCATTACTACATGGAATGGTTCAACCGGTATTCGCACCCAAGGTTGATCGCAGATCTCGACCACAGCGATGATGATTATGTGCCACCGCCTACTGCCATGGAAGCGGTATGTCTCATATTATATTTATCGTTGTCTTTTAATTAAGTTTTATATGTTGTTATTGTATTTCATCTTTTGTTTTTTGTTGTATGCAGTGGATGGGAAAGATAATGCAGGACGTACAGAAACTCTCTCTTGAGAAGGACAGCATGAGTGCAACAGGGAGAGCTGTTGTTGATAGTCTGGAACAGACCCTTGCGCAGTGGGAGTCGTCGTCGAGGAGGGATTACTGATGGTTTTGTCATTTTATTTATAGAGCACTTTAAATATTATCGTTTTAATTTATTAAATTGGACATTATGTTGTAAGTTTGTAACATTTTAGATTGTTCTTTTAGCTTCCAACTTAAACATATTATCATTGCTGTTTTTAAATTTTGATATAACCGTTCGTGGATCCGCGCAACTTACCCATGTAACATATAGAATAAAGTAAGCAATACAATATAAAAGATTAATGTTCTCATTAAAAGAGCAACGTACAAATAAGATTACATAGGAAGAATGTAAACATGAAAAACTAAAATGCAGCTAGGGTGTTCCATTCGTGGATCCGGTCATGATATAGCGCATCCCAACCCTCTACGCTCGCTGTGCGAATGTTGTACCACCGAGGTATAATCGGTGGCACTGGAAAATCGGATGACATGTCTAGTCGGATGAAATGTCTGTATGACGACCCAAGAAACGCAATAGCTAGCTCTCAACTCTACATGTTGTAGTGTTCTCGAAATGAAGTACCTGGTTTGTCCAATATTTGACAAACTTTTCCCTGTGAGGGACCCATTGCTGCATCACATAGTCCACCAGTGCCGGACACCACTGGTACGAATCCCTGAAGTTAGCCAATGCTCGCTCATACGCTTCCTCTGTGGTAGCCTGTAGGATCTTCCGCCACTTACCATTCACCAATCTCTCTGCCATTTCCAAATTCTTGTTGAAAAGGTTGTAGGCTTTCACTTTCACGCAGTTGTTGATGTGCCATGTGCACAATAAGTGGTTCGATTATGGAAACAGCTCTGCTATGGGGGCAAAGAGACCTCCCTCACAGTCGCTGACGATGGCTGCTGGATGAACATTAGGCCCGATTTAGTTTCTCAGCTTCTCCAACACCCAATAATAACTTGGAGCCGTCTCATCCTTGATGATTGCATGACCAATCAGAAAGTTCTGGTTCGTTGGAGTCATCCCCATGATCTCAACCAGTGGGAACTTGTACTTGTTTGTCTTGTACGTTGAGTCGATCAAAATCACAAATGGCCAAGACTTGATCATATCAGCATAATCAGGATGCACAAGGAAAAGATGAGTCACCTCCGCTGTATCTTCATCAGAATCAAACCAGAACAGGTAACCACGTGATTGTGCCTGGTGTAGCAGCCGCTGTATAGGGTTCCTTCCCTCTGACCGTTCAAACCTGAGTTGCTGTCTGACGTTGTAGATGTGTCTTCGGTTTGGATGGTCTTCTGGAAATTTCTCTAACACAGATGCTAATATTTTAGCACGCTTGACTTGAGCATCACTCATTTCTTTCACAACTACTTTCGCAGCAGGACTTAAGCCGCTCAGCTGTCGATGACCCTCTTCATATACTATCATCTCATGGTTGTGATACCCCCATTTAGAGTAACCAATCACTTCCCAACCGTCACGACTCCGTAGTTGTCGAACCTTTACTCTGAACTCACACCCACAACCTTTCCGCTTTGTATCAAACCGAGTGGTTGTACGAAAATCTCTGTCTTCTCTTTTGCGATAACGGTCACATCTCAAAATGCGATCCATTCTACCATCCCGTTGAGATTTATGAGTTACTACTACCAAGCAAAATCCAGCTGCAATTGCAACCTGTTTTGCCCAATCAATCGCCTGTTGAGCTTCTTCGAATGGACCATCATGTCCAAATATCCCACTGTAATCATTTCCGTCTCCACCATAATCATGCATCAATTAAATATTACAATAAATACATTTAACGGATAATACATTTAATTTCTATATTTACACAGAATTAACACAAAAAAAAAAGCATAATTATGTATAATCAAACTTAATTTTTCTAAAAACCCAATTCGAATTTTCAAACTAAATTTAAAAATATACCATTTCGAATTTTCAAACTTAATTTTAAAAAAACCTATTTCGAATTTTCAAAATTAATTTAAAAAAAACCCATTTCGAATTTTTTTAAAAAATCATTTTCGATTTTTTAAAAAAAAAATAAATAAATAAAAAACAACAACAAAATCAAAAAAGAAAAAAAAAATTAATTTATAAGGGTGGCGTCTGCCAGGGCTGCCACAGCCACTGGACTAGCGCCTGGCAGGGTCGCCTCAGCCAGTAGAGTGGCGCCTGGCCAGGACGCCAGTCTGGTGGTCTGGGCGTCTAGGCTGGACGCCACTCTGGTGGTCTGGGCGTTTGGGCTGGACGCCACTCTGGTGGTTCTGGCGTCTGGCTTGGACGTCCAGGCTACGGTTTGGGCGTCCATCCTAGGCGCCAGAGCCACTCCGACGGTAAACCGTGAATTTTAACGGTGACTTACCTCGTTTTCCGTCGACGACGACGTACCTCCGGCGTCCCCCGCATCTCTGGCCTGCCCTCCGGTCTCCCCCGGCGAGCCAGTACGGCTCCACATTTTTTAAACCGAGATTATTTCAATTTTAGAAAATGGGCATAATGGTCACACCAAGTCATATTTGTGGGCTTTATATGGTAATTTGCGGGCGATGTTTAGCGATTCACAAATTATAACACCAAGTGGGTCGATATATATATATTTTTTTTACAGAGAGGAATTGTGGGATCATAACAACTATTATGTGAATATGACAATTTATTTGATATTGACCTAAAAACCAATATGACATTCTTTAAGAGATGATGAAATAAAGTAGTACTCCCTCCGTTTTTAAATACTTGCTCCATTTCTCTTGGACACGTATGCCGATATTAATCTTTGATCACTAATATCTTTAATTATCAATAGGTATAACTTCTAAAAATTGAAAATTAATAATTTATTCAATGATTCCAACAAGTACCCACACGACTATATTTTTTCTTATGTATAAATCACAAACATTAGTCAAAATAGGATAACTGAATAGTGCAAAATAGAAATGGAGCAAGTATTTAAAAACGGAGGGAGTACTATGTATAATTTATAATTTGCGCCAAGAAAAAAAAAAAAAAAAAAAAAAAAAAAAAAACGAGTACGGATTATGGGTTGGTGGATAACAATAAAGCTTGACTATTGACTTACCCAAACCACGGGGTCTTGACAATTCTACTCAAATAATTAATAGTGTTACAACCCCACTATCAACCATCAAAGGAAGACTCATAGATAATCGTTTACTTCTAATTCACAATAATATAGCCTCAATTGAATTTCTAATATATCAAAGTAAACATACATAAAAATATAAAATGGCTATAGGAGAAACATTTCTTTCAGCATTTTTGCAAGTATTGTTTGAGAAGATGTTGTCACCCGGAGTTAACATGTTTATGAAGTTAATAAAGGGAGGCGAAATACACCGAAAAACCATAAAGCAATGGGAGAAGCAACTTAGAATGATAGAGGCGGTACTAAGTGATGCCGGGCAGAAGCAACATGATAGTATTTGTTTCGGATGAAAACAATCGAATCTCGGAAGATCCTTTTATCTTGAGGGAACTTGGTCTCGGTCCGAACGACGCAGGAGCCGAGGGTTTCCTGCACAACAAATACACGTAAACTAGCCTCGGGGGGGACGCCGAGGAAGGCCCCTCCGATGCTTAAGTCAGTATATTAGAGAGAGAAAGCTGTGCAAGAGTTTAGTTGCTTGAGGCTTTATTGTCTTACCAAGAATTGACCAAATTGTTGGCTTTTATACCTTGGCTAATGAAGGAGGCGGATTGGGCCCGGAAGTCAGTTGGGCTGGGCCAGGCTGATTGGGCCGTTGACTGACCTTGACATGGCTTTGAGGATGTTGATTTTTGACTTTAGCACATTTGGAGAGTTGAACCTTAACCTTGGGCTTTTAATTGGATCATTCAGTGACCAGGCCCAATTGGACTAAATTGGACCCAAACAACTTGCCCCCCAGACCCGATTTGGAAGGATGACGGGTCGGGTTTGATTTGATCAGAAAAGGAGGGAAGTGAATAATTTGTTAATCCAAAAATGTGAATTTAAACCGTAATTAACCCATGATTAATGAGATAACAACAGTTAATGTGGATAATTGCGGAAGTTGGACGGGTAGTGGGCGATTTAACTGCAAGGTCGTGTGTTTAACGGTTACTTAGTGGGGTGCTTGAGAGAAATTGAAACGCAGACTCCTTGAATTCCCATTTCTGGAGATATAAATAGAGGCGCGTCTTCTCTCCCCACTCATTCATCAACACAAACCCAGAATTCTCAAGAACGCTCAAGAGCCCGCATCAAAACTTCGCAAATTCCCCGAGCATTAAGCTTAGAAGCTGAGAC
This sequence comes from Chenopodium quinoa, assembly GCF_001683475.1. Lineage (NCBI taxonomy): Eukaryota > Viridiplantae > Streptophyta > Magnoliopsida > Caryophyllales > Amaranthaceae > Chenopodium > Chenopodium quinoa. The sequence continues at coordinate 1,827,378 of NW_018742455.1, forward strand.
TTGTCACTACCAATTCGTAAATCGGCGACTTTTGCTTCAGATCAAGGTAAATTCCTTTGATTTTATTTCATTTTTCTTCGACTTTGCACTCTTTCCCCTTTTTCGACTTTTTCCTTCGAAATTCGTCAATGGTGAGGGGAGTTAGAGGTGGAGCCCGTGCTCCAAGAAGAGCAAGGCTAATCCCCGATCCCAGGGACAGGATTGGGACCTGGAATGGACGAAGGACAGAGTCTGACCCTGCTGAAGGGGTTAGGGCGACTCCCATTTCTTCGGCTCCTCCTCAGAGGGCTGAGGGGGTGAGCGCTTCAGGACGGGATGATGAAGTTCCCGCTGTCCTTTGGGATATCCTCCCAGGGTTTTCAGAGTGGGAGGATGCCGAAGTAGCTTCGGCCATGATAAAGAACCGCCCCTACTCATGGTGGGTGGAGAATGCTGATCAGTACCGGTTTGCCGAGCAAATTGAGTTGCATTACGGCATCCTTGAAGCCGATGGGTATTGGTGCCGAATGCCCACGGCCTCCGATAGAATCCACCGTCCACCCCCGGGGTATGTGGGGGTGTACACAAGACAACTCCAGTACGGGCTGAGGTTCCCTTTGGACGTATTCGTCCGAGACTTGCTGATCCATTACAACATTTCCCTGTGCCAGCTGACCCCCACCAGCATCCGAAGGGTAATGACGTACTTATGGGTCTGCAAATTCTTCAGGTACGTGCCGAACCTGCATTGCTTCAAAAGGCTCCATCGGCTAGTGCCAAACATTCAAAGTGGGCACGGATGCCATGGCTCTGGGTGGTATCGGATTGAGTCTCGGCCCCCGTTCCTAACCATGTGGCCGAACGACTCTTCAGACAAGGACTGGAGAGGTCAATGGATTTGGGTTAGGGCACCCACGGAGCCGAGCCACCCTTACGTTTTCAGCGCTCCCCGGTATCTTGCCGAGCCGGATCCTGATATGGGAAGTTTAGGTCCTCCCGAAGATAGCGGGCCAGACCCGAACCTTAATCAGCAGAACATCTTCGGCAAGCTGCCGAACCGGGGAGGCAGCGGCCGAATGCAGCATATCCCGGAGACTTGGCTCCCCGATACGCACTATGTTTTCCAAGAGAATATGCTGGCAGCTGTCGGCCTCAGCCGAAAGTTTAGGGATGGTAATCTTCTTCGGCTGGGGCCGAGGCCTTTTAATTATCTCTTTTCTTCTTTCATTTTGCTTTCTTGTGATGTGCCGAACTAACTGAATTGACTTCTCCCCTTTTCTTTTTCAGAACGGGACGAGACCAACGTCGGCATTGATTACGCTCGCCTTGGCGTCAACCGAGAACGAGTCGTAACTGATCGGGCTCCCCCTATCACTGAACCAAGGCGCCGAGAGGTTCACCTAGACTCTTCCCACTTCCAAATTGAGGCTGTTTCTCTGTATCAGAGGCAGAAGCCTTGGTGGAAGAAGAGAGATCCCTTGTTTCAGCTGCTGGAAGAAGAAGCTGAAGCTGCCCGTACAGCCGAAGAGGTTGCACGGGTTATTGAAGCTTGTGAAGGTGGAGAAGGGTCCTCCAGAGTTGCTGAAGAAGCTGCGGCTAGGGAAGCTGAAGAAGACGAGGCTTTGCTGAAGACCTCGGTGAGCCTTTAGACTTAACTTTGTCTTTCTTCTTTTTTTTTTTTTTTTACTCACATTCTTCCCCCTGCCTGCCCTTTACAGTCTGAAGAGAGCAGCAGACACAGGGAAGGGAAAGCCCCTGTTCGTCCCGAAGACCAAGTACAAGAAGAGTCTTCAGACTCGGGTATGGACGAGCAGCCGCTTCAGAAGAGGCGCCGAAGAATGGCCATCATCGGCCCGCATGACTTTCAGCGGAGGCCGATGACCATCGGCGTTGAAATAAGGGAACCCGAGGAAGGCAATGGATCGCCGAGGGTTCCCCGGCCACCGCCTCAATCACCCCCAAGGGCCTCTCCGCCACCCCCCGAGATGGAGGTGGATCAGAGAACTCCCAAACCTAAGGGAGAGGTTCTGGAAGAAGCTCGAGAGAGTGCCGCCGAGGACAAGGATGGAGACGCCGTGATGCCCAGTGCTGAGGGTTTCACGGCGGACATTGCCAGAGAGGTTGGGGCCTTCGTCCTCACACCTGAAGAAGAAGAGGTCACAATAATTGACTCTTCTGAGAAGGAGGAGGACGTTGAGCCACCCAAAGTTAAAGAGGCTCCATCGTCATCCTTCCCTTCCTTCCAGACGCTGCAGTCTGGAGAAATGGGTTTCTCGGCCCCCCGAATTCCAGTCCCAGACCACATCTGGGACCTCATATGGGGTCAGAACCGAGAAGGTGCTGCAGCCTACTTCGGCGATTTTGCTGGCCTGTCCGAAGTAGATAGGGCAAGGATTTGGTCGCTGAAGGCCACTGCTGGGATGGGCGAATCCAGCAGATCAGTTCCTGACCCTGCCAGGTCCAACCAACTGCTGATGATGCAGGTAATTCTCCTTGCCTTGATTTCTCTCTGAACTCAACCTTTCAGCTATTATTTTTTACTTTTTTAACTTGTGCCCCTGTTTTCAGTTCGTGCACAATCAGACTCTCACTGTAGAGCTGATAGATTCCCTACAAGATAGGGTGGACGCTGCCGAGCACGATCAAAGGGTAGCCGAGGAAGAGCTAAAGCTTGCTAAGCTGAAGCAGGCAGCAGCTGAAGAGAAGCAGCAGAAGGCTGAGGAGTACGAGAAAAAGGCTGCTGAAGCCCTCCAGACCTTCTGCGATGCTATGGAGAAGGAAGTTTTTCCCTCACTGATGGAAGGGGAAAAATTCCTCCAAGAGCACCTGGGGGTGGACATCTCCAAGTTCAAGGCTGCTATCGAGAGCCGAATCCAAGAAGGAGCTGCTGCACAGGCTGAAGTGCAGCATCAGCTAGAATCTCTTGAAGCCAGCAGAATGGCTGCTGAAGAGATGCTCCAAGCTAGGGATGTCCAACTCTCAAGGGCTGCTGCTGCTGCTGAAGCTCAAAGAGCTAAGCTACAAGAGGCTGAGGATCAGCTCACTGCCAAGAAGGAAGAAATGGTCCAAGTTCAGGCCGAGGCTTCCCAGGTTCAGCAAGAGTTTACCGAGCTGAAAGGCTCCTCCTCCAAGCTCGTCGATGAGCTGAAGAGATCCGAGGAAGACTTGGAGGAGACGAAGAAGAAGTTGGCCGATGCTGAGGCTCTACTCAAAGTCCGTATCTATACCCAAGAAGAGTATGAAATGGGTTTTAGAAACGGGTTCAGAGTGTGCCGAAGGGTCTGCCTTCATGCTGAGCCGAAGCTGGACTGGTCCAAATGTGCTGAATGGGTCCAAGATCCCGAAGACCCTCACATGAAGTATGCCACTCCAATCGAAGCTGAAATCCTTAAGGCTGAGGAAGCCGAGGAAGAAGCTGAGAGGATGGAGTTGGAGGCTGAGCAGAGGGAAAGGGAGGCTCGGCAAAGTGCAAAGCCTGCTTCTTCTGCTGCTGGAGCTGAGACCACCATTGGGCCCAATGAAGCTGATCAGTCTGATCCTCAGGCTGAAGCATAGGAACTCGGGCAGTCGTCTTCAGAATCTTGCGGTTCATCATGCGCTCAACTTTAGACTTGCCGCTTTCTAAATTTTTGCCTTTTGTTTTTTTTTTGCTTCAGCTTGCCTTATCGTACAACAGCTTATTATATTTTTATTTTGCCTGTACGTATTTCGGCAGCTGTTACTTTCCGCTTGTGGGCGGCTGCCGACTATTTTTGTAATTCAACATTTTTATTTCAAAGAAGTTCACTTTCTCAGCTTTCTTGTGTATTTTTTTTTCTCTTCGCTTTACCAGTCTTCGCACTTTACTGCTTTCTTTGAATGATCTTTCAAATATTTGCTAAGTGCAGAACTTCGGCTAGCGAGAATCATTTCTGCTGAGACTTCTTTTTGCCGTTTGTACTCGGATGTTTTCAACTTGTGAAAAAACTGACATAAGTATCAAACTTCGGCTGAGCTGAAGGGTATTAGATCAGTTGTGCCATTTCTCTATTTCCCTCTGCCCCCCCAGAAATCTGAAGATGAGGTCTTCTGAATTCTGGAATGGCTGATAATTTTTCTCGGCTAAGCCGAGGATCTTTGAACACTTTGCTTTATTTTCTACATCTGTTTTTAAAGTACTGATTTCCCACCTGAGAGTTTTCACTCTAGAGATGGTACTCTTGTGACACTTTCTTCAATTCATCCAAGGGAACAACTATCCGAAACACCATGCCGGGGCAGCAGTTTATCTGAAGTACGAGGCATCATCATGCAATACTTCAGAGTTGCAACTACCACCCGGAACTGATTCATCCGAAGTACAAGGCATCACTATGCAATACTTCGGGGCTTTATCAGTTCCTATTTTTTAGGCTATGTTTCGGATAAGTCTATGGCCTTTTTGCCCAAAGGAACAGATTCTCCGAAGTACAAGGCATCACTATGCAATACTTCGGGCTTGTATCTTTTTTTGGCAGGTTTTACGGCTTGCCGAGGTACAAGGCATCATTATGCAATACCCCGGACAGCGCCGAATGAAACCTTGAATTTTTGAAAAACCGTAGAAAGCATAAAGACTTAAAGAATACACGCAATCTGAATGAATACTGGCTCGATGGCCTTTTTATAAACAAAATCAGTGTACTTACATAGATTGTACTATCCGAAGGATTTACACATAGTATTTTTTGAGCACATCGGCATTCCAATGGTTTTTCAGCTCGGTGCCATCCATTTGTTTGAGTCTGAAGGTACCGGGCTGAAGCTCTTGATAAATTTCATAAGGTCCCTCCCAAGATGCTGAGAGTTTGCCATGAATGCGACTTTTTTGAACAGCTGCAGCATTCCTCAAAACTAAATCCCCAACTCTGAGAGGTCGTTGATAGACTCTTCGGTTGTAGGACTTGCTCATTCTGAGCTTGTGTGCAGCCATCCTTTCTCGGGCTAGATCTCTAATCTCGTCAAGGAAGTCGAGGGACTCTTTCATGAGCTGCTCATTTTCCTCGGCTGAGAAGAGATTCACTCGTAGGCTTTCTGAGCCCACTTCCACTGGAAGCACTGCTTCGGATCCATACACCAGCTGAAAAGGTGAATGCCCCGTTGCCTCCTTCTCGGTTGTCCGGAGTGACCAGAGGGTTCCCGGAAGTTCCTCTACCCACTTGGACTTTTGATCCTCTACTCTTTTTCTGAGAGCGTTAAGGATCTGTTTATTTGCGGCTTCGGCTTGGCCATTACTCTGAGGGTGGCAAACCGCGGAGTAAGCCAATTTTATCCCGAATTGATCAGTGTATCGGCGCAAGGGCAGGTTGTCAAACTGTCTGCCGTGGTCGAACACAAAAACTTTTGGGATGCCGAACCGAGTTATTATGTTCTGCCAGATGAACTGTCTGACAGTTTGCTCAGATATGCTTGAAGCAGCTTCCGCTTCAATCCATTTGCTGAAATAGTCGATTCCGACTATCAGCCACTTTCTTTTGTATGGGGCCTCGGGAAAGGGTCCCAGAATATCCAACCCCCATTGTGCAAATGGAAGAGGATTAAGAATTGGCTGGAGATCTAGGCATGGCCGATGGATTACCGGTGCAAATTTTTGGCATTTCTCGCATTTTCTGACCATGTTCTTTGCATCCGAGATCATTGTAGGCCAAAAATACCCTGCCCTGAGAGCTTTGTGGGCTAAGGTTCTCCCTCCTATGTGGTTTCCGCAGATGCCGAGGTGAATCTCTCGGAGAATATAGTCGGCATCCGTTGGACCCACGCATTTCAATAATGGAGCGGAGAAGGATTTTCTGAGGAGTTGGCCGCCGAAGACGAGGAATCGTGAACTGATCCGCTTTATCTTGGAGGCCGAATTCCTATCCTCGGGGAGCTCGTCCCTGAGTTTATAAGCCAGGATGTCATCCATCCAGCTCGGCTCGAGTGCAGCGCAGCAGATTGATATTGCTTCGGCTACACTCTTTTCTCGGCGCACCTCCACATAGACAGAACGGCTTAACTCAGTCAGAGTTGAGCTTGCAAGTTTGGAGAGTGCGTCCGCTTGAGCATTTTGACCCCTTGGGATCAGCTCTACTTCGAAAGATCTCAGCTTCGCAATTGTCGATTTGATCCTTGTGAGGTAAGCTGCCATTGAAGGCTCTTTAGCCTCATACTCCCCCCGGATCTGATTGGCGACCAGCTGAGAATCTGTCTTGAGGTAGACATGCTCGGCTTCCAACGATATGCACAGGTCTAAGCCAGCAATGGCTGCTTCGTATTCGGCCTCGTTGTTAGAGGCTTTGAATGAAAATTTTAGTGCATACTCGAAGGTTTTGCCTTCGGGAGAGGTGATGACGACCCCTGCCCCCGAACCGTTCACGGTGGAGGACCCATCCGTGAAGACGGTCCAGATTTTCCTCCTTGCATCCAGAGTCTCCTGATAGGAGCACTCGGCCAAGAAGTCTGCCAAGGCTTGCGCCTTGATGGCTGTTCTCGGCTGATAACCGATACTGAACTCGGTGAGCTCGAAAGCCCACTTTGCTAGTCTACCGGATTTTTCAACCTTGCCGAGGACTTTCTCTAACGGCTGATCAGTTAGAACCGCTATTTGATGAGAATCAAAATAGGGTCGCAACTTCCGAGCAGCCACCACCACTGCATAAGCCACTTTTTCTAACAATGGGTAGCGCGTCTCGGCATCCGTCAGGGTGTGGCTGACGAAATAGATCGGCTGTTGAACTTTTTCTTCTTCCCTTAGCAGCACCGCGCTTACCGTGGCTGGACTGACCGCCACGTATAAGTATAGGATGTCTCCTACGACTGGCCTTGCCAGTGTTGGGAGTTGAGCCAGGTGTTCACGGAGCTGCTGAAAGGCTGACTTTTGTTCGTCTCCCCATTCAATGCCTTTTGAATTTTGGAGCTTCAGCGCCTTGAAGAAAGGGAGCCCTTTGTCTGAGGCTCGTGAGATGAACTTGGACAAGGCAGCCATTCTCCCGGCTAGACGCTGAATATCCCTTTTTGTCTTCGGCTCGGGGAGGTCTAAAGCAGCTTGTACTTTGGCGGGGTTTGCATCAATCCCCCTCTTGCTGACCATGAAGCCGAGGAACTTGCCTGACTTCACGCCGAAGACACATTTCTTCGGATTCAGCTTCATTTTGTATTTTCTGAGGGTGGCGAAGGTTTCGGCTAGGTCCGTGACATGATCTTTTTCTTTTATGCTTTTGACGATTGAGTCGTCAACATAAACCTCCATGTTTCGGCCTTTTTGCTCGGCGAAAACCTGATCAACCAACCTCTGATATGTTGCCCCCGCATTTTTCAATCCGAAGGGCATCATTCTGTAATTGTACAACCCGGAACTTGTTATGAACGCTGTTTTAGCTCGGTCCTCGGGGTGCATGAAGATCTGATGGTATCCCGAGAATGCGTCCATGAAACTGAGCAGAGCATGCCCGCTTGTCGAGTCGACCAGTTGGTCGATCCTCGGCAGCGGATAGGAGTCCTTGGGACATGCCCTATTCAGGTCCGTGAAGTCAACGCACATCCTCCAGTTACCATTTGCCTTCTGAACCATTACAACATTGGCCAGCCACTCCGGATACTGACAGGGTTCAATGAACCCAGCATCTAGGAGCTTATCGACCTCAGCTGCGATGTTCTGGTTCTTTTCGGCGGAGTAGTTCCGCTTTTTCTGCTTAATGGGTCGACTGGAGGGGTCGACATTAAGCCTATGGGAGACGAAGTCCGGATCAATCCCGGGCATTTCTGCGGCTGAGAAGGCGAACACGTCTCCACTGGCCCGTAGGAGTTGGACGAGTGCCGCACGGGTGTTTGGCTCCAGTGACGACCCGATGCTAACACATCTGTTCGGATCTCCTACGGTCAGTTCTATTGACTCGGTCAGGTCATCCGTCTCCATGCTCTTAGAGTTGGATTCCTCGAATTCCGGCCTGCTATCAATATTAGCAGACTTTCCTGACCGCGGCTGGCCATCAGAGTCGTTCGGCTCTGAGGCGGAGTCAGCCTTTTGGCTCCCATCAGATTTCTCGTTGTCTGGGGCTTCATTAGCCGAAACGTCTGAGCCTCTCGGCTTTTTGGCGTTTCGGTCCCGGTGCTTTTCCTCCCCATCGCCACGGTCGCCTCGGCGAGACGTGGATGGCTTGAGGTGATTGCATCGGCGGGCTTCTTTTTGACTGCCCTTTATTTTCTCGGAGCGTCCCTCGTCTGAAACGTATATCATGATTTGATGATACGTGGAGACGACTCCTTGAATGCCGTGAATGAGGGGTCTCCCCATGATCACGTTGTATGCAGATGGAGCATCTACGACCAAAAATTCGGCCATGATATTCCTAGCTGCTCGGCCTTCGCCGATGGTGACAGGAAGTGTAATCTTCCCGTCAGGATACGAGGAAGAGCCGTTGAATCCAGACACCGGGTAGGGTGCGGGGGCCAGGTGCTCGGCTCCCATCCTCAGCTGGTCGAACGCTCCTCGGAAGAGGATGTTCGCCCCGCTACCGCCGTCGACGAGGGTCCGCCAGACGTTGCGGTTGGCGATGCCCAGAATGATTACTAGTGGGTCATCGTGGGGGTATACCACCCCCTCACAGTCTTCGGCTGTGAACAGGATGTTCGGCGCCGGTGACTGGGACTGCCGAAGCTCAGCCTGATGAATCTGATGGGTTAGACCCCTCAGTTGGCGTTTGGCTGTGCCTCGCGAGATTCCCCCGGAAATAACTAGGATGTCGAGGGACTCCTTGCCCTGAGGTCCCTTATCCTTCTTCCGAGCGAAGTTGAGGTCCTGCCGAGAATCTTTTTCAGCTTTTTTCTCCTCGCGCCTGTCCGCGAGGTATTGGCTCAGGTACCCCTTGCGGACCAGATCCTCAATCTGGTCCTTCAGCTGGACGCAGTCCTCGGTGCGATGTCCGGGTGAGTCATGGAACTCGCACCACTGGTCCTTTCCCCTCGTCTGATGCCAGGGAGGCAACGGACGAGGTTTTTTGAATCTCCCCTCGTCCTTCGTCGTGCTGAAAATCTTAGCACGGGGAAGGGAGAGTGGAGTGTATGAATCGTACCTTCCCGTGTAGGGAAAGTGTCTTTCCTTCTTCGGCTCGGCAGCAGAGGACGGTTCTGAGGCCTTAGCCTTCCCTTTCCTCTGCGCCGAGACTTCGGGCTGCTGCCCTTTCGGCTTCTCAATTCTCGGACGAGACTGAGACCTGGATCTGTTCCACTCCTCGGCTCGGATGAACCTATCCGATGCTTCCAAGGCTTCCTCCAGGGTCTGCGGGGGATGCATGACCATGAAGTCCAGGAACTTTCCAGCTTGGAGGCCGTTCCGTAGCGCGAACACGGCCAGGCCTTGATCCAGGCTTGTGATTCCGGATGACTCGTTGCTGAAGCGAGTCAGATAGTCGCGGAGGCTCTCGTCCTCCGCCTGCTGCAGACTCATTAGCTCTGCAGTGGTCTTCTCTCGGCGGTTGGCCGTAGAGAATTTGCTCTTGAACTTGCTCAATGTTGTAATGGATCAGCAAGTCTCGGACGAATACGTCCAAAGGGAACCTCAGCCCGTACTGGAGTTGTCTTGTGTACACCCCCACATACCCCGGGGGTGGACGGTGGATTCTATCGGAGGCCGTGGGCATTCGGCACCAATACCCATCGGCTTCAAGGATGCCGTAATGCAACTCAATTTGCTCGGCAAACCGGTACTGATCAGCATTCTCCACCCACCATGAGTAGGGGCGGTTCTTTATCATGGCCGAAGCTACTTCGGCATCCTCCCACTCTGAAAACCCTGGGAGGATATCCCAAAGGACAGCGGGAATTTCATCATCCCGTCCTGAAGCGCTCACCCCCTCAGCCCTCTAAGGAGGAGCCGAAGAAATGGGAGTCGCCCTAACCCCTTCAGCAGGGTCAGACTCTGTCCTTCGTCCATTCCAGGTCCCAATCCTGTCCCTGGGATCGGGGATTAGCCTTGCTCTTCTTGGAGCACGGGCTCCACCTCTAACTCCCCTCACCATTGACGAATTTCGAAGGAAAAAGTCGAAAAAGGGGAAAGAGTGCAAAGTCGAAGAAAAATGAAATAAAATCAAAGGAATTTACCTTGATCTGAAGCAAAAGTCGCCGATTTACGAATTGGTAGTGACAAGTCTCAGCTTCTAAGCTTAATGCTCGGGGAATTTGCGAAGTTTTGATGCGGGCTCTTGAGCGTTCTTGAGAATTCTGGGTTTGTGTTGACGAATGAGTGGGGAGAGAAGACGCGCCTCTATTTATATCTCCAGAAATGGGAACTCAAGGAGTCTGCGTTTCAATTTCTCTCAAGCACCCCACTAAGTAACCGTTAAACACACGACCTTGCAGTTAAATCGCCCACTACCCGTCCAACTTCCGCAATTATCCACATTAACTGTTGTTATCTCATTAATCATGGGTTAATTATGGTTTAAATTCACATTTTTGGATTAACAAATCATTCACTTCCCTCCTTTTCTGATTAAATCAAACCCGACCCGTCATCCTTCCAAATCGGGTCTGGGGGGCAAGTTGTTTGGGTCCAATTTAGTCCAATTGGGCCTGGTCACTGAATGATCCAATTAAAAGCCCAAGGTTAAGGTTCAACTCTCCAAATGTGCTAAAGTCAAAAATCAACATCCTCAAAGCCATGTCAAGGTCAGTCAACGGCCCAATCAGCTTGGCCCAGCCCAACTGACTTCCGGGCCCAATCCGCCTCCTTCATTAGCCAAGGTATAAAAGCCAACAATTTGGTCAATTCTTGGTAAGACAATAAAGCCTCAAGCAACTAAACTCTTGCACAGCTTTCTCTCTCTAATATACTGACTTAAGCATCGGAGGGGCCTTCCTCGGCGTCCCCCCCGAGGCTAGTTTACGTGTATTTGTTGTGCAGGAAACCCTCGGCTCCTGCGTCGTTCGGACCGAGACCAAGTTCCCTCAAGATAAAAGGATCTTCCGAGATTCGATTGTTGTAATGAGTCTGTCATCAAACACTCCGGCAGTCGCCATGACTAAGAGTGGAAAGAGTTCCAAGAAGGCTAAGAAGGGAGGAGGCCGGATTACGGTGAGGGAACGCCAGCCGGTTTATCCCTCCCCGGAGCAAGCCTCTTCCGAATCGGAGGCCCCCATTTCTCCGGAAAGGGAAGCCTCAAGAGGTCCTAGCCTCCAGGAGGAGAACACCTCGCACCACACTCGGCAGCCGGGGCCATCCCCGAGACCGAGTGGCTCAGGTGCGAGGAACTCCCCGCCGCGCCATAGCGTGCAATCCAGGTCACATCCGCGGGAGACTCCTCCCTCCGGACCCTCCACCGAGGAAGTGGCCAGAGCAGTGGCCATCTGCATGGAGTTCCTTAAAGCTCAAGGGGCTCCAATCCAGATGCCTGATGATCACCAGCCGAGAAACCTGAAAAGGAGGATCGGTCAGGATGATGGTGGACAAGTTCCACCACATAGACAGCTCGGCCAGAGGTGGCGAGGGGACACCCGAAACTCCAGTAAGGAGAGGAGGAGGAACCCTCAACCCTCTGACCACTCCGAAGCTCAGAATTCCATGGGGCCCTCCAAGGACCCGGAATTCGCCCGCCAAAGCGTTCATGAACGCTTGGGTTCGAGGGAGGTGAGTGTGCATAGCCGCCTCACCTTCCCAGAGGATACCGGACCCCACCCAACCTTGTCTCAGCCGGGGACGAAAACCACTTCCACCTCTGAGAGAGGAGGGAGCGAGGTCCCTGAGGCCGGGTACAAGGGGAAGGCGGTCATGGTTCCATCGAACTCGCCCTTCCAGAAGTGGATTCTGGAAGAGCATGTGCCAACGGTCAAAATCCCGGCACATATTACTTACGATGGTACCTCAGATCCTAAGGATCACATTGCCTCTTACGAGGGGCACATGTATCTGAACCCGAGGTCTGAGGCTACCTGGTGTAAATACTTTCCTACGACCCTCAAAGGTGTTGCCCAATCCTGGATCACCAAAGGGCTCAAGGAAGGCCCCTCCGAAACAAGTTCAAGAGCAAATTCTCTACGGCCAACCGCCGAGAGAAGACCACTGCAGAGCTAATGAGTCTGCAGCAGGCGGAGGACGAGAGCCTCCGCGACTATCTGACTCGCTTCAGCAACGAGTCATCCGGAATCACAAGCCTGGATCAAGGCCTGGCCGTGTTCGCGCTACGGAACGGCCTCCAAGCTGGAAAGTTCCTGGACTTCATGGTCATGCATCCCCCGCAGACCCTGGAGGAAGCCTTGGAAGCATCGGATAGGTTCATCCGAGCCGAGGAGTGGAACAGATCCAGGTCTCAGTCTCGTCCGAGAATTGAGAAGCCGAAAGGGCAGCAGCCCGAAGTCTCGGCGCAGAGGAAAGGGAAGGCTAAGGCCTCAGAACCGTCCTCTGCTGCCGAGCCGAAGAAGGAAAGACACTTTCCCTACACGGGAAGGTACGATTCATACACTCCACTCTCCCTTCCCCGTGCTAAGATTTTCAGCACGACGAAGGACGAGGGGAGATTCAAAAAACCTCGTCCGTTGCCTCCCTGGCATCAGACGAGGGGAAAGGACCAGTGGTGCGAGTTCCATGACTCACCCGGACATCGCACCGAGGACTGCGTCCAGCTGAAGGACCAGATTGAGGATCTGGTCCGCAAGGGGTACCTGAGCCAATACCTCGCGGACAGGCGCGAGGAGAAAAAAGCTGAAAAAGATTCTCGGCAGGACCTCAACTTCGCTCGGAAGAAGGATAAGGGACCTCAGGGCAAGGAGTCCCTCGACATCCTAGTTATTTCCGGGGGAATCTCGCGAGGCACAGCCAAACGCCAACTGAGGGGTCTAACCCATCAGATTCATCAGGCTGAGCTTCGGCAGTCCCAGTCACCGGCGCCGAACATCCTGTTCACAGCCGAAGACTGTGAGGGGGTGGTATACCCCCACGATGACCCACTAGTAATCATTCTGGGCATCGCCAACCGCAACGTCTGGCGGACCCTCGTCGACGGCGGTAGCGGGGCGAACATCCTCTTCCGAGGAGCGTTCGACCAGCTGAGGATGGGAGCCGAGCACCTGGCCCCCGCACCCTACCCGGTGTCTGGATTCAACGGCTCTTCCTCGTATCCTGACGGGAAGATTACACTTCCTGTCACCATCGGCGAAGGCCGAGCAGCTAGGAATATCATGGCCGAATTTTTGGTCGTAGATGCTCCATCTGCATACAACGTGATCATGGGGAGACCCCTCATTCACGGCATTCAAGGAGTCGTCTCCACGTATCATCAAATCATGATATACGTTTCAGACGAGGGACGCTCCGAGAAAATAAAGGGCAGTCAAAAAGAAGCCCGCCGATGCAATCACCTCAAGCCATCCACGTCTCGCCGAGGCGACCGTGGCGATGGGGAGGAAAAGCACCGGGACCGAAACGCCAAAAAGCCGAGAGGCTCAGACGTTTCGGCTAATGAAGCCCCAGACAACGAGAAATCTGATGGGGGCCAAAAGGCTGACTCCGCCTCAGAGCCGAACGACTCTGATGGCCAGCCGCGGTCAGGAAAGTCTGCTAATATTGATAGCAGGCCGGAATTCGAGGAATCCAACTCTAAGAGCATGGAGACGGATGACCTGACCGAGTCAATAGAACTGACCGTAGGAGATCCGAACAGATGTGTTAGCATCGGGTCGTCACTGGAGCCAAACACCCGTGCGGCACTCGTCCAACTCCTACGGGCCAGTGGAGACGTGTTCGCCTTCTCAGCCGCAGAAATGCCCGGGATTGATCCGGACTTCGTCTCCCATAGGCTTAATGTCGACCCCTCCAGTCGACCCATTAAGTAGAAAAAGCGGAACTACTCCGCCGAAAAGAACCAGAACATCGCAGCTGAGGTCGATAAGCTCCTAGATGCTGGGTTCATTGAACCCTGTCAGTATCCGGAGTGGCTGGCCAATGTTGTAATGGTTCAGAAGGCAAATGGTAACTGGAGGATGTGCGTTGACTTCACGGACCTGAATAGGGCATGTCCCAAGGACTCCTATCCGCTGCCGAGGATCGACCAACTGGTCGACTCGACAAGCGGGCATGCTCTGCTCAGTTTCATGGACGCATTCTCGGGATACCATCAGATCTTCATGCACCCCGAGGACCGAGCTAAAACAGCGTTCATAACAAGTTCCGGGTTGTACAATTACAGAATGATGCCCTTCGGATTGAAAAATGCGGGGGCAACATATCAGAGGTTGGTTGATCAGGTTTTCGCCGAGCAAAAAGGCCGAAACATGGAGGTTTATGTTGACGACTCAATCGTCAAAAGCATAAAAGAAAAAGATCATGTCACGGACCTAGCCGAAACCTTCGCCACCCTCAGAAAATACAAAATGAAGCTGAATCCGAAGAAATGTGTCTTCGGCGTGAAGTCAGGCAAGTTCCTCGGCTTCATGGTCAGCAAGAGGGGGATTGATGCAAACCCCGCCAAAGTACAAGCTGCTTTAGACCTCCCCGAGCCGAAGACAAAAAGGGATATTCAGCGTCTAGCCGGGAGAATGGCTGCCTTGTCCAGGTTCATCTCACGAGCCTCAGACAAAGGGCTCCCTTTCTTCAAGGCGCTGAAGCTCCAAAATTCAAAAGGCATTGAATGGGGAGACGAACAAAAGTCAGCCTTTCAGCAGCTCCGTGAACACCTGGCTCAACTCCCAACACTGGCAAGGCCAGTCGTAGGAGACATCCTATACTTATACGTGGCGGTCAGTCCAGCCACGGTAAGCGCGGTGCTGCTAAGGGAAGAAGAAAAAGTTCAACAGCCGATCTATTTCGTCAGCCACACCCTGACGGATGCCGAGACGCGCTACCCATTGTTAGAAAAAGTGGCTTATGCAGTGGTGGTGGCTGCTCGGAAGTTGCGACCCTATTTTGATTCTCATCAAATAGCGGTTCTAACTGATCAGCCGTTAGAGAAAGTCCTCGGCAAGGTTGAAAAATCCGGTAGACTAGCAAAGTGGGCTTTCGAGCTCACCGAGTTCAGTATCGGTTATCAGCCGAGAACAGCCATCAAGGCGCAAGCCTTGGCAGACTTCTTGGCCGAGTGCTCCTATCAGGAGACTCTGGATGCAAGGAGGAAAATCTGGACCGTCTTCACGGATGGGTCCTCCACCGTGAACGGTTCGGGGGCAGGGGTCGTCATCACCTCTCCCGAAGGCAAAACCTTCGAGTATGCACTAAAATTTTCATTCAAAGCCTCTAACAACGAGGCCGAATACGAAGCAGCCATTGCTGGCTTAGACCTGTGCATATCGTTGGAAGCCGAGCATGTCTACCTCAAGACAGATTCTCAGCTGGTCGCCAATCAGATCCGGGGGGAGTATGAGGCTAAAGAGCCTTCAATGGCAGCTTACCTCACAAGGATCAAATCGACAATTGCGAAGCTGAGATCTTTCGAAGTAGAGCTGATCCCAAGGGGTCAAAATGCTCAAGCGGACGCACTCTCCAAACTTGCAAGCTCAACTCTGACTGAGTTAAGCCGTTCTGTCTATGTGGAGGTGCGCCGAGAAAAGAGTGTAGCCGAAGCAATATCAATCTGCTGCGCTGCACTCGAGCCGAGCTGGATGGATGACATCCTGGCTTATAAACTCAGGGACGAGCTCCCCGAGGATAGGAATTCGGCCTCCAAGATAAAGCGGATCAGTTCACGATTCCTCGTCTTCGGCGGCCAACTCCTCAGAAAATCCTTCTCCGCTCCATTATTGAAATGCGTGGGTCCAACGGATGCCGACTATATTCTCCGAGAGATTCACCTCGGCATCTGCGGAAACCACATAGGAGGGAGAACCTTAGCCCACAAAGCTCTCAGGGCAGGGTATTTTTGGCCTACAATGATCTCGGATGCAAAGAACATGGTCAGAAAATGCGAGAAATGCCAAAAATTTGCACCGGTAATCCATCGGCCATGCCTAGATCTCCAGCCAATTCTTAATCCTCTTCCATTTGCACAATGGGGGTTGGATATTCTGGGACCCTTTCCCGAGGCCCCATACAAAAGAAAGTGGCTGATAGTCGGAATCGACTATTTCAGCAAATGGATTGAAGCGGAAGCTGCTTCAAGCATATCTGAGCAAACTGTCAGACAGTTCATCTGGCAGAACATAATAACTCGGTTCGGCATCCCAAAAGTTTTTGTGTTCGACCACGGCAGACAGTTTGACAACCTGCCCTTGCGCCGATACACTGATCAATTCGGGATAAAATTGGCTTACTCCGCGGTTTGCCACCCTCAGAGTAATGGCCAAGCCGAAGCCGCAAATAAACAGATCCTTAACGCTCTCAGAAAAAGAGTAGAGGATCAAAAGTCCAAGTGGGTAGAGGAACTTCCGGGAACCCTCTGGTCACTCCGGACAACCGAGAAGGAGGCAACGGGGCATTCACCTTTTCAGCTGGTGTATGGATCCGAAGCAGTGCTTCCAGTGGAAGTGGGCTCAGAAAGCCTACGAGTGAATCTCTTCTCAGCCGAGGAAAATGAGCAGCTCATGAAAGAGTCCCTCGACTTCCTTGACGAGATTAGAGATCTAGCCCGAGAAAGGATGGCTGCACACAAGCTCAGAATGAGCAAGTCCTACAACCGAAGAGTCTATCAACGACCTCTCAGAGTTGGGGATTTAGTTTTGAGGAATGCTGCAGCTGTTCAAAAAAGTCGCATTCATGGCAAACTCTCAGCATCTTGGGAGGGACCTTATGAAATTTATCAAGAGCTTCAGCCCGGTACCTTCAGACTCAAACAAATGGATGGCACCGAGCTGAAAAAACCATTGGAATGCCGATGTGCTCAAAAAATACTATGTGTAAATCCTTCGGATAGTACAATCTATGTAAGTACACTGATTTTGTTTATAAAAGGCCATCGAGCCAGTATTCATTCAGATTGCGTGTATTCTTTAAGTCTTTATGCTTTCTACGGTTTTTCAAAAATTCAAGGTTTCATTCGGCGCTGTCCGGGGTATTGCATAATGATGCCTTGTACCTCGGCAAGCCGTAAAACCTGCCAAAAAAAGATACAAGCCCGAAGTATTGCATAGTGATGCCTTGTACTTCGGAGAATCTGTTCCTTTGGGCAAAAAGGCCATAGACTTATCCGAAACATAGCCTAAAAAATAGGAACTGATAAAGCCCCGAAGTATTGCATAGTGATGCCTTGTACTTCGGATGAATCAGTTCCGGGTGGTAGTTGCAACTCTGAAGTATTGCATGATGATGCCTCGTACTTCAGATAAACTGCTGCCCCGGCATGGTGTTTCGGATAGTTGTTCCCTTGGATGAATTGAAGAAAGTGTCACAAGAGTACCATCTCTAGAGTGAAAACTCTCAGGTGGGAAATCAGTACTTTAAAAAACAGATGTAGAAAATAAAGCAAAGTGTTCAAAGATCCTCGGCTTAGCCGAGAAAAATTATCAGCCATTCCAGAATTCAGAAGACCTCATCTTCAGATTTCTGGGGGGGCAGAGGGAAATAGAGAAATGGCACAACTGATCTAATACCCTTCAGCTCAGCCGAAGTTTGATACTTATGTCAGTTTTTTCACAAGTTGAAAACATCCGAGTACAAACGGCAAAAAGAAGTCTCAGCAGAAATGATTCTCGCTAGCCGAAGTTCTGCACTTAGCAAATATTTGAAAGATCATTCAAAGAAAGCAGTAAAGTGCGAAGACTGGTAAAGCGAAAAAAAAAAAAATACACAAGAAAGCTGAGAAAGTGAACTTCTTTGAAATAAAAATGTTGAATTACAAAAATAGTCGGCAGCCGCCCACAAGCGGAAAGTAACAGCTGCCGAAATACGTACAGGCAAAATAAAAATATAATAAGCTGTTGTACGATAAGGCAAGCTGAAGCAAAAAAAAAAAACAAAAGGCAAAAATTCAGAAAGCGGCAAGTCTAAAGTTGAGCGCATGATGAACCGCAAGATTCTGAAGACGACTGCCCGAGTTCCTATGCTTCAGCCTGAGGATCAGACTGATCAGCTTCATTGGGCCCAATGGTGGTCTCAGCTCCAGCAGCAGAAGAAGCAGGCTTTGCACTTTGCCGAGCCTCCCTTTCCCTCTGCTCAGCCTCCAACTCCATCCTCTCAGCTTCTTCCTCGGCTTCCTCAGCCTTAAGGATTTCAGCTTCGATTGGAGTGGCATACTTCATGTGAGGGTCTTCGGGATCTTGGACCCATTCAGCACATTTGGACCAGTCCAGCTTCGGCTCAGCATGAAGGCAGACCCTTCGGCACACTCTGAACCCGTTTCTAAAACCCATTTCATACTCTTCTTGGGTATAGATACGGACTTTGAGTAGAGCCTCAGCATCGGCCAACTTCTTCTTCGTCTCCTCCAAGTCTTCCTCGGATCTCTTCAGCTCATCGACGAGCTTGGAGGAGGAGCCTTTCAGCTCGGTAAACTCTTGCTGAACCTGGGAAGCCTCGGCCTGAACTTGGACCATTTCTTCCTTCTTGGCAGTGAGCTGATCCTCAGCCTCTTGTAGCTTAGCTCTTTGAGCTTCAGCAGCAGCAGCAGCCCTTGAGAGTTGGACATCCCTAGCTTGGAGCATCTCTTCAGCAGCCATTCTGCTGGCTTCAAGAGATTCTAGCTGATGCTGCACTTCAGCCTGTGCAGCAGCTCCTTCTTGGATTCGGCTCTCGATAGCAGCCTTGAACTTGGAGATGTCCACCCCCAGGTGCTCTTGGAGGAATTTTTCCCCTTCCATCAGTGAGGGAAAAACTTCCTTCTCCATAGCATCGCAGAAGGTCTGGAGGGCTTCAGCAGCCTTTTTCTCGTACTCCTCAGCCTTCTGCTGCTTCTCTTCAGCTGCTGCCTGCTTCAGCTTAGCAAGCTTTAGCTCTTCCTCGGCTACCCTTTGATCGTGCTCGGCAGCGTCCACCCTATCTTGTAGGGAATCTATCAGCTCTACAGTGAGAGTCTGATTGTGCACGAACTGAAAACAGGGGCACAAGTTAAAAAAGTAAAAAATAATAGCTGAAAGGTTGAGTTCAGAGAGAAATCAAGGCAAGGAGAATTACCTGCATCATCAGCAGTTGGTTGGACCTGGCAGGGTCAGGAACTGATCTGCTGGATTCGCCCATCCCAGCAGTGGCCTTCAGCGACCAAATCCTTGCCCTATCTACTTCGGACAGGCCAGCAAAATCGCCGAAGTAGGCTGCAGCACCTTCTCGGTTCTGACCCCATATGAGGTCCCAGATGTGGTCTGGGACTGGAATTCGGGGGGCCGAGAAACCCATTTCTCCAGACTGCAGCGTCTGGAAGGAAGGGAAGGATGACGATGGAGCCTCTTTAGCTTTGGGTGGCTCAACGTCCTCCTCCTTCTCAGAAGAGTCAATTATTGTGACCTCTTCTTCTTCAGGTGTGAGGACGAAGGCCCCAACCTCTCTGGCAATGTCCGCCGTGAAACCCTCAGCACTGGGCATCACGGCGTCTCCATCCTTGTCCTCGGCGGCACTCTCTCGAGCTTCTTCCAGAACCTCTCCCTTAGGTTTGGGAGTTCTCTGATCCACCTCCATCTCGGGGGGTGGCGGAGAGGCCCTTGGGGGTGATTGAGGCGGTGGCCGGGGAACCCTCGGCGATCCATTGCCTTCCTCGGGTTCCCTTATTTCAACGCCGATGGTCATCGGCCTCCGCTGAAAGTCATGCGGGCCGATGATGGCCATTCTTCGGCGCCTCTTCTGAAGCGGCTGCTCGTCCATACCCGAGTCTGAAGACTCTTCTTGTACTTGGTCTTCGGGACGAACAGGGGCTTTCCCTTCCCTGTGTCTGCTGCTCTCTTCAGACTGTAAAGGGCAGGCAGGGGGAAGAATGTGAGTAAAAAAAAAAAAAAGAAGAAAGACAAAGTTAAGTCTAAAGGCTCACCGAGGTCTTCAGCAAAGCCTCGTCTTCTTCAGCTGCCCTAGCCGCAGCTTCTTCAGCAACTCTGGAGGACCCTTCTCCACCTTCACAAGCTTCAATAACCCGTGCAACCTCTTCGGCTGTACGGGCAGCTTCAGCTTCTTCTTCCAGCAGCTGAAACAAGGGATCTCTCTTCTTCCACCAAGGCTTCTGCCTCTGATACAGAGCAACAGCCTCAATTTGGAAGTGGGAAGAGTCTAGGTGAACCTCTCGGCGCCTTGGTTCAGTGATAGGGGGAGCCCGATCAGTTACGACTCGTTCTCGGTTGACGCCAAGGCGAGCGTAATCAATGCCGACGTTGGTCTCGTCCCGTTCTGAAAAAGAAAAGGGGAGAAGTCAATTCAGTTAGTTCGGCACATCACAAGAAAGCAAAATGAAAGAAGAAAAGAGATAATTAAAAGGCCTCGGCCCCAGCCGAAGAAGATTACCATCCCTAAACTTGTTTGGGTCCAATTTAGTCCAATTGGGCCTGGTCACTGAATGATCCAATTAAAAGCCCAAGGTTAAGGTTCAACTCTCCAAATGTGCTAAAGTCAAAAATCAACATCCTCAAAGCCATGTCAAGGTCAGTCAACGGCCCAATCAGCTTGGCCCAGCCCAACTGACTTCCGGGCCCAATCCGCCTCCTTCATTAGCCAAGGTATAAAAGCCAACAATTTGGTCAATTCTTGGTAAGACAATAAAGCCTCAAGCAACTAAACTCTTGCACAGCTTTCTCTCTCTCTAATATACTGACTTAAGCATCGGAGGGGCCTTCCTCGGCGTCCCCCCCGAGGCTAGTTTACGTGTATTTGTTGTGCAGGAAACCCTCGGCTCCTGCGTCGTTCGGACCGAGACCAAGTTCCCTCAAGATAAAAGGATCTTCCGAGATTCGATTGTTTTCATCCGAAACAATTTGGCGCCGTCTGTGGGGAACGCTACTAAATTTCGCGTCAGTCATCAAACACTCCGGCAGTCGCCATGACTAAGAGTGGAAAGAGTTCCAAGAAGGCTAAGAAGGGAGGAGGCCGGATTACGGTGAGGGAACGCCAGCCGGTTTATCCCTCCCCGGAGCAAGCCTCTTCCGAATCGGAGGCCCCCATTTCTCCGGAAAGGGAAGCCTCAAGAGGTCCTAGCCTCCAGGAGGAGAACACCTCGCACCACACTCGGCAGCCGGGGCCATCCCCGAGACCGAGTGGCTCAGGTGCGAGGAACTCCCCGCCGCGCCATAGCGTGCAATCCAGGTCACATCCGCGGGAGACTCCTCCCTCCGGACCCTCCACCGAGGAAGTGGCCAGAGCAGTGGCCATCTGCATGGAGTTCCTTAAAGCTCAAGGGGCTCCAATCCAGATGCCTGATGATCACCAGCCGAGAAACCTGAAAAGGAGGATCGGTCAGGATGATGGTGGACAAGTTCCACCACATAGACAGCTCGGCCAGAGGTGGCGAGGGGACACCCGAAACTCCAGTAAGGAGAGGAGGAGGAACCCTCAACCCTCTGACCACTCCGAAGCTCAGAATTCCATGGGGCCCTCCAAGGACCCGGAATTCGCCCGCCAAAGCGTTCATGAACGCTTGGGTTCGAGGGAGGTGAGTGTGCATAGCCGCCTCACCTTCCCAGAGGATACCGGACCCCACCCAACCTTGTCTCAGCCGGGGACGAAAACCACTTCCACCTCTGAGAGAGGAGGGAGCGAGGTCCCTGAGGCCGGGTACAAGGGGAAGGCGGTCATGGTTCCATCGAACTCGCCCTTCCAGAAGTGGATTCTGGAAGAGCATGTGCCAACGGTCAAAATCCCGGCACATATTACTTACGATGGTACCTCAGATCCTAAGGATCACATTGCCTCTTACGAGGGGCACATGTATCTGAACCCGAGGTCTGAGGCTACCTGGTGTAAATACTTTCCTACGACCCTCAAAGGTGTTGCCCAATCCTGGATCACCAAAGGGCTCAAGGAAGGCTCCATAACCGGTTGGAACGACCTCTCCAACAAGTTCAAGAGCAAATTCTCTACGGCCAACCGCCGAGAGAAGACCACTGCAGAGCTAATGAGTCTGCAGCAGGCGGAGGACGAGAGCCTCCGCGACTATCTGACTCGCTTCAGCAACGAGTCATCCGGAATCACAAGCCTGGATCAAGGCCTGGCCGTGTTCGCGCTACGGAACGGCCTCCAAGCTGGAAAGTTCCTGGACTTCATGGTCATGCATCCCCCGCAGACCCTGGAGGAAGCCTTGGAAGCATCGGATAGGTTCATCCGAGCCGAGGAGTGGAACAGATCCAGGTCTCAGTCTCGTCCGAGAATTGAGAAGCCGAAAGGGCAGCAGCCCGAAGTCTCGGCGCAGAGGAAAGGGAAGGCTAAGGCCTCAGAACCGTCCTCTGCTGCCGAGCCGAAGAAGGAAAGACACTTTCCCTACACGGGAAGGTACGATTCATACACTCCACTCTCCCTTCCCCGTGCTAAGATTTTCAGCACGACGAAGGACGAGGGGAGATTCAAAAAACCTCGTCCGTTGCCTCCCTGGCATCAGACGAGGGGAAAGGACCAGTGGTGCGAGTTCCATGACTCACCCGGACATCGCACCGAGGACTGCGTCCAGCTGAAGGACCAGATTGAGGATCTGGTCCGCAAGGGGTACCTGAGCCAATACCTCGCGGACAGGCGCGAGGAGAAAAAAGCTGAAAAAGATTCTCGGCAGGACCTCAACTTCGCTCGGAAGAAGGATAAGGGACCTCAGGGCAAGGAGTCCCTCGACATCCTAGTTATTTCCGGGGGAATCTCGCGAGGCACAGCCAAACGCCAACTGAGGGGTCTAACCCATCAGATTCATCAGGCTGAGCTTCGGCAGTCCCAGTCACCGGCGCCGAACATCCTGTTCACAGCCGAAGACTGTGAGGGGGTGGTATACCCCCACGATGACCCACTAGTAATCATTCTGGGCATCGCCAACCGCAACGTCTGGCGGACCCTCGTCGACGGCGGTAGCGGGGCGAACATCCTCTTCCGAGGAGCGTTCGACCAGCTGAGGATGGGAGCCGAGCACCTGGCCCCCGCACCCTACCCGGTGTCTGGATTCAACGGCTCTTCCTCGTATCCTGACGGGAAGATTACACTTCCTGTCACCATCGGCGAAGGCCGAGCAGCTAGGAATATCATGGCCGAATTTTTGGTCGTAGATGCTCCATCTGCATACAACGTGATCATGGGGAGACCCCTCATTCACGGCATTCAAGGAGTCGTCTCCACGTATCATCAAATCATGATATACGTTTCAGACGAGGGACGCTCCGAGAAAATAAAGGGCAGTCAAAAAGAAGCCCGCCGATGCAATCACCTCAAGCCATCCACGTCTCGCCGAGGCGACCGTGGCGATGGGGAGGAAAAGCACCGGGACCGAAACGCCAAAAAGCCGAGAGGCTCAGACGTTTCGGCTAATGAAGCCCCAGACAACGAGAAATCTGATGGGGGCCAAAAGGCTGACTCCGCCTCAGAGCCGAACGACTCTGATGGCCAGCCGCGGTCAGGAAAGTCTGCTAATATTGATAGCAGGCCGGAATTCGAGGAATCCAACTCTAAGAGCATGGAGACGGATGACCTGACCGAGTCAATAGAACTGACCGTAGGAGATCCGAACAGATGTGTTAGCATCGGGTCGTCACTGGAGCCAAACACCCGTGCGGCACTCGTCCAACTCCTACGGGCCAGTGGAGACGTGTTCGCCTTCTCAGCCGCAGAAATGCCCGGGATTGATCCGGACTTCGTCTCCCATAGGCTTAATGTCGACCCCTCCAGTCGACCCATTAAGTAGAAAAAGCGGAACTACTCCGCCGAAAAGAACCAGAACATCGCAGCTGAGGTCGATAAGCTCCTAGATGCTGGGTTCATTGAACCCTGTCAGTATCCGGAGTGGCTGGCCAATGTTGTAATGGTTCAGAAGGCAAATGGTAACTGGAGGATGTGCGTTGACTTCACGGACCTGAATAGGGCATGTCCCAAGGACTCCTATCCGCTGCCGAGGATCGACCAACTGGTCGACTCGACAAGCGGGCATGCTCTGCTCAGTTTCATGGACGCATTCTCGGGATACCATCAGATCTTCATGCACCCCGAGGACCGAGCTAAAACAGCGTTCATAACAAGTTCCGGGTTGTACAATTACAGAATGATGCCCTTCGGATTGAAAAATGCGGGGGCAACATATCAGAGGTTGGTTGATCAGGTTTTCGCCGAGCAAAAAGGCCGAAACATGGAGGTTTATGTTGACGACTCAATCGTCAAAAGCATAAAAGAAAAAGATCATGTCACGGACCTAGCCGAAACCTTCGCCACCCTCAGAAAATACAAAATGAAGCTGAATCCGAAGAAATGTGTCTTCGGCGTGAAGTCAGGCAAGTTCCTCGGCTTCATGGTCAGCAAGAGGGGGATTGATGCAAACCCCGCCAAAGTACAAGCTGCTTTAGACCTCCCCGAGCCGAAGACAAAAAGGGATATTCAGCGTCTAGCCGGGAGAATGGCTGCCTTGTCCAGGTTCATCTCACGAGCCTCAGACAAAGGGCTCCCTTTCTTCAAGGCGCTGAAGCTCCAAAATTCAAAAGGCATTGAATGGGGAGACGAACAAAAGTCAGCCTTTCAGCAGCTCCGTGAACACCTGGCTCAACTCCCAACACTGGCAAGGCCAGTCGTAGGAGACATCCTATACTTATACGTGGCGGTCAGTCCAGCCACGGTAAGCGCGGTGCTGCTAAGGGAAGAAGAAAAAGTTCAACAGCCGATCTATTTCGTCAGCCACACCCTGACGGATGCCGAGACGCGCTACCCATTGTTAGAAAAAGTGGCTTATGCAGTGGTGGTGGCTGCTCGGAAGTTGCGACCCTATTTTGATTCTCATCAAATAGCGGTTCTAACTGATCAGCCGTTAGAGAAAGTCCTCGGCAAGGTTGAAAAATCCGGTAGACTAGCAAAGTGGGCTTTCGAGCTCACCGAGTTCAGTATCGGTTATCAGCCGAGAACAGCCATCAAGGCGCAAGCCTTGGCAGACTTCTTGGCCGAGTGCTCCTATCAGGAGACTCTGGATGCAAGGAGGAAAATCTGGACCGTCTTCACGGATGGGTCCTCCACCGTGAACGGTTCGGGGGCAGGGGTCGTCATCACCTCTCCCGAAGGCAAAACCTTCGAGTATGCACTAAAATTTTCATTCAAAGCCTCTAACAACGAGGCCGAATACGAAGCAGCCATTGCTGGCTTAGACCTGTGCATATCGTTGGAAGCCGAGCATGTCTACCTCAAGACAGATTCTCAGCTGGTCGCCAATCAGATCCGGGGGGAGTATGAGGCTAAAGAGCCTTCAATGGCAGCTTACCTCACAAGGATCAAATCGACAATTGCGAAGCTGAGATCTTTCGAAGTAGAGCTGATCCCAAGGGGTCAAAATGCTCAAGCGGACGCACTCTCCAAACTTGCAAGCTCAACTCTGACTGAGTTAAGCCGTTCTGTCTATGTGGAGGTGCGCCGAGAAAAGAGTGTAGCCGAAGCAATATCAATCTGCTGCGCTGCACTCGAGCCGAGCTGGATGGATGACATCCTGGCTTATAAACTCAGGGACGAGCTCCCCGAGGATAGGAATTCGGCCTCCAAGATAAAGCGGATCAGTTCACGATTCCTCGTCTTCGGCGGCCAACTCCTCAGAAAATCCTTCTCCGCTCCATTATTGAAATGCGTGGGTCCAACGGATGCCGACTATATTCTCCGAGAGATTCACCTCGGCATCTGCGGAAACCACATAGGAGGGAGAACCTTAGCCCACAAAGCTCTCAGGGCAGGGTATTTTTGGCCTACAATGATCTCGGATGCAAAGAACATGGTCAGAAAATGCGAGAAATGCCAAAAATTTGCACCGGTAATCCATCGGCCATGCCTAGATCTCCAGCCAATTCTTAATCCTCTTCCATTTGCACAATGGGGGTTGGATATTCTGGGACCCTTTCCCGAGGCCCCATACAAAAGAAAGTGGCTGATAGTCGGAATCGACTATTTCAGCAAATGGATTGAAGCGGAAGCTGCTTCAAGCATATCTGAGCAAACTGTCAGACAGTTCATCTGGCAGAACATAATAACTCGGTTCGGCATCCCAAAAGTTTTTGTGTTCGACCACGGCAGACAGTTTGACAACCTGCCCTTGCGCCGATACACTGATCAATTCGGGATAAAATTGGCTTACTCCGCGGTTTGCCACCCTCAGAGTAATGGCCAAGCCGAAGCCGCAAATAAACAGATCCTTAACGCTCTCAGAAAAAGAGTAGAGGATCAAAAGTCCAAGTGGGTAGAGGAACTTCCGGGAACCCTCTGGTCACTCCGGACAACCGAGAAGGAGGCAACGGGGCATTCACCTTTTCAGCTGGTGTATGGATCCGAAGCAGTGCTTCCAGTGGAAGTGGGCTCAGAAAGCCTACGAGTGAATCTCTTCTCAGCCGAGGAAAATGAGCAGCTCATGAAAGAGTCCCTCGACTTCCTTGACGAGATTAGAGATCTAGCCCGAGAAAGGATGGCTGCACACAAGCTCAGAATGAGCAAGTCCTACAACCGAAGAGTCTATCAACGACCTCTCAGAGTTGGGGATTTAGTTTTGAGGAATGCTGCAGCTGTTCAAAAAAGTCGCATTCATGGCAAACTCTCAGCATCTTGGGAGGGACCTTATGAAATTTATCAAGAGCTTCAGCCCGGTACCTTCAGACTCAAACAAATGGATGGCACCGAGCTGAAAAACCATTGGAATGCCGATGTGCTCAAAAAATACTATGTGTAAATCCTTCGGATAGTACAATCTATGTAAGTACACTGATTTTGTTTATAAAAGGCCATCGAGCCAGTATTCATTCAGATTGCGTGTATTCTTTAAGTCTTTATGCTTTCTACGGTTTTTCAAAAATTCAAGGTTTCATTCGGCGCTGTCCGGGGTATTGCATAATGATGCCTTGTACCTCGGCAAGCCGTAAAACCTGCCAAAAAAAGATACAAGCCCGAAGTATTGCATAGTGATGCCTTGTACTTCGGAGAATCTGTTCCTTTGGGCAAAAAGGCCATAGACTTATCCGAAACATAGCCTAAAAAAATAGGAACTGATAAAGCCCCGAAGTATTGCATAGTGATGCCTTGTACTTCGGATGAATCAGTTCCGGGTGGTAGTTGCAACTCTGAAGTATTGCATGATGATGCCTCGTACTTCAGATAAACTGCTGCCCCGGCATGGTGTTTCGGATAGTTGTTCCCTTGGATGAATTGAAGAAAGTGTCACAAGAGTACCATCTCTAGAGTGAAAACTCTCAGGTGGGAAATCAGTACTTTAAAAACAGATGTAGAAAATAAAGCAAAGTGTTCAAAGATCCTCGGCTTAGCCGAGAAAAATTATCAGCCATTCCAGAATTCAGAAGACCTCATCTTCAGATTTCTGGGGGGGCAGAGGGAAATAGAGAAATGGCACAACTGATCTAATACCCTTCAGCTCAGCCGAAGTTTGATACTTATGTCAGTTTTTTCACAAGTTGAAAACATCCGAGTACAAACGGCAAAAAGAAGTCTCAGCAGAAATGATTCTCGCTAGCCGAAGTTCTGCACTTAGCAAATATTTGAAAGATCATTCAAAGAAAGCAGTAAAGTGCGAAGACTGGTAAAGCGAAAAAAAAAAAATACACAAGAAAGCTGAGAAAGTGAACTTCTTTGAAATAAAAATGTTGAATTACAAAAATAGTCGGCAGCCGCCCACAAGCGGAAAGTAACAGCTGCCGAAATACGTACAGGCAAAATAAAAATATAATAAGCTGTTGTACGATAAGGCAAGCTGAAGCAAAAAAAAAAAACAAAAGGCAAAAATTCAGAAAGCGGCAAGTCTAAAGTTGAGCGCATGATGAACCGCAAGATTCTGAAGACGACTGCCCGAGTTCCTATGCTTCAGCCTGAGGATCAGACTGATCAGCTTCATTGGGCCCAATGGTGGTCTCAGCTCCAGCAGCAGAAGAAGCAGGCTTTGCACTTTGCCGAGCCTCCCTTTCCCTCTGCTCAGCCTCCAACTCCATCCTCTCAGCTTCTTCCTCGGCTTCCTCAGCCTTAAGGATTTCAGCTTCGATTGGAGTGGCATACTTCATGTGAGGGTCTTCGGGATCTTGGACCCATTCAGCACATTTGGACCAGTCCAGCTTCGGCTCAGCATGAAGGCAGACCCTTCGGCACACTCTGAACCCGTTTCTAAAACCCATTTCATACTCTTCTTGGGTATAGATACGGACTTTGAGTAGAGCCTCAGCATCGGCCAACTTCTTCTTCGTCTCCTCCAAGTCTTCCTCGGATCTCTTCAGCTCATCGACGAGCTTGGAGGAGGAGCCTTTCAGCTCGGTAAACTCTTGCTGAACCTGGGAAGCCTCGGCCTGAACTTGGACCATTTCTTCCTTCTTGGCAGTGAGCTGATCCTCAGCCTCTTGTAGCTTAGCTCTTTGAGCTTCAGCAGCAGCAGCAGCCCTTGAGAGTTGGACATCCCTAGCTTGGAGCATCTCTTCAGCAGCCATTCTGCTGGCTTCAAGAGATTCTAGCTGATGCTGCACTTCAGCCTGTGCAGCAGCTCCTTCTTGGATTCGGCTCTCGATAGCAGCCTTGAACTTGGAGATGTCCACCCCCAGGTGCTCTTGGAGGAATTTTTCCCCTTCCATCAGTGAGGGAAAAACTTCCTTCTCCATAGCATCGCAGAAGGTCTGGAGGGCTTCAGCAGCCTTTTTCTCGTACTCCTCAGCCTTCTGCTGCTTCTCTTCAGCTGCTGCCTGCTTCAGCTTAGCAAGCTTTAGCTCTTCCTCGGCTACCCTTTGATCGTGCTCGGCAGCGTCCACCCTATCTTGTAGGGAATCTATCAGCTCTACAGTGAGAGTCTGATTGTGCACGAACTGAAAACAGGGGCACAAGTTAAAAAAGTAAAAAATAATAGCTGAAAGGTTGAGTTCAGAGAGAAATCAAGGCAAGGAGAATTACCTGCATCATCAGCAGTTGGTTGGACCTGGCAGGGTCAGGAACTGATCTGCTGGATTCGCCCATCCCAGCAGTGGCCTTCAGCGACCAAATCCTTGCCCTATCTACTTCGGACAGGCCAGCAAAATCGCCGAAGTAGGCTGCAGCACCTTCTCGGTTCTGACCCCATATGAGGTCCCAGATGTGGTCTGGGACTGGAATTCGGGGGGCCGAGAAACCCATTTCTCCAGACTGCAGCGTCTGGAAGGAAGGGAAGGATGACGATGGAGCCTCTTTAGCTTTGGGTGGCTCAACGTCCTCCTCCTTCTCAGAAGAGTCAATTATTGTGACCTCTTCTTCTTCAGGTGTGAGGACGAAGGCCCCAACCTCTCTGGCAATGTCCGCCGTGAAACCCTCAGCACTGGGCATCACGGCGTCTCCATCCTTGTCCTCGGCGGCACTCTCTCGAGCTTCTTCCAGAACCTCTCCCTTAGGTTTGGGAGTTCTCTGATCCACCTCCATCTCGGGGGGTGGCGGAGAGGCCCTTGGGGGTGATTGAGGCGGTGGCCGGGGAACCCTCGGCGATCCATTGCCTTCCTCGGGTTCCCTTATTTCAACGCCGATGGTCATCGGCCTCCGCTGAAAGTCATGCGGGCCGATGATGGCCATTCTTCGGCGCCTCTTCTGAAGCGGCTGCTCGTCCATACCCGAGTCTGAAGACTCTTCTTGTACTTGGTCTTCGGGACGAACAGGGGCTTTCCCTTCCCTGTGTCTGCTGCTCTCTTCAGACTGTAAAGGGCAGGCAGGGGGAAGAATGTGAGTAAAAAAAAAAAAAAGAAGAAAGACAAAGTTAAGTCTAAAGGCTCACCGAGGTCTTCAGCAAAGCCTCGTCTTCTTCAGCTGCCCTAGCCGCAGCTTCTTCAGCAACTCTGGAGGACCCTTCTCCACCTTCACAAGCTTCAATAACCCGTGCAACCTCTTCGGCTGTACGGGCAGCTTCAGCTTCTTCTTCCAGCAGCTGAAACAAGGGATCTCTCTTCTTCCACCAAGGCTTCTGCCTCTGATACAGAGCAACAGCCTCAATTTGGAAGTGGGAAGAGTCTAGGTGAACCTCTCGGCGCCTTGGTTCAGTGATAGGGGGAGCCCGATCAGTTACGACTCGTTCTCGGTTGACGCCAAGGCGAGCGTAATCAATGCCGACGTTGGTCTCGTCCCGTTCTGAAAAAGAAAAGGGGAGAAGTCAATTCAGTTAGTTCGGCACATCACAAGAAAGCAAAATGAAAGAAGAAAAGAGATAATTAAAAGGCCTCGGCCCCAGCCGAAGAAGATTACCATCCCTAAACTTGTTTGGGTCCAATTTAGTCCAATTGGGCCTGGTCACTGAATGATCCAATTAAAAGCCCAAGGTTAAGGTTCAACTCTCCAAATGTGCTAAAGTCAAAAATCAACATCCTCAAAGCCATGTCAAGGTCAGTCAACGGCCCAATCAGCTTGGCCCAGCCCAACTGACTTCCGGGCCCAATCCGCCTCCTTCATTAGCCAAGGTATAAAAGCCAACAATTTGGTCAATTCTTGGTAAGACAATAAAGCCTCAAGCAACTAAACTCTTGCACAGCTTTCTCTCTCTCTAATATACTGACTTAAGCATCGGAGGGGCCTTCCTCGGCGTCCCCCCCGAGGCTAGTTTACGTGTATTTGTTGTGCAGGAAACCCTCGGCTCCTGCGTCGTTCGGACCGAGACCAAGTTCCCTCAAGATAAAAGGATCTTCCGAGATTCGATTGTTTTCATCCGAAACAATTTGGCGCCGTCTGTGGGGAACGCTACTAAATTTCGCGTCAGTCATCAAACACTCCGGCAGTCGCCATGACTAAGAGTGGAAAGAGTTCCAAGAAGGCTAAGAAGGGAGGAGGCCGGATTACGGTGAGGGAACGCCAGCCGGTTTATCCCTCCCCGGAGCAAGCCTCTTCCGAATCGGAGGCCCCCATTTCTCCGGAAAGGGAAGCCTCAAGAGGTCCTAGCCTCCAGGAGGAGAACACCTCGCACCACACTCGGCAGCCGGGGCCATCCCCGAGACCGAGTGGCTCAGGTGCGAGGAACTCCCCGCCGCGCCATAGCGTGCAATCCAGGTCACATCCGCGGGAGACTCCTCCCTCCGGACCCTCCACCGAGGAAGTGGCCAGAGCAGTGGCCATCTGCATGGAGTTCCTTAAAGCTCAAGGGGCTCCAATCCAGATGCCTGATGATCACCAGCCGAGAAACCTGAAAAGGAGGATCGGTCAGGATGATGGTGGACAAGTTCCACCACATAGACAGCTCGGCCAGAGGTGGCGAGGGGACACCCGAAACTCCAGTAAGGAGAGGAGGAGGAACCCTCAACCCTCTGACCACTCCGAAGCTCAGAATTCCATGGGGCCCTCCAAGGACCCGGAATTCGCCCGCCAAAGCGTTCATGAACGCTTGGGTTCGAGGGAGGTGAGTGTGCATAGCCGCCTCACCTTCCCAGAGGATACCGGACCCCACCCAACCTTGTCTCAGCCGGGGACGAAAACCACTTCCACCTCTGAGAGAGGAGGGAGCGAGGTCCCTGAGGCCGGGTACAAGGGGAAGGCGGTCATGGTTCCATCGAACTCGCCCTTCCAGAAGTGGATTCTGGAAGAGCATGTGCCAACGGTCAAAATCCCGGCACATATTACTTACGATGGTACCTCAGATCCTAAGGATCACATTGCCTCTTACGAGGGGCACATGTATCTGAACCCGAGGTCTGAGGCTACCTGGTGTAAATACTTTCCTACGACCCTCAAAGGTGTTGCCCAATCCTGGATCACCAAAGGGCTCAAGGAAGGCTCCATAACCGGTTGGAACGACCTCTCCAACAAGTTCAAGAGCAAATTCTCTACGGCCAACCGCCGAGAGAAGACCACTGCAGAGCTAATGAGTCTGCAGCAGGCGGAGGACGAGAGCCTCCGCGACTATCTGACTCGCTTCAGCAACGAGTCATCCGGAATCACAAGCCTGGATCAAGGCCTGGCCGTGTTCGCGCTACGGAACGGCCTCCAAGCTGGAAAGTTCCTGGACTTCATGGTCATGCATCCCCCGCAGACCCTGGAGGAAGCCTTGGAAGCATCGGATAGGTTCATCCGAGCCGAGGAGTGGAACAGATCCAGGTCTCAGTCTCGTCCGAGAATTGAGAAGCCGAAAGGGCAGCAGCCCGAAGTCTCGGCGCAGAGGAAAGGGAAGGCTAAGGCCTCAGAACCGTCCTCTGCTGCCGAGCCGAAGAAGGAAAGACACTTTCCCTACACGGGAAGGTACGATTCATACACTCCACTCTCCCTTCCCCGTGCTAAGATTTTCAGCACGACGAAGGACGAGGGGAGATTCAAAAAACCTCGTCCGTTGCCTCCCTGGCATCAGACGAGGGGAAAGGACCAGTGGTGCGAGTTCCATGACTCACCCGGACATCGCACCGAGGACTGCGTCCAGCTGAAGGACCAGATTGAGGATCTGGTCCGCAAGGGGTACCTGAGCCAATACCTCGCGGACAGGCGCGAGGAGAAAAAAGCTGAAAAAGATTCTCGGCAGGACCTCAACTTCGCTCGGAAGAAGGATAAGGGACCTCAGGGCAAGGAGTCCCTCGACATCCTAGTTATTTCCGGGGGAATCTCGCGAGGCACAGCCAAACGCCAACTGAGGGGTCTAACCCATCAGATTCATCAGGCTGAGCTTCGGCAGTCCCAGTCACCGGCGCCGAACATCCTGTTCACAGCCGAAGACTGTGAGGGGGTGGTATACCCCCACGATGACCCACTAGTAATCATTCTGGGCATCGCCAACCGCAACGTCTGGCGGACCCTCGTCGACGGCGGTAGCGGGGCGAACATCCTCTTCCGAGGAGCGTTCGACCAGCTGAGGATGGGAGCCGAGCACCTGGCCCCCGCACCCTACCCGGTGTCTGGATTCAACGGCTCTTCCTCGTATCCTGACGGGAAGATTACACTTCCTGTCACCATCGGCGAAGGCCGAGCAGCTAGGAATATCATGGCCGAATTTTTGGTCGTAGATGCTCCATCTGCATACAACGTGATCATGGGGAGACCCCTCATTCACGGCATTCAAGGAGTCGTCTCCACGTATCATCAAATCATGATATACGTTTCAGACGAGGGACGCTCCGAGAAAATAAAGGGCAGTCAAAAAGAAGCCCGCCGATGCAATCACCTCAAGCCATCCACGTCTCGCCGAGGCGACCGTGGCGATGGGGAGGAAAAGCACCGGGACCGAAACGCCAAAAAGCCGAGAGGCTCAGACGTTTCGGCTAATGAAGCCCCAGACAACGAGAAATCTGATGGGGGCCAAAAGGCTGACTCCGCCTCAGAGCCGAACGACTCTGATGGCCAGCCGCGGTCAGGAAAGTCTGCTAATATTGATAGCAGGCCGGAATTCGAGGAATCCAACTCTAAGAGCATGGAGACGGATGACCTGACCGAGTCAATAGAACTGACCGTAGGAGATCCGAACAGATGTGTTAGCATCGGGTCGTCACTGGAGCCAAACACCCGTGCGGCACTCGTCCAACTCCTACGGGCCAGTGGAGACGTGTTCGCCTTCTCAGCCGCAGAAATGCCCGGGATTGATCCGGACTTCGTCTCCCATAGGCTTAATGTCGACCCCTCCAGTCGACCCATTAAGCAGAAAAAGCGGAACTACTCCGCCGAAAAGAACCAGAACATCGCAGCTGAGGTCGATAAGCTCCTAGATGCTGGGTTCATTGAACCCTGTCAGTATCCGGAGTGGCTGGCCAATGTTGTAATGGTTCAGAAGGCAAATGGTAACTGGAGGATGTGCGTTGACTTCACGGACCTGAATAGGGCATGTCCCAAGGACTCCTATCCGCTGCCGAGGATCGACCAACTGGTCGACTCGACAAGCGGGCATGCTCTGCTCAGTTTCATGGACGCATTCTCGGGATACCATCAGATCTTCATGCACCCCGAGGACCGAGCTAAAACAGCGTTCATAACAAGTTCCGGGTTGTACAATTACAGAATGATGCCCTTCGGATTGAAAAATGCGGGGGCAACATATCAGAGGTTGGTTGATCAGGTTTTCGCCGAGCAAAAAGGCCGAAACATGGAGGTTTATGTTGACGACTCAATCGTCAAAAGCATAAAAGAAAAAGATCATGTCACGGACCTAGCCGAAACCTTCGCCACCCTCAGAAAATACAAAATGAAGCTGAATCCGAAGAAATGTGTCTTCGGCGTGAAGTCAGGCAAGTTCCTCGGCCTCATGGTCAGCAAGAGGGGGATTGATGCAAACCCCGCCAAAGTACAAGCTGCTTTAGACCTCCCCGAGCCGAAGACAAAAAGGGATATTCAGCGTCTAGCCGGGAGAATGGCTGCCTTGTCCAGGTTCATCTCACGAGCCTCAGACAAAGGGCTCCCTTTCTTCAAGGCGCTGAAGCTCCAAAATTCAAAAGGCATTGAATGGGGAGACGAACAAAAGTCAGCCTTTCAGCAGCTCCGTGAACACCTGGCTCAACTCCCAACACTGGCAAGGCCAGTCGTAGGAGACATCCTATACTTATACGTGGCGGTCAGTCCAGCCACGGTAAGCGCGGTGCTGCTAAGGGAAGAAGAAAAAGTTCAACAGCCGATCTATTTCGTCAGCCACACCCTGACGGATGCCGAGACGCGCTACCCATTGTTAGAAAAAGTGGCTTATGCAGTGGTGGTGGCTGCTCGGAAGTTGCGACCCTATTTTGATTCTCATCAAATAGCGGTTCTAACTGATCAGCCGTTAGAGAAAGTCCTCGGCAAGGTTGAAAAATCCGGTAGACTAGCAAAGTGGGCTTTCGAGCTCACCGAGTTCAGTATCGGTTATCAGCCGAGAACAGCCATCAAGGCGCAAGCCTTGGCAGACTTCTTGGCCGAGTGCTCCTATCAGGAGACTCTGGATGCAAGGAGGAAAATCTGGACCGTCTTCACGGATGGGTCCTCCACCGTGAACGGTTCGGGGGCAGGGGTCGTCATCACCTCTCCCGAAGGCAAAACCTTCGAGTATGCACTAAAATTTTCATTCAAAGCCTCTAACAACGAGGCCGAATATGAAGCAGCCATTGCTGGCTTAGACCTGTGCGTATCGTTGGAAGCCGAGCATGTCTACCTCAAGACAGATTCTCAGCTGGTCGCCAATCAGATCCGGGGGGAGTATGAGGCTAAAGAGCCTTCAATGGCAGCTTACCTCACAAGGATCAAATCGACAATTGCGAAGCTGAGATCTTTCGAAGTAGAGCTGATCCCAAGGGGTCAAAATGCTCAAGCGGACGCACTCTCCAAACTTGCAAGCTCAACTCTGACTGAGTTAAGCCGTTCTGTCTATGTGGAGGTGCGCCGAGAAAAGAGTGTAGCCGAAGCAATATCAATCTGCTGCGCTGCACTCGAGCCGAGCTGGATGGATGACATCCTGGCTTATAAACTCAGGGACGAGCTCCCCGAGGATAGGAATTCGGCCTCCAAGATAAAGCGGATCAGTTCACGATTCCTCGTCTTCGGCGGCCAACTCCTCAGAAAATCCTTCTCCGCTCCATTATTGAAATGCGTGGGTCCAACGGATGCCGACTATATTCTCCGAGAGATTCACCTCGGCATCTGCGGAAACCACATAGGAGGGAGAACCTTAGCCCACAAAGCTCTCAGGGCAGGGTATTTTTGGCCTACAATGATCTCGGATGCAAAGAACATGGTCAGAAAATGCGAGAAATGCCAAAAATTTGCACCGGTAATCCATCGGCCATGCCTAGATCTCCAGCCAATTCTTAATCCTCTTCCATTTGCACAATGGGGGTTGGATATTCTGGGACCCTTTCCCGAGGCCCCATACAAAAGAAAGTGGCTGATAGTCGGAATCGACTATTTCAGCAAATGGATCGAAGCGGAAGCTGCTTCAAGCATATCTGAGCAAACTGTCAGACAGTTCATCTGGCAGAACATAATAACTCGGTTCGGCATCCCAAAAGTTTTTGTGTTCGACCACGGCAGACAGTTTGACAACCTGCCCTTGCGCCGATACACTGATCAATTCGGGATAAAATTGGCTTACTCCGCGGTTTGCCACCCTCAGAGTAATGGCCAAGCCGAAGCCGCAAATAAACAGATCCTTAACGCTCTCAGAAAAAGAGTAGAGGATCAAAAGTCCAAGTGGGTAGAGGAACTTCCGGGAACCCTCTGGTCACTCCGGACAACCGAGAAGGAGGCAACGGGGCATTCACCTTTTCAGCTGGTGTATGGATCCGAAGCAGTGCTTCCAGTGGAAGTGGGCTCAGAAAGCCTACGAGTGAATCTCTTCTCAGCCGAGGAAAATGAGCAGCTCATGAAAGAGTCCCTCGACTTCCTTGACGAGATTAGAGATCTAGCCCGAGAAAGGATGGCTGCACACAAGCTCAGAATGAGCAAGTCCTACAACCGAAGAGTCTATCAACGACCTCTCAGAGTTGGGGATTTAGTTTTGAGGAATGCTGCAGCTGTTCAAAAAAGTCGCATTCATGGCAAACTCTCAGCATCTTGGGAGGGACCTTATGAAATTTATCAAGAGCTTCAGCCCGGTACCTTCAGACTCAAACAAATGGATGGCACCGAGCTGAAAAACCATTGGAATGCCGATGTGCTCAAAAAATACTATGTGTAAATCCTTCGGATAGTACAATCTATGTAAGTACACTGATTTTGTTTATAAAAAGGCCATCGAGCCAGTATTCATTCAGATTGCGTGTATTCTTTAAGTCTTTATGCTTTCTACGGTTTTTTCAAAAATTCAAGGTTTCATTCGGCGCTGTCCGGGGTATTGCATAATGATGCCTTGTACCTCGGCAAGCCGTAAAACCTGCCAAAAAAAGATACAAGCCCGAAGTATTGCATAGTGATGCCTTGTACTTCGGAGAATCTGTTCCTTTGGGCAAAAAGGCCATAGACTTATCCGAAACATAGCCTAAAAAATAGGAACTGATAAAGCCCCGAAGTATTGCATAGTGATGCCTTGTACTTCGGATGAATCAGTTCCGGGTGGTAGTTGCAACTCTGAAGTATTGCATGATGATGCCTCGTACTTCAGATAAACTGCTGCCCCGGCATGGTGTTTCGGATAGTTGTTCCCTTGGATGAATTGAAGAAAGTGTCACAAGAGTACCATCTCTAGAGTGAAAACTCTCAGGTGGGAAATCAGTACTTTAAAAACAGATGTAGAAAATAAAGCAAAGTGTTCAAAGATCCTCGGCTTAGCCGAGAAAAATTATCAGCCATTCCAGAATTCAGAAGACCTCATCTTCAGATTTCTGGGGGGGCAGAGGGAAATAGAGAAATGGCACAACTGATCTAATACCCTTCAGCTCAGCCGAAGTTTGATACTTATGTCAGTTTTTTCACAAGTTGAAAACATCCGAGTACAAACGGCAAAAAGAAGTCTCAGCAGAAATGATTCTCGCTAGCCGAAGTTCTGCACTTAGCAAATATTTGAAAGATCATTCAAAGAAAGCAGTAAAGTGCGAAGACTGGTAAAGCGAAGAAGAAAAAAAAAAATACACAAGAAAGCTGAGAAAGTGAACTTCTTTGAAATAAAAATGTTGAATTACAAAAATAGTCGGCAGCCGCCCACAAGCGGAAAGTAACAGCTGCCGAAATACGTACAGGCAAAATAAAAATATAATAAGCTGTTGTACGATAAGGCAAGCTGAAGCAAAAAAAAACAAAAGGCAAAAATTCAGAAAGCGGCAAGTCTAAAGTTGAGCGCATGATGAACCGCAAGATTCTGAAGACGACTGCCCGAGTTCCTATGCTTCAGCCTGAGGATCAGACTGATCAGCTTCATTGGGCCCAATGGTGGTCTCAGCTCCAGCAGCAGAAGAAGCAGGCTTTGCACTTTGCCGAGCCTCCCTTTCCCTCTGCTCAGCCTCCAACTCCATCCTCTCAGCTTCTTCCTCGGCTTCCTCAGCCTTAAGGATTTCAGCTTCGATTGGAGTGGCATACTTCATGTGAGGGTCTTCGGGATCTTGGACCCATTCAGCACATTTGGACCAGTCCAGCTTCGGCTCAGCATGAAGGCAGACCCTTCGGCACACTCTGAACCCGTTTCTAAAACCCATTTCATACTCTTCTTGGGTATAGATACGGACTTTGAGTAGAGCCTCAGCATCGGCCAACTTCTTCTTCGTCTCCTCCAAGTCTTCCTCGGATCTCTTCAGCTCATCGACGAGCTTGGAGGAGGAGCCTTTCAGCTCGGTAAACTCTTGCTGAACCTGGGAAGCCTCGGCCTGAACTTGGACCATTTCTTCCTTCTTGGCAGTGAGCTGATCCTCAGCCTCTTGTAGCTTAGCTCTTTGAGCTTCAGCAGCAGCAGCAGCCCTTGAGAGTTGGACATCCCTAGCTTGGAGCATCTCTTCAGCAGCCATTCTGCTGGCTTCAAGAGATTCTAGCTGATGCTGCACTTCAGCCTGTGCAGCAGCTCCTTCTTGGATTCGGCTCTCGATAGCAGCCTTGAACTTGGAGATGTCCACCCCCAGGTGCTCTTGGAGGAATTTTTCCCCTTCCATCAGTGAGGGAAAAACTTCCTTCTCCATAGCATCGCAGAAGGTCTGGAGGGCTTCAGCAGCCTTTTTCTCGTACTCCTCAGCCTTCTGCTGCTTCTCTTCAGCTGCTGCCTGCTTCAGCTTAGCAAGCTTTAGCTCTTCCTCGGCTACCCTTTGATCGTGCTCGGCAGCGTCCACCCTATCTTGTAGGGAATCTATCAGCTCTACAGTGAGAGTCTGATTGTGCACGAACTGAAAACAGGGGCACAAGTTAAAAAAGTAAAAAATAATAGCTGAAAGGTTGAGTTCAGAGAGAAATCAAGGCAAGGAGAATTACCTGCATCATCAGCAGTTGGTTGGACCTGGCAGGGTCAGGAACTGATCTGCTGGATTCGCCCATCCCAGCAGTGGCCTTCAGCGACCAAATCCTTGCCCTATCTACTTCGGACAGGCCAGCAAAATCGCCGAAGTAGGCTGCAGCACCTTCTCGGTTCTGACCCCATATGAGGTCCCAGATGTGGTCTGGGACTGGAATTCGGGGGGCCGAGAAACCCATTTCTCCAGACTGCAGCGTCTGGAAGGAAGGGAAGGATGACGATGGAGCCTCTTTAGCTTTGGGTGGCTCAACGTCCTCCTCCTTCTCAGAAGAGTCAATTATTGTGACCTCTTCTTCTTCAGGTGTGAGGACGAAGGCCCCAACCTCTCTGGCAATGTCCGCCGTGAAACCCTCAGCACTGGGCATCACGGCGTCTCCATCCTTGTCCTCGGCGGCACTCTCTCGAGCTTCTTCCAGAACCTCTCCCTTAGGTTTGGGAGTTCTCTGATCCACCTCCATCTCGGGGGGTGGCGGAGAGGCCCTTGGGGGTGATTGAGGCGGTGGCCGGGGAACCCTCGGCGATCCATTGCCTTCCTCGGGTTCCCTTATTTCAACGCCGATGGTCATCGGCCTCCGCTGAAAGTCATGCGGGCCGATGATGGCCATTCTTCGGCGCCTCTTCTGAAGCGGCTGCTCGTCCATACCCGAGTCTGAAGACTCTTCTTGTACTTGGTCTTCGGGACGAACAGGGGCTTTCCCTTCCCTGTGTCTGCTGCTCTCTTCAGACTGTAAAGGGCAGGCAGGGGGAAGAATGTGAGTAAAAAAAAAAAAAAAAGAAGAAAGACAAAGTTAAGTCTAAAGGCTCACCGAGGTCTTCAGCAAAGCCTCGTCTTCTTCAGCTGCCCTAGCCGCAGCTTCTTCAGCAACTCTGGAGGACCCTTCTCCACCTTCACAAGCTTCAATAACCCGTGCAACCTCTTCGGCTGTACGGGCAGCTTCAGCTTCTTCTTCCAGCAGCTGAAACAAGGGATCTCTCTTCTTCCACCAAGGCTTCTGCCTCTGATACAGAGCAACAGCCTCAATTTGGAAGTGGGAAGAGTCTAGGTGAACCTCTCGGCGCCTTGGTTCAGTGATAGGGGGAGCCCGATCAGTTACGACTCGTTCTCGGTTGACGCCAAGGCGAGCGTAATCAATGCCGACGTTGGTCTCGTCCCGTTCTGAAAAAGAAAAGGGGAGAAGTCAATTCAGTTAGTTCGGCACATCACAAGAAAGCAAAATGAAAGAAGAAAAGAGATAATTAAAAGGCCTCGGCCCAGCCGAAGAAGATTACCATCCCTAAACTTTCGGCTGAGGCCGACAGCTGCCAGCATATTCTCTTGGAAAACATAGTGCGTATCGGGGAGCCAAGTCTCCGGGATATGCTACATTCGGCCGCTGCCTCCCCGGTTCGGCAGCTTGCCGAAGATGTTCTGCTGATTAAGGTTCGGGTCTGGCCCGCTATCTTCGGGAGGACCTAAACTTCCCATATCAGGATCCGGCTCGGCAAGATACCGGGGAGCGCTGAAAACGTAAGGGTGGCTCGGCTCCGTGGGTGCCCTAACCCAAATCCATTGACCTCTCCAGTCCTTGTCTGAAGAGTCGTTCGGCCACATGGTTAGGAACGGGGGCCGAGACTCAATCCGATACCACCCAGAGCCATGGCATCCGTGCCCACTTTGAATGTTTGGCACTAGCCGATGGAGCCTTTTGAAGCAATGCAGGTTCGGCACGTACCTGAAGAATTTGCAGACCCATAAGTACGTCATTACCCTTCGGATGCTGGTGGGGGTCAGCTGGCACAGGGAAATGTTGTAATGGATCAGCAAGTCTCGGACGAATACGTCCAAAGGGAACCTCAGCCCGTACTGGAGTTGTCTTGTGTACACCCCCACATACCCCGGGGGTGGACGGTGGATTCTATCGGAGGCCGTGGGCATTCGGCACCAATACCCATCGGCTTCAAGGATGCCGTAATGCAACTCAATTTGCTCGGCAAACCGGTACTGATCAGCATTCTCCACCCACCATGAGTAGGGGCGGTTCTTTATCATGGCCGAAGCTACTTCGGCATCCTCCCACTCTGAAAACCCTGGGAGGATATCCCAAAGGACAGCGGGAACTTCATCATCCCGTCCTGAAGCGCTCACCCCCTCAACCCTCTGAGGAGGAGCCGAAGAAATGGGAGTCGCCCTAACCCCTTCAGCAGGGTCAGACTCTGTCCTTCGTCCATTCCAGGTCCCAATCCTGTCCCTGGGATCGGGGATTAGCCTTGCTCTTCTTGGAGCACGGGCTCCACCTCTAACTCCCCTCACCATTGACGAATTTCGAAGGAAAAAGTCGAAAAAGGGGAAAGAGTGCAAAGTCGAAGAAAAAATGAA
Organism: Chenopodium quinoa; assembly: GCF_001683475.1. Taxonomy (NCBI): domain Eukaryota; kingdom Viridiplantae; phylum Streptophyta; class Magnoliopsida; order Caryophyllales; family Amaranthaceae; genus Chenopodium; species Chenopodium quinoa. The sequence continues at coordinate 1,868,520 of NW_018742455.1, forward strand.
ATAAAATCAAAGGAATTTACCTTGATCTGAAGCAAAAGTCGCCGATTTACGAATTGCTAGTGACAAGTCTCAGCTTCTAAGCTTAATGCTCGGGGAATTTGCGAAGTTTTGATGCGGGCTCTTGAGCGTTCTTGAGAATTCTGGGTTTGTGTTGATGAATGAGTGGGGAGAGAAGACGCGCCTCTATTTATATCTCCAGAAATGGGAATTCAAGGAGTCTGCGTTTCAATTTCTCTCAAGCACCCCACTAAGTAACCGTTAAACACACGACCTTGCAGTTAAATCGCCCACTACCCGTCCAACTTCCGCAATTATCCACATTAACTGTTGTTATCTCATTAATCATGGGTTAATTATGGTTTAAATTCACATTTTTGGATTAACAAATCATTCACTTCCCTCCTTTTCTGATTAAATCAAACCCGACCCGTCATCCTTCCAAATAGGGTCTGGGGGGCAAGTTGTTTGGGTCCAATTTAGTCCAATTGGGCCTGGTCACTGAATGATCCAATTAAAAGCCCAAGGTTAAGGTTCAACTCTCCAAATGTGCTAAAGTCAAAAATCAACATCCTCAAAGCCATGTCAAGGTCAGTCAACGGCCCAATCAGCTTGGCCCAGCCCAACTGACTTCCGGGCCCAATCCGCCTCCTTCATTAGCCAAGGTATAAAAGCCAACAATTTGGTCAATTCTTGGTAAGACAATAAAGCCTCAAGCAACTAAACTCTTGCACAGCTTTCTCTCTCTCTAATATACTGACTTAAGCATCGGAGGGGCCTTCCTCGGCGTCCCCCCCGAGGCTAGTTTACGTGTATTTGTTGTGCAGGAAACCCTCGGCTCCTGCGTCGTTCGGACCGAGACCAAGTTCCCTCAAGATAAAAGGATCTTCCGAGATTCGATTGTTTTCATCCGAAACATATTGTTTCGGAGAGGTCGTTCCAACCGGTTATGGAGCCTTCCTTGAGCCCTTTGGTGATCCAGGATTGGGCAACACCTTTGAGGGTCGTAGGAAAGTATTTACACCAGGTAGCCTCAGACCTCGGGTTCAGATACATGTGCCCCTCGTAAGAGGCAATGTGATCCTTAGGATCTGAGGTACCATCGTAAGTAATATGTGCCGGGATTTTGACCGTTGGCACATGCTCTTCCAGAATCCACTTCTGGAAGGGCGAGTTCGATGGAACCATGACCGCCTTCCCCTTGTACCCGGCCTCAGGGACCTCGCTCCCTCCTCTCTCAGAGGTGGAAGTGGTTTTCGTCCCCGGCTGAGACAAGGTTGGGTGGGGTCCGGTATCCTCTGGGAAGGTGAGGCGGCTATGCACACTCACCTCCCTCGAACCCAAGCGTTCATGAACGCTTTGGCGGGCGAATTCCGGGTCCTTGGAGGGCCCCATGGAATTCTGAGCTTCGGAGTGGTCAGAGGGTTGAGGGTTCCTCCTCCTCTCCTTACTGGAGTTTCGGGTGTCCCCTCGCCACCTCTGGCCGAGCTGTCTATGTGGTGGAACTTGTCCACCATCATCCTGACCGATCCTCCTTTTCAGGTTTCTCGGCTGGTGATCATCAGGCATCTGGATTGGAGCCCCTTGAGCTTTAAGGAACTCCATGCAGATGGCCACTGCTCTGGCCACTTCCTCGGTGGAGGGTCCGGAGGGAGGAGTCTCCCGCGGATGTGACCTGGATTGCACGCTATGGCGCGGCGGGGAGTTCCTCGCACCTGAGCCACTCGGTCTCGGGGATGGCCCCGGCTGCCGAGTGTGGTGCGAGGTGTTCTCCTCCTGGAGGCTAGGACCTCTTGAGGCTTCCCTTTCCGGAGAAATGGGGGCCTCCGATTCGGAAGAGGCTTGCTCCGGGGAGGGATAAACCGGCTGGCGTTCCCTCACCGTAATCCGGCCTCCTCCCTTCTTAGCCTTCTTGGAACTCTTTCCACTCTTAGTCATGGCGACTGCCGGAGTGTTTGATGACTGACGCGAAATTTAGTAGCGTTCCCCACAGACGGCGCCAAATTGTTTCGGATGAAAACAATCGAATCTCGGAAGATCCTTTTATCTTGAGGGAACTTGGTCTCGGTCCGAACGACGCAGGAGCCGAGGGTTTCCTGCACAACAAATACACGTAAACTAGCCTCGGGGGGGACGCCGAGGAAGGCCCCTCCGATGCTTAAGTCAGTATATTAGAGAGAGAAAGCTGTGCAAGAGTTTAGTTGCTTGAGGCTTTATTGTCTTACCAAGAATTGACCAAATTGTTGGCTTTTATACCTTGGCTAATGAAGGAGGCGGATTGGGCCCGGAAGTCAGTTGGGCTGGGCCAAGCTGATTGGGCCGTTGACTGACCTTGACATGGCTTTGAGGATGTTGATTTTTGACTTTAGCACATTTGGAGAGTTGAACCTTAACCTTGGGCTTTTAATTGGATCATTCAGTGACCAGGCCCAATTGGACTAAATTGGACCCATCGGGCAGTCGTCTTCAGAATCTTGCGGTTCATCATGCGCTCAACTTTAGACTTGCCGCTTTCTGAATTTTTGCCTTTTGTTTTTTTTTTTTGCTTCAGCTTGCCTTATCGTACAACAGCTTATTATATTTTTATTTTGCCTGTACGTATTTCGGCAGCTGTTACTTTCCGCTTGTGGGCGGCTGCCGACTATTTTTGTAATTCAACATTTTTATTTCAAAGAAGTTCACTTTCTCAGCTTTCTTGTGTATTTTTTTTTCTCTTCGCTTTACCAGTCTTCGCACTTTACTGCTTTCTTTGAATGATCTTTCAAATATTTGCTAAGTGCAGAACTTCGGCTAGCGAGAATCATTTCTGCTGAGACTTCTTTTTGCCGTTTGTACTCGGATGTTTTCAACTTGTGAAAAAACTGACATAAGTATCAAACTTCGGCTGAGCTGAAGGGTATTAGATCAGTTGTGCCATTTCTCTATTTCCCTCTGCCCCCCCAGAAATCTGAAGATGAGGTCTTCTGAATTCTGGAATGGCTGATAATTTTTCTCGGCTAAGCCGAGGATCTTTGAACACTTTGCTTTATTTTCTACATCTGTTTTTAAAGTACTGATTTCCCACCTGAGAGTTTTCACTCTAGAGATGGTACTCTTGTGACACTTTCTTCAATTCATCCAAGGGAACAACTGTTTCGGAGAGGTCGTTCCAACCGGTTATGGAGCCTTCCTTGAGCCCTTTGGTGATCCAGGATTGGGCAACACCTTTGAGGGTCGTAGGAAAGTATTAACACCAGGTAGCCTCAGACCTCGGGTTCAGATACATGTGCCCCTCGTAAGAGGCAATGTGATCCTTAGGATCTGAGGTACCATCGTAAGTAATATGTGCCGGGATTTTGACCGTTGGCACATGCTCTTCCAGAATCCACTTCTGGAAGGGCGAGTTCGATGGAACCATGACCGCCTTCCCCTTGTACCCGGCCTCAGGGACCTCGCTCCCTCCTCTCTCAGAGGTGGAAGTGGTTTTCGTCCCCGGCTGAGACAAGGTTGGGTGGGGTCCGGTATCCTCTGGGAAGGTGAGGCGGCTATGCACACTCACCTCCCTCGAACCCAAGCGTTCGTGAACGCTTTGGCGGGCGAATTCCGGGTCCTTGGAGGGCCCCATGGAATTCTGAGCTTCAGAGTGGTCAGAGGGTTGAGGGTTCCTCCTCCTCTCCTTACTGGAGTTTCGGGTGTCCCCTCGCCACCTCTGGCCGAGCTCTCTATGTGGTGGAACTTGTCCACCATCATCCTGACCGATCCTCCTTTTCAGGTTTCTCGGCTGGTGATCATCAGGCATCTGGATTGGAGCCCCTTGAGCTTTAAGGAACTCCATGCAGATGGCCACTGCTCTGGCCACTTCCTCGGTGGAGGGTCCGGAGGGAGGAGTCTCCCGCGGATGTGACCTGGATTGCACGCTATGGCGCGGCGGGGAGTTCCTCGCACCTGAGCCACTCGGTCTCGGGGATGGCCCCGGCTGCCGAGTGTGGTGCGAGGTGTTCTCCTCCTGGAGGCTAGGACCTCTTGAGGCTTCCCTTTCCGGAGAAATGGGGGCCTCCGATTCGGAAGAGGCTTGCTCCGGGGAGGGATAAACCGGCTGGCGTTCCCTCACCGTAATCCGGCCTCCTCCCTTCTTAGCCTTCTTGGAACTCTTTCCACTCTTAGTCATGGCGACTGCCGGAGTGTTTGATGACTGACGCGAAATTTAGTAGCGTTCCCCACAGACGGCGCCAAATTGTTTCGGATGAAAACAATCGAATCTCGGAAGATCCTTTTATCTTGAGGGAACTTGGTCTCGGTCCGAACGACGCAGGAGCCGAGGGTTTCCTGCACAACAAATACACGTAAACTAGCCTCGGGGGGGACGCCGAGGAAGGCCCCTCCGATGCTTAAGTCAGTATATTAGAGAGAGAAAGCTGTGCAAGAGTTTAGTTGCTTGAGGCTTTATTGTCTTACCAAGAATTGACCAAATTGTTGGCTTTTATACCTTGGCTAATGAAGGAGGCGGATTGGGCCCGGAAGTCAGTTGGGCTGGGCCAGGCTGATTGGGCCGTTGACTGACCTTGACATGGCTTTGAGGATGTTGATTTTTGACTTTAGCACATTTGGAGAGTTGAACCTTAACCTTGGGCTTTTAATTGGATCATTCAGTGACCAGGCCCAATTGGACTAAATTGGACCCAAACAGTATTAATAATGGTGTAAAGTCATGGATGCAGGATCTTCAAGACTTGGCTTATGATTTAGAGGATGTGTTGGATACATTTGCTACACAAGCTCAAATTTACGAGTTGATGCTTAAGGAAGATGTGCACGGCCGTGTTTTGAAGAATAACGACCCCAATTTTGCTAGTTCACCTAGCAATAATATGGTTTGTTAAGTCCTCCACCTTGTACAATACTGCCTACTTTGGTAGTATATTACAACTATAATCTTTTCATTGGCAATATTCTTCCCATATTTCTTATTTTAATTAGTCTTCCACAAATTTTTTTTTTTTTTTTCAATACACATGATGTTACATTGTTATTCTTAATATGCGTGTCCAAATCTAAGAAGAAGATTATTTGTGAATGGATAAAGTAATATGAGTATACTACAACCACGAAGATTATCATGGTTTTGATGTAAAAAGGTATGTATTAGTCATTTAGTCCCAATTAGTTTGGTTTGGAATTTGGACCGATGGTACTAGTTTGTTTTTGTCTAAGCATAATTTGTCCAATTTGTATCAAATTTCAAAGTGTTAGATACTTACCCATATAGGTAGTGAATTAAGATATAGGGAAACGATATATTCATATTCACTTAAACGAGTATAGATATTGAAATTGGATACATACTCATTAAGCCGCCACTAGTAGTGGATAGATGGTGGGCGTGACTTGAAAGTACTGTGGAAGGGTATTTGTGCACACACACCCCTTGTATCATCTCTCATTTTATTAAGCTAAGGGTATGTTCTCTTCAACTTAAGTTCAGTTCAGTTTCTGATTTCAACCTCTCATAAAATATTCAGTTCAGTTCAGCTCAGCTCAATTCAGTAAATCAGAACAGACCCTGAAACTTAAAATCCTTTCCAAAAAAAAAAAATAAAAAAAATTATTAAAACAGAGCAAAGCATCAAGTTCATTCCCTGTGTTTTGCACTTGACTACTTATCTAATTTTTGCCACTGCTTGCTTTTGTCGGGAAATCTGAAGTATTCTCACGTTATGTTCTTTGTTTAAACCAATCTTTCTGGTTATATTATTTTCGCCTAATGATTTTCTCATTGAATTAGTTTCTTTATATTGCATACCACCTGTTCGATGAAATGTCGCAATTAGATAAACTACCGTACATGGTATTCTTAGTTGTATTCCACAGTATGCAACATTAAGCAGTAATTTTCTTGCATTCACCTATAATTCTTCTTACAGGATTTTCTTATGAGCATATTGTATACAAATTTAAGCAATATTATGGATTCTATGGAAAGTTATGGATGTAAAATATTGATATATAATAACATCATAAAATGTTATAGGATGATTTCATATAAATTTTCTGGTTTTAAGTTTATACAATATCATACTTTATACTTATAATTTTGTCTTGCAGGATAAATGTTTATACCTTAAGCAATGTACAATAGCAAGCAACTATATAGCAGTAGCTAAGATGTTTCGACTGATTCATGACAAATAATTGTCTAGTATCAAATTGACTGTTAATTCTTCCGTAATGAGTTTATTATCGAGTACTCACTGTATGCATATTCACTAACAATCTCAAATTTTACAGTAATGACTAATGAGTTTTTACTAATGTTCAAGTTTTCTTGCTGCACTACAATTGCCTTCAGTAACAGATACTCAAACAGCAAATATTTTTTGCAGGTGCAAAGCATTGTTGTTAGTGGATCGAAAGCTTTGGAGCATCTGTCATTCATGTTCAATCCCGGCCAAGATTTAACAGCAAAGATAGAAGAGATTAATCAGCAGTTGAAAGAAATTTTGAGCCAGACTAAGGGCTTGGGGCTTTCTGTACATTTGATGCAGCAACAAGTTGAACCTCCAACAGCAGGACGAGGATGGAAAAGCTGGCGGGAATCAACTTCTTTGTTATGTGAGCCATTTGTTTATGGGCGGGAAGGTGACAGAAAAGAGATCATAAGTCGACTATTGAATGATGACAACTCAATAACCGGTAATAACTATGTTGTAATTCCTATTGTTGGAATAGGAGGCATTGGTAAGACAACTCTTGCTCAGCTCATCTATAATGATGAGGAAGTGGATGTGTTTTCTGTAAAGGCATGGGTTTATGTATCTCAAGTGTTTGATGCTAAAACAATAACAACATCAATTATTAATTCAATCACTGGTGAAAGCAACACTTTTTGTGATCTTGATCAAGCTCAAGTACGATTGAAGAAAGTGCTAACAGGTAAACGATTCTTGATTGTGCTTGATGATATATGGAGTGATACATATAGTGATTGGGATGTATTACGAACCCCATTAAGAGCAGGAGCGAAGGGAAGTAGAGTTGTGGCTACTACAAGAAGCCAGAAAGTTGCCTGGATCATGACTCCAAAGCTGAATAGTATGATTTTGTTGGAGGGTCTCTCAAATGATGATTGTTGGCGTATAATTGTACAAAATGCATTTGATGATGCTGGTGTTTCTTTAAGCCCAAATTTTTGCTTAATGAGAGATGACATGACAAATAAGTGCAGAGGCCTACCCATGGTAGCGAAAGCTCTTGGAGGTCTTTTGAGGACTAAAGTGGAGGAGGATGAGTGGCAAGAGATTCTTCACTGTGATACTTTGAGGATGAGCGAGAGCAGGGTATTAGAGGTATTGGAGTTGAGTTTTCATGACCTCCCATCACATCTGAAACGGTGTTTTTCTTATTGCTCCATTTTTCCATATGATCACGTATTTAAAGAGAAGGATGTCATTTTATTGTGGATGGCTGAAGGCTTTTTACCTGAAAATGTAGGAAGCAAGCAAATGGAAGACATAGGCCATGATTATTTTCATGATCTAGTATCACGATCATTTTTTGAACCGAGCATAAAGGGATCAGAATACTTCAAGATGCATAGCCTACAAACTGATTTGGCCAGGGAGGTTGCAGGTAAATTATGCTTAGCAATAAAGGATTGTTCAGTAAATAAAGATTGGCAGAAGGCTTCTTGTAGAGCTCGATATATATCCTTCTCTAAACTAGATGAACCTGAAAGATACACTGATACCGTTTCCTTGAAGGTCAGCCACTTTCGTACTTTTGCTCATTTTGACAAGCATATATTTTCTGGTTCTTCAAATCGAGTACTTGATCTAATAGGAATGTTTCAATGCATGAGGGTGCTACTGCTACCTCACATGGGACTTACAATATTTCCAGAATCCATAGGCGATCTTAAGCTCTTACGGCTTCTCAATCTCTCATACAATAATATTGAAGAATTGCCTGGATCCTTAAGCAACCTTGTTAATCTCCAAACTCTGTTGTTGAAGGGTTGTGACAAACTTCAAAAGCTGTTGGAAAATATGAGATGCTTAATCAACCTTCGTCATGTGGATATTGATGGCACCTCTGTGCATGAGATGCCGTTGGGGATTGGGAATCTGACAAACCTGCAAGCATTGAACAATTTTTTCATAGGAGCAAATGCACCCGTTATAAGAGATTTGAAGAATTTGAATCATCTTAGGGGAAAGCTAACTATAACTGGCTTGGAAAATGTGTTAAGCTCCAATGACGCAAGAGATGCAAGGCTGTATCAGAAATCAGGTCTTCATGAGCTAGAGATGGTATGGGATTGGGGAAACTTTATTAACGGGGTTGATGACAACACTAGAATAGATGTGCTTGATCAATTGGAGCCTCACAAATCTATCAAAGTGTTAACTTTGAGGAACTATAAAGGTGTGGCATTCCCAAGATGGTTGGGAGACCCTTCTTTTACTAAGATGGTTATTATAAAGCTAGTAGGTTGTGAGAGATGTGAATCTTTACCACCACTAGGGAAGCTGCCATCATTGAAGGAGCTTGAGGTTCAAGAAATGCGTGGTCTTAAAGTCATAGGTTATGATTTTCATGGTGTTGATTGTTCAAATCCTTTTCCGGCATTAAGAACTATGAGGTTTAAGTCTATGACTTCTTGGGAGAGTTGGTTACAGTCAGCTGATAACAGGGGATTCTCTTGCCTTCAAGAGCTTTCAATCAAGGATTGTTCATCTCTACAGCAATCTTTACCTTCATGTCTCCCTTCACTACACACACTAGAGATACAACGTTGCAAGCAACTCTATGCCTCTCTTCCAAGCCTCCCTCGACTCCAAAAGTTGATAATAGATGATTGTTCATCCCTTGTCATGGTTGATCAGCTACCTCTGACCCTTCGGCAATTAGTAATCTCTAGTTGCCAGAAACTACAGTTCGTGGAATTCAGGGAATCATATTCTTCTTATGATGGAAAACTTACTCTGGAGGTTCTGGAGGTTGTCAACTGCCAATCTCTGTTAACATTGTTGAGTAAAGATCGCCTCAAAACCCTTGAATCTCATAGTTCTTTTCCCACTTTAGGATTAACAGAGAGAGGAAATATTTCTTCTTCTGATCTTTCACTATTTGAAGAAGGTTTGAGTCCATCAAAACTTGCTAACCTCACCAAGTTAACAATAAGTGAATGTCCCTATCTCATCTCATTTCCGGAAGATCTTGTTCTCCCTGGCCTACGAAATCTTCTGATATCAGTTTGTCAAAACCTAGAGTCCCTCCCGAATCAAATGCATAACTTCACTTCCCTCCAAGACCTTATTCTTACAAATTGTCCAAAAATCCACTACTTCCCAAAAGGCGGTCTACCCATGAAGCTGATTTCACTCTACATGGATGGACTCAACATTGAACAACCAATGCAAGAATGGGAGTTGCACAACCTCCATTCTCTTGAAAAGCTCTCAATATCCGAAATTGGGTGCTCTTCAAATTCAGTATACTCATTCCCAAATGGGGATATTCGTCTTCCCTCATCATTAATTGGATTAGCCATCAGTGGTTTCATAAATGTGAAATCAGTATCTTGCTTGGGTACTCTAAATCTCACATCCCTCTATGTTAGGGGGTGTCCAAATCTTGAATGTTTTGTTGACAATTTTCTTCCTCCTGAACTTAGAGAATTATGGGTTGTTCAGTGTCCTGTGCTGAAACGTCGAATGGAAAGGGATCCTCTTCGTCACACTCTATCATGCATTACTCATCTCCGTTTTTGCTAGTCTTTTGATGTCCCTGTAATGATAAGATGATACCATGTGAATACGTGACTATATCATACATCCCAACTATGCACTATTTTTTAATATGTTGTTCAATGTCTTTCCTACTTTGTCTATTGTTCAAGTCTTTTATTGCTTTTTATTTTCTTGATTTCAGAGTACTGCATTTCTAGAATGAACAGAATGTAAATTCCAGAAACTAGCATTACAGATCAGATAAACTGATTTGAAAAAATATATGACGTCTGGCCTCCAGACTCCAGTCTTTCTTCAGTTTTCCTGCAGTGAAAGCATCTGGTAAAAATGCTTACTTGCAGAGAAGGACCTTCCACCGGGGCCATTTGGGGCCTGGCTCCTGGTAAATTATTGTAATTAATCAGTCAATAAACTTAAATAACCTGAACATAGTGACTAGTTTAAAGCGAGAGGCAAAAGATTCTTTCAAATCTTGACCCCTTTAATATTTTTGGTCAAGATCCGCCATTGCTCACTTGTGTAGTTAATCTCTACTATATTTTGGACTTAACTGATTATATACCGAGTGACGGATTTCCTAAAAAAAAGCTAGAGGAAGAAATGCTAGAAGGGTATGATATCTAGTGTGATATCTCAATTGATACTATATGATTCCTTCAGAAGTGATCATTTTGGCATCTACAGTACTTTTTTATGCAGTATGTATACTATTCTTCAAGCTTTAAGTTGCTTAGAAACATAAACTAGCATAAAATTAGACGGTGGAATTTATACTTTCGGTTATAGTATTTGCCAAATAAAAGAATTGGAGCCATCTACCACTCAACACCATTCCACTTCGAATCTTGAATAAAAGATGCCTTGTAAAAATGTGAATATGTAGTACGATAATCGAATAAACACTAAAGTATGATTCTATGTTGATAATATGGGTAAGATTCTAGTACCACTAAATGTAGAAAAAATAAATTCTTCACCATCTATCATTGTTATTTTTATTAAAAGACTAAAAGTAGTCAAATGTGGCCATTACGTACTTACCTTTGAATCCTTTGATTTAGTATAATGGTTAAGATTAGCATTTTCATATGAATGCATGATACATCCCATCGAACTTACTAAACCGATTAGACGCCAGCATCACTACTATATATCATACTTGGTTAAAGTCTTTAGGGTCATATTCGAAATTGGGATCAAATGTGATCTACACTTTAAGGCTCTCCTTATATAGAAAATAGAATAAAATTATTTTCATTCCTGTTTATTTGTCACACTTTTTGAATAAACACGTCCTTATTTAATTGATATATTTTTCTTTATTTTTAATATTCATGGACTTCATCATTTTGAATTTGTATTTTTTTTTTTTACCCCACATTTTACCCACTAAACATTTAATATAATAGAAAAAATTGTACCACCCACTAAAAAAAAGTAATTTGTAATAATAATTCACTACTACATGCCACACAATAACATAACAATTCAATTATGTTGCCTATTTTTTTCATCCGTTGGACTGTATCAACTAGATGTGTCGAGGGTTTCAAAAAAAAAAAAAAAAAAAACAAACAAAACTAGATGTTTCAAGAGCAAAATATAATAAAACTCGCTCTCTTTCTTCATTTTTTTGTTTTTTAGAAGAACGCTCTCTTTCTTCATATCTCATGTGATGTGTCTTTTATTACCTCTTTGTACATCAAATTTGTGTAAGAAGACAGTAATCAAAGGATAAGGGAGCATATTTCAAAATCCAAAAAATAAATAGACTAAACATATGGAATATATGCCTATGGAATGCACGTTACAGGAATTTTCAAACAATCTTTTTTCAAAACCACGGAGAAATTGAAAATATGAAAATATGATACAAGTGGAGCAAGAATCCACCTTTTTTTTCTACCAAAAGAATTATTAGATTATCTCTTGGTTCACCTTATATAAAGAGACTAGAACTTTGTATGCTATAACTCACCCACCTCATTTCTAACCCAAATTTCCAACCTTTCAAATAATTAAGTTGTTTTTAATCATTTGTTTATGTCATCAATGAAATTATACAAACCTAGCTATTCCAACCAAACAAACTTCTCTAAATATGAGTACCAAGAGCATATGAGCCAATCCAGCTATGAAAGCCAGGGCCAATCCATTGAGAAGCCCACCAACTACTATGCCCAAGCCCGAACCGTCTTCCCAAGCCCATCAATTCATGTCCAAGAAGACCATAATGTAATGGGGAATATGAAGATGCATGAGGGTCAAGTGGGCTTGGGAGAAATGGAGCATGGTTGGTCAAAAAAGCCCAATCAATACTCTAGCCAAGCCCAATACCACCAAGGGCAATCCATGTACCAGGGAGGAGGGCAAAAGACTTACAATTATGGTGACGGCGGATTCGAAGGTGGTTACGCTAGTAAGGCCACCGCACTTTCCGGTCCAAAATACTTGAGCCCAATCAAAACAAATCAATCGGGCCATATGGCCCATAAAGAAGAGCATATGATGGGGAATATGGATCAGGGTTGGGGTAACTCGACCCCTAAATTCTCTGGCCCAACCCATGATCAACACTTGGGCCTAGCAATGCATAACGAGGATCGTACAATGGGGAAAACGGGTATTGGTTGGGAAAACTCGCCCACGAAATTCACCGGCTCCACTCGAAGTAATCAATCAGGTTTTGGAATGCATAAAAATGAGCATGTGATAGAGAATGATGATGAAGTTTGGGCTTATCCGCCTAATAAATTCTCAAACTCGAACCAAATTCATCGTGATGATAGTTCGCTCCATAACGAGAACCATATGGCTGGAGAAATGGGTCGTGGTTGGGCCAACTCACCAAATAAGTTCTCTAGTCTAACCCAAAATCAACAAGGCAACATAGCAACGTACAACGAGGGGAATATGGATCAAGGTTGGTCCAACTCACCAAGGAAGTTTTCTAGCCCAACAAAGGCTCACCACTCTGGCCTTGCAACACATAACCAAGATTACATGAGTGGGAACACAAATCATCGCGGTTGGACTAACTCACCAGACAAGTTCTCTAGTCCAACACAACCACATCACTCAGGCCACGCGATGGGGAAAGTGGACCATGGTTATGCTAACTCACCCACCAAATACACTGGGCCAAATCATTTTAGTAGCTCCAACAACACCATGTATGGAGAGCGCCAGCAACACGGATGGGGTGATAAGTCCATCAACGGATTTGGGTCAAACCAACTGAACCATTCGGCCCACACCCCATACGGGGACTATGATCACAACGTAGATGAGGGTGTTAATGACATTATGGATGAGATACTAACCAAGTATCCATCCCATAATGTTAGTGGTGGACATGGAGGTGGTTGGGCTGGAAAGCCCGACTCCTATGCAAGCCAAAACCAGGCTATGGGCTATGCTGCTCAAGCATTTAGTGGCTCGGGCCAATATGGGAGCGCGGCCCAATCCATGTCTAGTTCTAGCTCTAAATACGCGGTAAAAAAAGAGTTAAGTTTAGGATTTTCTGCCAATTGCAATAAGGAAGAATATTCAAGTAATTCCAGTGCTAAGAAGTTCGCAGCCAAGATCATGTTTGGTAGAAAAGGGTAGCAAATAGCCAAATATGATAGCTAAGGTGATCAAGAAAGCGGGGTTCAGATTACCAAAGACATTATCAAAGGTAAAAAAACCTCTTCTAATTAAAAACTTGAAATGTTGATCATCTTAAATTTATTACTCGTATAGGAATATAATTGGTCTTTACGTGTCACATGTGATATGTGACACAATACACACACTGCCTTAGTGCACATACACTCGAGTATAAGATAGATGTGCTAAGCAGCCTAGCACCCGAGTGTAATACTAGTCACGTTGATCTTTTATGTGTTGAATTATTTTGATATTGATGTATAAACGTTCATTGATTAATATGTCCACGAAATGACAATTGCAGGTTTTACCAAGTAGAGAAATCAGCTTGGACAATATAAAATCATACGGAGTATGATACACTAAGAAATAAAGACTAGTTATAAGCAAGACTTTCACATTTGTCTAGCTTAATGTATGTTTTAATTTAATGCTTAGCATTTGTAAAATAATTATGCTTGTTGCTTTAAGCTCTCTTTTTTGTATAATGAATTGCTTGTTATATATAAACTAGTCTTCTGGCCCGTTCCATGCACGGGTTATTACTTAGAATATTTTCCTTGTAATGTGTTGTTTATTTATGTTGTATGAGTCAGCTTTGTTTTATTATACTTTATATGTTTATATAATGGGGACTAATTAGCTCGATTTTTTTTACTATTACTTTATTTTAAGTTTAAGAGATGAAAGACTACGACTTTATATTGGTGTAGTTGAAACACTTAATTTCCTTACTTAAATTTGCAAGTTACATAATGCATAAAGACATAAAATTTATTTTTTTTGATAAAGAAGGTGGCATGTGGCATATGAGTGATTTGTGATGACATGTGGCATATAAGTAATGTGTGGTTTGTGTTTTTAAATACTAAAGTATAGAGATAGATAGATATGTATTTTCAAGCGATTAGGAATTTGAGATGATGTGAAAACTGACTAAAGTGAAGATAAATTATATATCCGCCCATGTGCCATACATAGGCAATATAATGGTTCAGAACGACCCAATAATTTTACAGCCTAGCTTAGTAATGAGACGATTAATCTTGCTAACGCGTTTAAACAATGACAAATTATACCAGAGACACATACTATATTATCTTCAGACGATCAAGAACCCGTGACAATATCAAAACACAAAAGTAGTGATAAAACAAATCCCCTTCATTTTAATGTTTTGCATTCCTCTGTTTGTTTCAGTACTATTTTGTAAATTGTCCCCCTTTTTTTAACTAACCAAATTGTCACTTTTCAAATCATGGACTACCTTAGTAAAAAAAGGATTACTCCAAGACATAATTTATAACATCACTTATACTAATACATTATGTTTTTTCTCAGGGAATGAACAAGATTTAACACTCCCAACATCCTTAAAAAAAAATTTAAAAATTCTAAGTACAAGTTTCGCGAGAAATGCCAATCCTATTGTTAGGGACATCATAGACAACCCTGTGGTTTTGTTGCTGCATGTTGGCTATGATATTGAGGGCGGAGTTGGGGTTTTCCGGGGCAGCCGCCATTGCGAGGCATGCAATGCTGGTGGAGGTACTACGGAGTAGGAAGTTGTCTTGGTCCAATGTCAAGTCCATGCCATCAAAAACAAAGGTTATGGATGGTATGGTTATTGGTACGCTGTAGCACGTGTCGAACCCTCCTAGGGATGTTACCTCTGCCTTCCCCATTCGACGCCTGAACTCGTCCCTCACCGCAGTGTAGGCTGGTAGGGCTAGCCGGGTGTACACCGTGCCTGAAAAATATTATGGAAGAATATAGTTAAGCATGGAATAATAATTTTGATAATGGATTGGTCTTTTGACATAAAGTATAAAAATAATTAACGTTATTAGTGGTTTGGTTTTTGATACAACTTTAATTAGATAATTATTTTCAATTCAGTTTGTTTGATTCTATATATATTTGCTTATTTCATAAATAAACAGACCAGACTAGATCATAAGTACATATTAATATAAATCTACCAATATTTTCATTTAATAATTTTTGTAAGGATTATTGTACAAATTAGTTCATAGTAGAAAAAGCACATCAAACTAAATCAAATTCGAAAATGTAGATCATGTTAGGGGAAGTTCTTAGCAAGTCTTAGAAGATCAAACCTTGCTTCGTAATAAATTATGTTGGTACTAAATTGTGACTTAGTACCTAATGACTCAAAGTCTAAATCTTATTGGTACCTAAACGAGGTTTACAAGTACTTAATGACTCAAGTCTGAGAATTTTCCTACTACCTTCGTTTCATATAATTTGCAACGATTTGACATAAAGTAGAAAAAAAATATCTAATTATTGCAAATAATATAAAATGGAGATAGTATATCAAGTGAACTAAATATAGCCTAAATTGTCGTAACATGTTAAAAAAAAAAAAAATGGACCCATAACTTCATCATTTATGTGCATAGAACATGTCAACATGGGCATGGTAAATTGATAAGTGTAGTTGACAAAATAAACTTTGGTGTGGTCACAAAGACAACTTTTGTGAATAAAATGGGGGTGGTCCTACAAAATTTTTGGCCTTAAGTAAGTTTGGGGATGACTATGCACTAAAATTGAGAAGAATTGAAGTGACAGACATAGATATTAACGTTACAATACAAGCATCTAAGGATGATGCCTTTCACGGGTGCGCTTCTGTTTTCCACTTTACTGATAGTGGCAGCAGCTGCACCATAATTTTAATTTGTAGGACATGGAACTAACTGTTTTTTTTTCCAAAGGGTGATGCAAGCACTGTTATGTGGTGCCTACACCCCGGTATTAGTCTTCATTATGACCTCGGTCATTACAATGAACTCCCACTCTCCCATAATATAGTTGTATTGTTTGTGTTTTTTCACGGTATATAAGAAATAGGAGGAGAAAGTGGATGAATTGGATTAATAAAAGTAAAAAGTATAATTATAGACAAACTTAAAAGAGAGAAAGTGGAAAAAGTATGAAGCATGTGCAAAATTCAAGGTAATTTAGGAAGTACAATGAATAAAGTTAAAAATAAATTAGGGTATAATGGTCTTTACATATTATCCAAAAATAGAAACGGAAATAACATTTTAGATCTCCAAAATAGAAAAACATGAACTATATTATGGGACGAAGAGAGTAACAAAGAAAAACATGTGCTTGAAGATGAAGTTTCATTGATAAGGTAATGAACATAATATTCCATATTTAATTCCATTATTCCTATGAATTTCGACCATTACTGATGTTTGACAAATTTTGATGTACTAAAATTTACTATCTCTGTTGTTAATTAGTGTTGGAATAACGTAAAAAGTCAAAATAATGCATCTATTGAAAAGCAAGATAATATATATTTGTTTATTTTTTAAGGTTAGTGTTAAATAGTCCGTTTACTTACCGGAATCAATAACAGTGCCAGCGCCGTTGTTAGGGTTGAAGGCCAAAGCTTCGGGTGGAATGGCAACGGTTTTGCTCCCCACTTTAACTGCTTTCAAGTTAACATAGTAAAGGGAAGGCCTCTTTGGGTTCTTAAGCAATGGTGTGTAATGGATTCTTTTAGGCTGGGCTACCGGGCCGAGTTTCATGGATCCAGAGAAATTTGATGACCTAAAGCTGGGCAAGCAGTAGGAAAATGTGGATCGGTATAGGCTTTGGGTTTGAGACATGAGCGACAGTGGGCCTCGTCCAAGGCCCAATAGTCCTTGTGGTGGGACCGACGCCCCGGTTGTCTTTTGGATGCAACCAAATACATAGCCTGGGATAGGGTCCCGGGCTAGGGCGATGGTGTCTTGTGCGAGGGTGGCCGCTAGGGTGGAACCACCATAGGTCTGGTTGTAGGTGCACGAGTTTTGGACACAGACAGGGTTTGTTACCTTAAAAGGAAGAACAAATAAAACATGGTTAAAATTTTGTACAAGTAGTGCAATTGACATGGAACATTATTGATACTTCAAATCTTGCAATTGACATGGTACTTCGTATTATTTTTAATATGTGTATCACAAGTAATAGTCGAGTACAAAATGTGATGTAACATATTGCCTATGTGCCATGTAAGAAATGCATAACTATAGTACTAAAATAAATTAATTTTATTTTACTTTTATTTTGGAATATATAATGGTCTCATTATACATAGTATGTTGTAGAAACCTCAGTTATTTAGACTCATACAAAAGAAAACACCCACATAATATATATTCGAACCTCAATAGGTGCCTAGGTGGACAATGAGGCTAGATCCAAACCTCATAGTAGGAAGGCGAGAGATCTAACATTGAGCTCTCACTTAATTCCTTACAATCCTAGAATATTTTACGAAACTAGTTTTATTTAATTTTAATTCCCGCTATTTACAAGATTATTTATTTAAAATTCCAATAAATCACTGGATCAGGATATCATTAGTGTACTAAAGGTCAAAAGCTAAACCCAAATAACAGATCT
Organism: Chenopodium quinoa; assembly: GCF_001683475.1. Taxonomy (NCBI): domain Eukaryota; kingdom Viridiplantae; phylum Streptophyta; class Magnoliopsida; order Caryophyllales; family Amaranthaceae; genus Chenopodium; species Chenopodium quinoa. Next base: position 1,886,333 of record NW_018742455.1, read on the forward strand.
TGTTTTTAGGGGTGTGGCTTGTTTATCCATACCTAATAATTATGAAAGTTACTTTGCCTTTTACTATCTTATTACGTACAAACTCATACTTTTATCCAACATAAAAAGAGCAACTATCTTTACAACTTTTTTAATTCACAATTTCTAATCATATGGTAGATTCATTTTCATAAAACCAATTTTGGAGTATACCACAAATGGTACATTTATACATGCCTTCCCAAAATAATAATTCAGCCTAATTTCTAAGTGTGGTAAGGAAAATCAATATCAAAACTATATTACTTTTAATGATACCAAATTTATGAAAATATTAAAAAGTTGTTCAATAATGAATGATACTTATAGTTTATACTAACATAATTTCTTGATAATGATTGATAATAAAATGTTGCCAAACATTATTTAACACAAAATGTTGTTACATTTTGCCTAAATTGTGCCATTGTATCAACAACTTATGAGAGTGAGGGATAGCTCAAGTTCTAGGAGATTCTGGGATCGATTTTCACCCCGCCCTTGTGGCTCTTTAAACACACACACAAACAAAAAAAAAAATCAAAAACTTATCCTGGCCTCAAATTAAAATAAGTTCGTCATGCAACTAACAAAAAAAATATAAACATTATTGCAATAACTATCCATCTAATACATTTTCTATCTTTAGAAATACATGATAAAATTATTTATTAATCTAATCGGTGTAATTAATGCTTAGTTTAAGTTTAAGGTTTTTTTTTTTTTGGGGGGGGTTGTTTAGAGAGCCACAGGGGTAAGGTGAGAATCGATTCCAACATCTCTTAGAATCGGGAGGGAAGGTTTAACCACTTGAGCTATCCCTCACTCTCATGTTTAGTTCGTTTAAGCTAGTTATTCATAATTTCACTCTATGTCATTTTCTTAATACTACCTATGTTTTATATTATTTGCAACAATTAGACATTTTACCTCTCTATTTTATGTCAAATCGTTACAAATAATATGAAACAGGGATACTATATACTTCGTTCTAATTTATAAGTCAACTCTTGAAAAGTTTAGTGTCCACCTGACTAATGCAGATGTCGTAAGCAGTTAAATCTAGTATGATAAAAAAGAAGAAGAGAAAGTACCTGTTGACACTGGGATGTGCCACAAGCAACGCCTTTATAGGAAGTGGATTTTTCGGTAGAAAAAAGGGAAGAAGCACAATTAGTGCAACCACTACAAGGCAACCAAGAACCATCATTACTAGTATCAAATGCCATAAGAAATGTCTGAGCAGGAGTCCCAACCTTGACCCTTACAATGTAGGTTGGGCTCTGGATCAGCTGTCGAGCCCAGGCCACGGGAGCGATCGACTTCCGTGCCACGAGGCTCGACAAGTATTGTAACCGAGCCTTGTCCTCAATAAAAGTTTGGATCACACTTTCTTCCCATGACATTTTCTTGGGTTTGAAGGGTGAGCATGGGCTTGATACATGGAAGACCTTAAGGATTGACCCCTTGTCTTCTGGGAGGTTACATGTGTGATCGAGTCGGCCGAGGCCGAGTCGAGTGAGGGATAGGAGTTGGAGGAGGAGGAAGAAGAGGGGTGTGAAGTGGAGGTGTTTCATGGTGGCTAGCTAGCAATGTGTTTTTGCTAGCTATGTTTGGTGTAAGATGATAAAAGAGGGGTTGAGAGTTAAGAGTATATATAGTGATGTAATGTGGGATGGAAGTGAGTGACTTAAGTGAGACTTGAGAGTGTGTGAGTGTGAAGTGGGTGTTGTGTAGTGTGTGATAACAGTCTGTATTCCATTTTCTATGCTCATACTTTTTGTGATAGTTGCAAGAGTTGTAACATGCTAAATGTCCAAATTGTATTCTATACTATGTGCTACATGTATTAAATTAAGGAATAATTAAAGGTGTTATTTACGGACGACTTAAGTGTTGTCTATCTATGACTTTATCTTGTGTAACCTTTCTTTATTGTGATATGACTACATGTTCTCGACTTAAAATTAAATAAACATTTTATTATGCAATGTTAGTAATTTGGTATTGAGATGAAATTTTATTTGGGATTGTAGATTGTCAAACATCTCATACCTCTTATATGAATGTATTGACCTCTTGACTATTTTTCTTTGTAATTTAAATTTAACAAGATATCAAATCAAGAGTAAACTACGTGCAGGACAATGTTTAGATTTTGTGTGAATGAAAATGTATGTTATGAATTGTTGGACATTGAAAATGCATGAGAAGAAATAATAACCACCTTGTAAACTTAGTTATTAACTACGTAAGATGATAAGATTTCGTGTAATGTACATAATTATGATTTGTCGGACACTAAAAATGCATGAGAAGAGAAAATAATAACCACCTTATAAGCTTAATTCCTCCATTCCACAAACATTAAGGAAATAAGGAATGTCTTAATTTTACAAAGAGAGGAAATATAGAGAAGTAAGACCTACAATAATGAGCAAGCAGAATAACATATGTAGATAAAAAAAACGTTACAATAAAAATAAAGATTGTATACACAATGAGTATGTTGCAATATTATTTGTGCAACGGAAGAAGTATTTCGATTGGCTTTTGGTTTTAATAAAACAAAGTTTTTGGCTAATTTCATCGGTTGCACATTTGCACCATGTGTCCATGTTAGTAGCACATTAATCTTAAGTGTCTTGTAATCTTGTGCAACTACATACAGCTGACATGGCATTACCACCTTCTGTCTGAAAGAATTTTCTTATCACCTTCCCCTGTTTTTTTTTACCAAATTTTGTCCCTGATTTATTTAGATGTGACTGTCTAATTGTAATTTCTGGTTATACTCCTGATATATTACAATAGCTCCAACAAATTTGTAGCATGGGCGCAAAACTATGCGGTTAAGCACGTCGTATAATTGCTTGGGCACTGCCAAATGCACAAAATTACAAAATTCTATGCAAACTCAAAGAAATGGTATGGAAAATACTTTCAATAATTTTGCAATCTCATCAACAACATATATATCACAAAATTGTGAGATTGAGGTGGTGGAATAATGGTATCACGTTCCACCTCGAAATCCTGGATCAATGCAGTTCAATGATTAACCTTATAGGGCTCATTTAGTGAGTTTCCTCCTATATCTCGTGCACTAATACGAGTATAATCTAGTATTGTACTTTCTAAAGTAAATATTGACAATTGGTTGCAATTACTTTATGAATTTTCCCATATAGTACATGAAATTTATTATAATTAATTATTAATGAAGCACTAGCGCAAAGGTTAGGAGGGAAACTTGGTAGCTTTGAGAGACCTGTAGTAAGTAGTTGAGAAATGTATAATAAATTGATACAACATAGCCTTTTATATATAGCTGATCACACTGTCTTTCAGATTAGACGACACTGAAAACACGCTGATAATACAAATTATTTCTTACTACATATATATAAATAATAGTTTTAGAAAAACAGATACTCTTGTGTCAGATTAAGCATATGGATCTTTAAGTTAAGAGTGTTGTATTTGGTTGTACTTCTATCCGTGATTAATAAAATAAAATTTAGGTATAATATTTCCTAAATTACATGAGAGATGTTATCATAGAAATGCGATTAGATGCCAGGGATTGATAAAATCTAGACAAATTCAGGTTGGCTAGTATGATTTAATATTATTTATTAATGTTTGGTAACTAATATTAAATTAATTAAGGATTAAGACTTATGAACACAAAACATCTCTCAAAATATACTGTTTTAATTAGCAAAATCGTACTTAAGTACGTTAACATTCTCTATAATCTAATAATATAACTACGGCTTATCCGCAAGATTCAATTACTTGGCTCATCCTTTCAGTATTGCAGTGTTCATAAGGCGGATCGTCATCGTGTTCATCGAGCTCACCACATTGCGGGGGAAGCGGCAGTTCATTTTATTCGCTTTAGTATTAGTATGTAATCTGTTTGCATCCTTTGTCAAAAAAAAATAAAAAAAAATAAAAAAAATAATATAACTATATGATCCAAAGTGCAACAACATTCTATCAATTTTCATAAGCAGACAAATGTGTCATGTGATCTACGTAAATTACTAAAAACAATAGAAAATGACTCTTTTTCTGCCCTTCTAACGCATCTCGTGAAATTGATAGTGCATTGTTCTGAATTGGACAGAATATTGTTTCACTAAATACTAATTAAGTACTAATTATATGTTTTACAATGTGATTGGCAACTTAAAAGTCTTATAAATTACTATCTTATAGGTGTTTAATTTCATCAAAAAAAAATTACACAGTTGGATTGCTAGTTTTTTAAAATTCTTAATGTAAAGTGTACATTTGAGTATATTATGTACGTACGGCATATTCACATTGAAAGATGAAGTATTGAAGCAAAGAGCTTCAATTTTATAAACAAAGTAGGTTAGTTGCTCCACTAATCACTAATTGATTTTAAGATGAAACTTCATATGATTTTGTTAGTGTGTGGGTCTTCATCTCCTCTAATTCAATTTGAGATCATTTTAGCTAAGATGTTTGTTATTGATTTTGTGCCGATAAAGCTCATAAACACTATATACAGCGTCTATTAGTGAGTCGTGCCATATTTTCATGTAAATGATTGATAAGGTATAACCTTATTATACTTCGTTACTAGGCCTTCACTTTCTCATCTCTCCATTTGTTATGTCACTTAATTTCTTAAATTGTATATATAGTAAATTTATTTGTGTAAAACTTTATTTTTCTCTATTACTTAATTACTTAATGTTTTATATTAGTGAAATCATATCAAGTTAAATAATGATTTGATGATGATATAACTCATTACATAGTAATGGTAAATAATCTTGGTTGTGGAAACCAGTGGTGCTCTATAATGCAGGCATGAGACAAATGGTCCAAGATATTCTCTAATAATTAGACATCATAATCATTTATTAACTTTTATGAAAGTGTGAATTTTTCTCCAAATATTTATGTTAATAAAATATCCTTCTTATCACTTTGCATTTGGTGCTAGCTTTTGGCCCATAAATACACAGGCACTTGGTTTGTTGCTACTTCTTCTAGACAATAGAATCTCTAACTAGCCTTTTTTCCCACTTGAAACGATATTTGTTCATAATAATTTGTGGAGAGACTGTTTTGTACACCTGGGTGCAGTGTATCATATTTGATTTTTTTTGCTAAGTGGGATCATAAGATCATACAATAACTAAGATCATGCCTAAGATTTGCATCGGTGACATTTTGAATACAATTATAAGATCAAGATTCAGTTTTTATGTACCATTTTTGTTTTTCTCTATTCTATTCGTCTTCAATCAATAATCACGTCATTTATAATCAAACTCTATCAGTCATGCAATGTGAGTATCTTATATCAATAATGTGATTATTGATTTTTAATAACGTGACAACAAAGCTCGGACAGAGATAGTATTATCACAACATAATAATAATTGTGCATAATCTAGCACTAATATGTTAGAAGATACATTTATTTTTGTAAAAGAAGACTGTCCTACCAAGAGCGGTATACCCACAAATGATCGATATGGGTCAGAACTCAGAAGTCACAAGATGTATAATGTATAGTGCAAACGTTATGATTATAAGGTGAATGAAATGAGAAGAAGTTTGATGACAATTGTTGTCGGTAGGAGCATGCCTTACAAATATTAAAGGAACCCTTAGCTAGCTAGGCCTTTCAAATTTCATTTTTCTATTTTTTAAAGATAATTAAAGGACTCTGATCGTACCTCAATTCTTAAAATTTTTTGGTCTAACTTTTTTTGAGTCAAATACTTGAAGCCGGGATAAGGTAAAATGATTTCATCCCACATACTTCCAACTACATCACTTAATAAAATTCAAACCTTAAATCTCCAGGATATACGACAACAAATTAAATCTCTTATCAACTGAGTTAAACCTTAGCTTGCTCGATAGGGCCCTTTGAAATTTGGTCATCATAAGATTGGTAATGATCATGTTACATTATACATGTATTGTGCATCTTATGGAAACCACATTTCTATCACTGAATATATGCTTTTTGCTTCCACTTTGACTATATTTTATATTGGTAGGTCATATATATATATTAGTTATTTCTCCACTTATTTTTGGTTCTCTAATTTTAATTGGATTAAAAGTAACGTTTTCAGTTTTTTAATTCTAAGCCTTGTAAAATGTAAATTGACTCTACACGAAGAAGAAGGTGGGGAGCAGTGTACGTGTGCTCAGCACTTCTATTTTTGAGCTGTTTCAAGATCGGGGTTCATTCTCATCATTAGTAAGAGACCTTATTTTCATGTAGAGATATATATCCCGTTAAGAAAATAACCTATAGTTATAGACTTGCATGGCAAATAAGTATTAAGATTATTGTATTATTATTTGATTATTTCGAATTGTGTTAAGTGTTTTTAATTGCGATTAATTAGGTCCATTAAAGTGTGGATTTGATACAATTAAGTCGAAAATGTATAAAAATTTAAAGCCAATAAGTCCAGCATATATGGTGCATTGGTGCTGGGTCTTAAAACACACGATGGATTTAGGATTTGAACTCTTGGAAAAGCATCATTATATTGAACCGTACTTCCTAATCATTTTATTTTGATTATACTTCCTAATCATTTTTTTATTGGAAACCATATTTTTGCACGGGAAAATCATTAATATTATTTTCCACCTCCATATATGTATTTATAACAGAAAAAATGAAAATTAAAAATCCAACATTTGCTCGGTCTTCTCTAAAAAATTCAACCTTCATTTAATCCCACAAAAATCCAACCTTTATACCCCACATTCATCCAAAGATCCATTACCTGTTGATGACTGGTTTTAGTAAGTTATATGCCATGTGTTAGCTATTAATAGGTCAATTAATTTTTTGATTATTATAAAACAAAAACAATTAAAAAATTAAAAGTTAAAACAAAAAAAAATCGGAAACAAACCCAGCCCCACCCTCCTTCCCTAACCACCCCATCCACCGCCCACCGCGCACCGGAACCCAACAAACCCATCTCTTCCCCCCCTCCCCCGCAGCACAAAACCCACACGCATCACTGATAGATATTATATTTAGGATAATATTTGTCACAGTTTAGGATATATATTGTATATTTTGTATGTTTATCATATCTAGGAATCCTTATCCTAGTGTTGTAAACTCTATATATTTGATCAATGGTACACACTCCAGATTGAGGAGTTTTCTCGAAATCTAACATGGTATCACACTCATCAAAACCGACTTTGATACTGTCGCCACTATGATAGCTCAAACAGACCCACTTCCCTCTTTTAAAACCACACGATCTCACCTTCTATTGGAAGAAACACGCCGGAATTCTGAAACCACGGCGGCTCCGACCACTTTTGTGGCATAGCAACAACAATCGCCCGCTTCTCAGGACTCCACCCAGCAAAACTCCACTGGCGCCGGCAGAGGCACTGGTGGCGGTGGACGAGGACGCGGTGCCGGCGGTAAGGGACGTGGGAAAGGTCGCGGCCGCGGCGCACCTGGTCGAGGTAGCCCTTCTGGTTAGAGGTGTCCACCGTGCGAGTCGTGCGAGCTGGGTTAGGGTTAGGTGGGTCGCGGGTTGGGGTTTCATGACACACGGCACGACACACGTAGGGTAGGGTGGGCCGGGTCGTGGGTTGGGTCGGAGAAGTTGGACACACCAGGGTTAGGTTCGTGGGTTAGACGAGTCGTGGGTGGGTCGAGCTGGGTTTGTGGGTTAGACGGATCGTGGGTGGGTCGAGCTGGGTTTGTGGGTTAGACGGGTCATGGGTGGGTCGAGCTAGGTTCGTGGGTTAGACGGGTCAAGGTGGGTTAGTGAGTTAGGGTGGGTCGAAGGGTGGGTTAGTGGGTTAGGGTCGGGTGGGTTTGTGGGTTAGGTGGGTTAGGGTCGGGTGGGTTAGTGGGTTAGGGTCGGGTGGGTTTGTGGGTTAGGTGGGTTAGGGTCGGGTGGGTTTGTGGGTTAGGGTCGGGTGGGTTGTGTGGTGTTTTAATTTTTACAAAATTAACAATTTGATGGCTTGCTCTTAATTAAGATGCCTACGTATCCTTATATTATAAAATAAGGAATCAAAGCCAGCGTAGTTCTTATATTGTACTTCTTTTGAAATTTGGGGGGGGGGGGGCTTGGACCTATCTTTAGAAAACTAAAATTTAATTTTGCAATTAAATTGTAATTTTCGAAAAATAAGTTGCCTACGTATCCCGAAAGAATCAAAGCCCACGTAGTTCTTAGCGTACCTGATTTAGACTTTTCTAGCCACCCATGTTTGTTGCATCATCATCCCCGGAAGCTGCATCATCCGTTGACGACTCCAATATCATCACAGGATCATCTTCATCGTCTTCGTCTTCCTTTAAACCTTGAGTTCTTCTTTCAGCTTGATCCCAATCTTTCTTACAAACACAAATTTGAATGCTTTCCGGAGTTAAGCGAGATCTTTTTTCATCTAACACTCTTCTACCTGCACTAAAAGCAGACTCGGAAGCAACAGATGAAGCGGGAACTGCAAGTATATCTTTTGCAATTCTCGCCAATATAGGAAAACTTTTTTTATGTTCTTGCCACCATTTTATAATTTGAAAGTTGTTGTTGGTCTCATGTTGATATGACAAATAATCATTAATAGCAAGTGTTGAAGAAGATGATGATGAGAATGATGTAGATGCTTTGTGTTTTTTTTTCATAACTTTATCAAGAAAACCAAATCTAGAATCGGAAGTGCTAGTAGTAGTTGGTGTTGCCAAATCAAAACCATAAATAGATGCATAATGATCATAAAGGTCTCCCAAAACAGATTTGCATTTGTTAATATATTCACTAACATCATAATCGATACTTAAACTTGTATAATAAAATTCTAAAAGATTTTCCAAACCTTCAGCTTTGACACCGGGGTCAAGAATAGCAGCAATTCCATAAATGATTGGAAATTCACTAAAATAAGTATGCCACTTACGTTTCATGCTATCAAGAACGGGACGAAGTCCATCAATCTTCATATGCTCTTCGATGGTGTGAACAACTTTAACACACTCAATTATGACTAAATGAACGTTAGGCTCATAAATATAAGAGAAAATATGAGTTGCACTATCAAAAGCATTTAAAACATCACGAACAAAAGAAGCATTAGTCCAATGACTTTCGGTTATTAACTCAGTAGGATCAACACGAGTCTCATTGTAAAGTTGGGTCAAAATATCACGATACTTTATAGCATCACTCAACAACTTGAAAGTAGAATTCCAACGGGTAGGGGTATCAATAGACCATTGTCTTTTCTTAAGACCTCTCTCTTTACACATAGCTATGTACTTTCTTCTAACTGACTGAGTAATCCTAATCCATTTTATAACTGTTCTAATTGGGTTTAGCAATGGTTGCAACTCAGCGAGACCCTCTTGAACAGACAAATTCAAAATATGAGCACAACATCTAACATGCAAGAGACTACCACCCAACAACAAATTCAACTCGGAGTCATTTTTCAAATAGTCAATACACTTTGTGTTTGCAGTTGCATTATCAAGAGACAAAGAAAAAACTTTATTATTCAAGTGAAATTCTTTTAAACAATCCAAAATACGAACTTTGATGTTAAAACCGGTATGCCTTTCTTCCATAGCTTGAAAACATAGTATACGTTTTTGAATAAACCAATCATCATCCACCCAATGAGCAGTAATGCAAAGAAAAGGTTCGCCAAAACTAGAAGTCCATGTATCACTTGTAAAACTAACACGACCATCAAAAGTACGAAATAATTCAATCAAACCACTCCTATACTTATAATAAGAAGTTTGTGTATAACGTCTTAGGGTATTTCGGGGGACACGAGTAAATGCAGGTTGTAATGCAACTTTATTAAAATGCTCAACGTTTGCATTTTCACCGTAACTAAAAGGGTATTCATTAGCAATAACTAAAGTACTCATTTCATCAATCATTCTATCTTTATTATAAATGAAAGGTGTACCTCCGCCGGGTTGGTTCATGTATCCACCCAATTGTGTTTGGACGCCACCCCCCGAAGGACGGGGGCCATTTTCGAACAAGTCGTGTTTATTTTGCAAATGCCGACTCAAGGTTCCGGTTCCATCTCCCGTTTTCCAATTATATGACTTGACATTTGCACCTAGCGCCTTGCAAACTAGGCATGTACACGTATTGTTGTGGTGGAGACGTTTGAATATTTTGCCTATCTCCTAAACCATAATCTCCATATTCATTGACAAATTGGTTTAAATTTTCCGTATTAATTTCATACGAAAAATTTGCACCACCACTCCTTTGGCTACCACTTCGACCACCACTTTGACTCCTTCCTATTCCTCCTCTTGAGCTCATTTTTTTTTTGTATGATTACTAATTATAATATGGAGAAGAACTTTTTTTTTTAGAATCTTAAGAATACTAATAATAATATTAAGGAGATTTTTTTTAACAAAAATATAACTCTATATAACACTTGAGAATTTGAGAACAATAAGAATTTTTAAGTAAGAGAGAAAGAAAGCTTGAATTTGTGTGGAAATTTGAGTGAAATGGAATTGGTATTTATAGGAAAAATAGAATGGATGATCATACACTTAAAAAACTAGCCGTTAGATACAAAAAACTAGCCGTTAGATACAAAAAACTAGCCGTTTTTTTTTTAAAATGGATGTTAGGCCGTGCGGGTCGTGCGAATTGTGCGGGCTGTGCGGGCCGTGCGGGTTGTGCGGGCCGTGCGGGTTGTGCCGGCCGTGCGGGTTGGGTGGGTCATGCGTGCGGGTTGGGTGGGTCATGCGTGCGGGTTAGGTGGGTTGGCTCGTGCGGGTTGGGTGGGTCATTCGTGCGGGTGGGCCGTGCGGGCTGGGTTGTGCCAGGTGGGTCGGGTTAGGTGGGTTCACGGGCTAGGTGTGTCGAATTAAATGAGTCAAAACGGGTTGTGCGATTTGGGTCGAATCAAACGGGTTAAACTGAGCTGGGTTGAAATGGGTTGTGTCGAAAATTTTGGACCCACGACACAACCCGGATTAAATCCGAGCTGTGCCGGGCTGTGCCGGATTGAAACCGGGTCGGACCCACGTGACCCACCAGCCGTGCGAGTTAGGGTGGGCTGGGTCCAACCCGGCCCACTGGCCACCTCTACTTCTGGTCAGCAGCAACAAACACAACAACAATAAGGGAGTTGGGAGTCACAGCAGCCCTCACCTAATGGGCAAAATTGGGCCCAACAGCCCCCTTGGCCCAACCCGCAGCAGCAACATTGGCCTCAACAAGGCTGGGCCGTACCTCCTGCCCCCTTTCCAACCAGTGGGATGTACCAGTCTCGACCCAATGGACCCCCTGCTCGTGGTTTGTATTCTCAGCAAGCCTACACCATGGGTCAACCTCAATACGGGCCGCCTATGACTCCCACGGAGCTCGGGAGTGCGTATTCCTCAATGAGTCTATCAAGTCCGGACAATGGGTGGTACATGGACTCCGGAGCTACTTCTCATATGACTCATACCTTAGGTAATCTCTTGCCCCGTTTTAATTTAAGCACGAATAATCATATTTTAGTCGGAAATGGTCATCGCATTCCAATCACTGGTTATGGTCATACCACTTTACCTAACAATTCGCTTGCTTTAAAAGATGTTCTTCTAGCCCCTCAAATCATTAAAAACCTGATTTCAGCCCGTAAATTTACATCTGATAACTCAGTTTCAATTGAATTTGACCCTAATGGCTTTTCTGTGAAGGACCTTCGAACGGGGAGGGTACTAGCGAGATGCAATAGTTCCGGCGACCTTTATCCAGTCACGTCCACATTACCAAGCACCTACCTTGCCACTTCTCTTACCACAGTCACTCCAACCACTTGGCATGACCGCTTAGGACACCCTGGAGCACCTTCTATTAATTTTCTTAGGAGCAATAATTTTATTGATTGTAATAAGGAGCTTGACTCCAATTTTTGCAATTCTTGTCAAATAGGGAAATATGTTAGACTTCTGTTTTATAACTCAAATAATCATACTTATTGTGCGTTTGATATTATTCATGCTGATTTATTTACCTCTCCCATTCGTAGTGTCAATGGTCATAAATATTAGGAAATTTTGATTTTTACCACCTTCAAATAACGACTTTATTGAATTTACCACCTCCAAAAAAAAAGATTTACTTTACCACCTTATAAAAAAATTAAACATCAGTTTTCCCACCTAAGCCTAACTCTGGTGACGGAAATCACCAGTGGAGCCCGCCATAACAACTAGTTTTTGAAATTATCCCCAAATTCTCTCGATTTTCCTCCTATTTAAACAACCTTCTTCATTTCCACATCAAATTGTTGAAGATTGAAGTTTTTTTTTTGCGATTTTCTTTACAAATCCTTAATTTGGGTAGTAAATGAGCCAAAGTTCATCTTATAATTTGCTTATAGCTTGGTTTTTGGTCTGATTTGTATCCTTAATGGCTTAAGGATTGCAAACAAAAACGTGTTTGATCTTATAAATACCGAATCTGTGGATGAGCAACAACAATTACTCGTACCTGAGCTGCTTCAATTTCTGTTTCCTGAACCTGATTGTTATATGACAGAGGTTTCAGAAAACAAACGGCGACGAAGAATAGATTCGACTTCTGGAAAAAAAATTTTCTCGTAATTCGGAGGTAGTGTGACCATTTCTACTGCCAAATTTTCATTGAACTTAATTGTATTTGAACACAATTACCATAATCTAACCCTAATTTTACTGCCTAATTGAAATATCAAAAACCCCCAAATTAATTTACACTTACATTAACCCTAATTATTTACAATATGAAATTGGGGTTGAATTAATAACAGAAAACATGCAATTTCAATTATACTTAGCAGTTGTAATATAATCACGCAAACAATTGCAAAAAATTACAACAGAATTCATGAAAATTGCTTACCTTTTCGCTGTTTGTCGTCGAACAGTTCAATTGATTCAGGGCCGAGTACAATCTTCAATAATTTGATAATTTGAGGATGTGGGATTGTTAAGGATCACCCAAAATCAGAATTTGTGAAGAAAATGGCAAAAAAAAACTTCAATCTTCACGAAATAGATGTAGAAATGAAGAAGTTAGGTTTAAATCAATGGGAAATCGGGAGAATTTGGGGATAATTTCAAAAACTAGCTGTTATGGCGGGCCCCTCTGGTGGTTTCCGTCACCGGAGTTAGGCTTAGGTGGGAAAACTGATGTTTAATTTTTTTATGAGGTGGTAAAGTAAATCTTTTTTTTTTTTGGAGGTGGTAAATTCAATAAAGTCGTTATTTGAAGGTGGTAAAAATCAAAATTTCCTAAATATTACTTGGTATTACTTGATGATTTTACTCACTATGTATGGACTATCCCATTAGCTTCTAAATCCCAGGCTTACCAAAGTTTCCTTATTTTTAGACAATATGTTCAAACCCAATTTGAGCGTCCAATTAAATCCTTTCAAAGTGATCATGGTCGTGAGTTTGATAATGACCCATTCAAAAAAATTTGCAATGCTAACGGTATGGTTTTTAGATTCTCGTGTCCTCACACTTCATCCCAAAGCGGGAAAGCAGAGCGTATGATCCGCACCATAAATAACATCAACCGCACTCTTCTTTTTCATGCCTCTTTGCCTCCATCTTATTGGTCACATGCTCTTGAAACGGCAACTTATCTTCTTAATATTTTTCCATCTAAATCCATCAAGAACATTACTCCGGCTCAGGCTCTCTTTCGTAGGAACCCATCCTATGGTCATCTTCGGGTTTTTGGTTGTCTTTGCTTCCCAAATTTGTCTGCCACTGCTCCACATAAATTAGCCCCTCGCTCCACTCCTTGCATTTTTTTAGGATATCCCTCCAATCATCGAGGCTATAAGTGTCTAGATATTTCCACCAAGAAAATTTATATTTCCCGTCATGTCACCTTCAATGAGACCGTTTTCCCTTTTAAATCCTTAGAAAAATTCACATTGAGTAACTACAATTTCTTGGGCCATGATGAACAGTCGCCTCTCCTTACCCATTATCTCATGGGCTATCCTCACTCCATAAAGCCAAGCCGTGCTGTAGCAGACCCAGCTCAGCCGAGCCCACACATAGCAGGCCCAGCTTCGCCGAGCCCACACACAGCAGGCTCGCCTCACCACAGCCCACTCACTGCTAGCCCACACTCCCGATCTCCCTTTCCCGCAACTCCAACCCAGCGCACTTCACACCCCAACTCGCCAACCAGTCCAGCCACACCACACACATACTCCCCGCCACCTATGCGTGGCATACCGCCCTTGCAGCCCACTCGCCCCCCTACCATCCCCTCGTATCACCCATAGTCAACGGGGTATATACAAGCCTAACCGAAATATTGTAACCTCACCGTTCAACCTTCGGGTCCACCTCATTCCAAATCACCTCTTCCAAAATCTTATAAACAGGCCTTAAATGACCACAATTGGAATGCGGCGATGAAAGATGAGTATAGTGCTTTAATTAAAACAGGGACATGGGAATTGGTGCCTAGGCCTACGGGGGTGAACATTGTTAATTGTATGTGGCTCTTTAAACACAAATACAAGTCTAATGGTGACCTTGAAAGGCACAAAGCTCTCTATGGTTTGAAACAAGCTCCCAGAGCTTGGTACCAACACTTTGCAAATTTTCTTATTAATTTGGGATTTGTCATTACTAAAAGTGACACTTCTCTCTTTACTTTCCGGCAGGGAGATGATATGGCATATTTGCTCTTATATGTTGATGATATTCTTTTAACTACCTCATCTGACAGGTTGCGCACATGGATCATCTCTCAGTTGCAAACTGAGTTTCCCATGTCTGATTTGGGGCCTCTGAGTTATTTTTTGGGTATTGCAGTAACCCGAAAACCTTCTTATATGCTACTTTCGCAAGAAAAGTATGCACGGGAGATTTTAGAGCGTGCAGGGATGGCCTCTTGTAAGCCTTCCGCTACTCCAGTTGACACTAAGTCCAAACTTAGTGCAGATGCAGGGCCACCTTTTCGGGATCCTACTTTGTATCGCAGTTTAGCAGGTGCTCTTCAGTACCTAACTTTTACCAGGCCAGATATTTCCTATGCGGCACAACAGGTGTGTCTCTTTATGCATGATCCACGGGAACCTCACTATGAGGCATTGAAACGCATTTTGCGTTATGTTCAAGGTACCATTGATCACAGTCTACATTTATATCCTACTGTTTCACATCGACTGATTACTTACACTGACGTTGACTGGGGAGGTTGTCCCGACACCCGACGTTCCACATCGGGATACTGTTGTTTCCTTGGGGACAACCTCGTATCCTGGTCATCTAAGCGTCAACATACATTATCTAAGTCGAGTGCAGAAGCAGAATATCGAGGCGTCACAAATGTTGTCTCTGAGGCGTGCTGGCTCCGTAATCTTCTCCTAGAGTTACATTGTCCTCTACGACAGGCTACTATTGTTTATTGTGATAATGTCAGTGCTATCTACCTTTCTGGCAACCCCGTACAGCACCAACGCACCAAACATGTGGAGATGGAAATTCATTTTGTTCGAGAAAAGGTTGCATTGGGACAAGTTCGGGTTCTCCATGTTCCTACTAGATATCAGTTCGCAAACATTTTCACTAAAGGCCTACCGCGAGAATTATTTCTGGAATTTCGATCCAGTCTTAGCGTACGACCTCCTCCCGCTACGACTGCGGGGGTGTGATAGATATTATATTTAGGATAATATTTGTCACAGTTTAGGATATATATTGTATATTTTGTATGTTTATCATATCTAGGAATCCGTATCCTAGTGTTGTAAACTCTATATATTTTATCAATGGTACACACTCCAGATTGAGGAGTTTTCCCGAAATCTAACAATCACCTCCACCAACTTCTGCCTCTGCAACTCTCATGCGCCACTACATCACACGCACAACAACCACAAAAAAACGCAACCTCAATTCGCCTAGCCCATCTAGCTTACCACCCACCAGTCCACCACCACCAACAACAATTGGCACAATTGCAGCGACAACTAGTCCTTGCTCAACCCCCAAAATCGCACCACCTGAAATTGCAGTCCAAGCGAACTCAAATCGTGATTTTTGTCCACTGTCCATCGCACTTCATCATCTTCATTTTGAGGGTTTTTCAATTCAATCTTCGATTTGGTTGCCTGATTCAACCATAATAATCTTTGTTTTGTGAATTTTGAGCCTAGGTAAGGTTGGTGGTTTCAGTTCTAAGTATGGTTGGGTGGGGTAAGTGGTTGTGGCAAAGGTAGTGGCGGCGGCGGTGCGTGCTAAAATAGGACTGGGGTGGGTGGTTTCAGCTTTTAAGGAGAGATGAGAGAGAAAGATGAGGAGTGGGAAGGGAAAGTAAGAGAATTTAAAAAAAAAATTAAAAAAAAAAAAAACTTTTTTATCAGATCACAAGTAAAATGGATCTATTGGAGAAGGTAGAGTATAAAAGTTGAATTTTTTTAAGATTAAACGAATGTTGAATTTTTGTGAGAACTGCGCAAAGGTTGGATTTTTAATTTCCATTTTTCCTTTATAATATCCACTTTTACACTTCATATTTATACTACCTCCGTTTTCATATTATTTGCAACAATTTGACATAAAGTAGAGAGAAAAAAAGTTTAATCGTTGTAAATAATATGAAATGGAGTTAGTATTATGGGTAATACTTAATGATATTGTAAGTTTTTTTTGTTTGATGTTTTTTAACTACCTAAATCAGCCGCCATAAGCGTAGAAATCAAGTTGTGTATGTAAGGAATTAAAAGTAATATTAGTATATATATTTGTACATTCAATGATCACTGATCAGAACATAATAATGCGATCAAGATATGAAAATTTTAATTAATCAAAAGTATCCTCACGTCAACTCTCATTATGAAATATAGTGATTTCTCCGTGAGTTAAATATTAGTAGATACGTTTTTCAATAATCACTTTTCAAAAGAAAGCAAAAAACATGATTAAAAAAAAGCTAAAAAGGAGATTAAAAAGTGGTGCAAAAGAAAACAGATCTACTTTTGGTGACCTTCAATATTAATTTATTTTAATAAAAAAGTTTAGGGTATGGTACGTTTGTCCAATTTATATACAAGTATATATTTTTTTATTTTATAAATTCCAATTAATACATTAATATAGCTGGAATTCATACTTATTAGCGAAAAGAAACAAAAATGAAGAACACTTAAATTAATTAGCAACCAAAAATATCTTTGTTGTTTTGTTTCTACATAGCCAATGCCTTAAAGTAACGAAGGCATGCCACCACGTGAATTCGTCGGCAATAGCAAATTTCATATACGAAGGACTAGTAGTGAAGTACCATTCTTTTAAATTTTTTAATTTCACTAATATCCATAATTATAGCCTAATAGGACACATTGTATATAAAATATCTTTATCATATTGTTAAATGCCGGTCTGGACCGTACCCGCAAAAAAAAAAAAAGGGAGAGAGAGTTCACTTTACAAGATCAAAGGAGATTCCATTCTAAAATCATGTGGCAGTAGGAGAAGTAGCCCCTTAGCCTTATAAAGTGTTTAACTCTCTTTTCTTTAACCAATGTGGGACACTTACATGTGGTGACACTTGAGAAGTTTAGTCTTCAACACATACAAGTCAGCTCTTGAGTTAGTACCTTCAAATTATGAACTAACAATATTAACCCTATGGCCTATACACATACTAGTGGATGTCAACTACATAGGTTAGTTGGCTCAACAACGTTTGTGTGTACATATGATATAGAATAATATTACCATATATCGAACTGTAATAGTGAGGGTTTGAGGAATATATCAAGGTTAGAGCTTCCTTTCCGGTTTGAGGAGATTACGAGATTAAATTTCATAGTTAGAATGTTTTTCGCTTTGTGTATTTAGCAATTACCTTTGGGCTTTTAGTTGTTAGCTACTTTTAAGTAGCTATTAAATGTTTGCAGTAACTATTTTGACTAACCGATTATAATTAACTTTTTTGGGTAAAATTGTTTGATAAATAGATGTTGATTACTACTTGCTTTAATAACAACAATAACAATAACAATAACAATAATTCAGTTCAGTTCAGTTCAGTTCAGCTCTTAATTTCACTCTCTCATAAAATATTCATTTCAGCTCAGTTCAGTTCAATTTAGTTCAGCTCCAATCAGTTCAGTTCAGTTCAGTTCAGCTCCAATCAGTTCAGTTCAGTTCAACTCAGCTCAGCTTAGTTCAATAAATGTGAATAGGCCTTATATCACTTTCAAAAAGCGCATCACCGAGATTGAGAGATAGCTCAAGTTGCTAGAGCTTCCCTCTCAATTCTAAGAGATGTTATGATCGATTCTCACCCCGTCCTTGTGTGGCTCTCTAAACACCATAAAAAAGTGCATCACCAAGCAATCCAAGAGTTTTTGAAATGGTCGTTCAACTAATTTTATTCAAAAAAAAAAAAAAAAAAAAAAAAAAACTCCTAAACATATACCCTCTTAATATCGATTATGGTCTTGATAAAGGTAGGAGTAAAAAAAAAAAAAACTCCTAAATATATACTCCGCACAACAAGAAGTTAACAACCAAAAAAAAAAAGAGAGAGAGACTAGGGTCAGGTAGATAAAGGTATGGATGGCCAGTACTCCAGTAGGGTGAGTTAAATGGGCTTGGGAAGGGTCAGCGTGAGTCGGGTCATTGGTCTGTAAACTCAAATTATAAATTATTTTGGGCTTTTACAAGTTTGTATTTGGGCTTTATTAACTCCCTATACTTACAGAGTACAGACAATAGACCACAATCCATATGTTAGTACATCATGAATTTATGGCAAATCATCTTTGGGATCACTACCTTCTTGGATCAAGTGCCACTCCTTTAGTCTTGGATCACCACCTTCTTGTATTTGCTGCTTATCACCAAATCCATCAAATTTACATCATCAATTCTTTCGCACCATGGCATCTCATCAGTAGTATATGTTTCATGAGATTCATATGCCCAATCGCTAATCTAACCATTCGAGGGCACAGCTACTTTATAAAAATGAAAACGAAGACTAACTACAGCACAACCTTCATCGCTTAAATTTGAAGCTTGTTAGAATATAACATGAATGTTTGTATACACTACCATCAATAGTTCTGTAGTTCACAATCTTCTATTACAGCAATAGTAGTGGAAAACTACAATTATCACTCTTTAAGCCTCCTACCTGTAGGCTTTTTTGTGTTACAAGCAAAATTGCCCAGCTAAATCAGGAAAAAAAATATCAAATAACTAAACTACAGTTAGCTCCCCACACAAGCGACTCCCCCCCCCCCCTCCCCCTGTCCCGTTCACTCGAATAATAATGAATAAAAAGGAAAGTACAATTTGAAAATTTGATATTGCTACAGGCTTGCAGCAGCAGAATATGGTCAGGTTAGAGATTCGGCTCCATATTTGAACTCATCAACTGGTAATCCCGGCACATTATTACACTGCCTACAGAATCCTCCTTTAGGTCCTGAGGGCGTGCGCAGCATTGTTGTGCTTGAGATTACAAGCTGTCGAGGTCAATGATAATTATATATCTGAGAATCTATGGTCTGTGTTCAATCTGTTCATCAATAAAATTGTTGTTCCATGGGTGCAATAGAACTCTAGGAAGTCATTTCGACACTCAGATAACAATTAACAAGCGTCTACTTTTTATCCCAGTTCGGAATGTTGGCAGTAGCTTCATTCACCATAGAAACCAGGGTGACCTGTCGATTACATATATTAAGTGCTTAAAATCAGAGAAATTCATTGTGATAGAAACCAGTATTACACTTTGACGTTTGAACTAGTTACATATATTATGCTTTTAAAGTGCAAACCCTAAGTGTTCCTTTTCCAAACTCAACTGATCTAACTAAAAGGCTCAGAATCCACACCGATACTATACTACCAAACCACATGTTGGATTGGAGGAAAAAACACAAAAGATATAAGATACAAATGCTGATAAAACTACATAGTACAGAAAATCCAATGCAACTAGATTACATCAGCCCAAGAGATGTATCTTTTAACGTGCAAACCATAGTTTTCATTTACCCAAATTTTGACCACTCCTTTGAAACACCCCCCACCCAACAAAACACACACACACACACACACACACAAAAAAAAAAAAAAAAAAAAAAAAAAAAGTAAATCAGACCAATGTAGCATTTGATAGAAAGGATGAACTCAGTTACTCAGACATCGTTAGAAAATGTCTCTATGAAAATGACACATTTCCACAAATTATAGTTCACCTCTAGCATCTAAGCACAATACCTCAATTGCTACCCCTTTGAATCAGTAATTTCGGTTCAAGTCCTTATCAATCAATCAATCAAAGCCTTAATTCCATAAGCATGGTCAGCTACATAAACCAAATTTGATTAAATTTTTACTTATGAATAACTCTATATGGACTGAAACATTTGACTCAGTATGAAAATGAAGCTTTCTGACCACTTCAAATCTTTTACCAGCAGCTAAGCCTTTATGGTTATGTTAAGTTATATAGCCATACGGCATACGATGATAGAAGTACAAGACATTTACAATACTATAGGTCTATAACCAAGAAGCACAATGTAACCCAAACTGAAATCACAAGACATTCTCCAGAAAAAGAAAAAGTTAACTTACCACACTTTCAGGAACTCCTGGAGGGGGCATGGGTAGGCTTTTAGGTGGTGGTCCACGCAAGTATGACCTTTTATCAAATCTCCACTCGCCAATTTTTCCATATGTAAGCTCGCCCTGACATGGAGAACATGAAGCAATTATTGTCTAAAGTTTGGCGATCATAATGCAGCCAGCAGAATGCTAAATTTGAAGTCAATAAAGTTCAATAATATATCATTCAAGAATGTATGAACAGCCGGAAAACAGAGTTTACAGTTAGAGACCATTTCATATGATATAATACTCACACCTTCAGCTACTTTAAGGACACAAAAATCAATACAGACAATTTGGGGTACTAAAAAGAGTAAACTACCTTCATGTTGTAGTCACATCCATAAGTATAGTGAAGAATATACTTGTCTTTAGTCGATAGATCCCATGGAGGCTGAAGAATATATGCATATTAGAGAGTTTTAGCAGAAACAAACTTCTCCTAAAATAACGTTGAAAGAAAGAAAAAAGAGGAAAGGGGCCAAGGTGGGGGAAGTAATGATGATATATTTTCCAACAAAATGACATACCTGGAGCATAAAGTCTTTTTGGAGGATATGCTTCACCCCATGTAGTGCAGATGCAATAGCGTATGCATACCTGTTACAAAATAACAACTTTCAGTCAGAACTGATTAAAACAAATAAAGTCAGGAACAAAAAACAACTCTGTTGTAGAGAGTTGCATCTTACATTTCTAGCACCCATCCAAAAGTTTTATCAGTCTCCGGATCTTCTTTCATCTTCAAAGAAACATTCATCCATGTAGGTGCAATTTTTGCCAGTATCTCCTGGATAAACCATTCAAGATACATGTTTAATTTTCTTCAAAAATAAAAAACTAAAAACACAAAACACAAAACTTTAAACTTAAAAAGAGCACAAGAAAGAAAACGAGAATATCCTAGATTCTTAATAATAGCTATTTTCATAAGTAATGGATAAACACATGGTTAGGTCTATTACAAAATACTTTTAAAGCAAACCCTACCTTTTTAATTATTACAGGAGAATTTCCGATAGGATCAACATTTGTGACAGGGCCATTTTCCAATGGATAAAACTTCCTTACAATCTTTTCATGGTCAGCAGGCTTAATGTAGAAAAAGGGGAAGGCAGCTGGAAGTCCTCCGAGTGCTAAATTAGGCAAAGGCCTCAAAAATATATGATCAGGCTCAGCCATCAATACATACCTGCAAGGTAGAATACTTTGTGCTCAATAATATTGAATTTATGAATTATAAATTCAAATGACTGCAGGATCAGAACTTACTCCTCTTTAATTGGAGCCTTTACTAGCCATTGAACAAAAGCCCACGGTCTGTTCAGCACAATATAGCCCTGAAAAGGATGTGCAGAGATGTATTAGATTGGCTCAATTTATGAGCAATATAAAAGAAAGCTAACAATTAACACATCAAATTCGACAAACAGCCCAAAAGTTCAAGATGTTTATGCAGCTTTTGAAGTGGAAAAAATTGTAAATTTCACTAATAAAATACACCTTCCAAAACAGCTATTTCAGAGTTCAGACTCTGAAAATTGGCTATATTTTAGACTGAAGATTGAGACAGAGTACTTCCTTGGCTCCAAACAGTTCCTCGAATCCATACACGAAAAACCAAAAGGTTTTGTCCACTTTCCAAAAGAGCGCATTAAGCAATTTCTTAAGAAAAAAATGTACCATACTGTGAAATCGGACCGTGTAACTAACAATAAACTAGAAAATGAACCTGTGTATACATTTAGCTACAGGTAGAAGTCACAGCGTTGAACTAGAATTATTGCTAGTTGTAAAAAGCTGAAGTGTGAATTGACATAGCACTGAAAGAGTCGAGGCTTTTAAGCTCTTAGAGCAGAGGTAAGCTTCCTCATTCAACTTGGTGTGATCAAAGGAGTTAGGAGTATAAAAGGGTGATATCGAGAATTGTATTTATGAAATTTATAAGTGGATTGTAAAATGAAAAAGCCAGAAGTCTCTACCATAATTCTGAACCTTCTAACTTTCCTCTGAGTTTTCACTTGCTCAAGCTCGTCCAAATTATATCATTTTATATCAATTAATCTCAATATTTGCTCATCTTTCTTATCATTTAATCATCTATAAACCTAGATCTCATTTGTATAGCTTTCAAAACCCAAACAATAGCCTATAAAACCCACAAAGTACAATCTTTGAATTTAGCCTGATTCTCATCCTCCAACACAACACAACTATTATAGGGATTTCCTTAAGGTAATCGGAGAAACAATTATCATAAGTGTAAATATTATAGTGAAGGAACCTCTAAATGATAAACTTGATTATGCATCAAAACACAATTGTAGATAATTTCCGGTCACATATCATCTTCTGCTTCCCTTCAAGCAATCAAGCTCATACTATATGCGATTCAAGGTTCTGTATTAGGTAAAAAAAAAACTTAATAACGGCTTGATTAGTTAAAATATATACATCCGTTGGCCAGTGACAAGATAATGCAGACATAGGAGTATATATGACTAATTGATGAGATCACTCTAGGAACATTTAATTTCCCACACTATATCATGACCCAAAAAAAAATAAAAAATAATAAAAAAGAATCAACATACAATACATAATAGCAACCAATTACAAATTGATTACAAAAGCCTCATCAGCAGAACAAGACTCTCCTAGTGTACAAAGTTCCTGAAAACAAAAGTTGGAAATCTCTGAATCCTTCCACAAAAAGGGAGGGAAAAAAATTTAGTTCAAAATTCTAATATTTACAGTGAATTCATTTGTGGTCTTCATTTTATGCTGTGACATTCTCTCCTCCTAAATTTAAAATATCCTATCATGTTCTCTGACAGTGAAACTGTATAATCTTTACCAAAATATTAACAGCATCATTTTGTGAAAAAGCTTACAAGTAAACAAAAGATGTGCAAAAGAAGCAATTTGCTTGAAGAAAGGAAGAAAAGAATTACAGAACCAACTAACCAAGACATAAATGATACAGAGTATACTACAAAAGTTAATAACAAGAGAACAAAAGCAAAAAGAAAGTACAAAACAAACACTAACCCGATCCAAACCAGCAGGAAGAGGATCAACGACGAAAGTTGGGATCTCATCCATCAAGTCATCAGATCTTCCAGAATGCAGAATTCTAGTAAATCCTCCAAAATCAGATCCAGGCAACTCCTTCTGCTTCTTATACCAGTAGTACATAATTCGACATTGCCATTTACTATAAGGCACATCCGTTGCAGTCAAAGCTACATGAAAGGGTTCTCTACCTCCTTTAGGTCTCTTCAAATGCTCAGGAATTCCAGTTATAGGGTCAATTAACATATCACTTCCTAGTTCATTCCGAACCCATGAACTTAATCTTCTATTATGGATCACCATAGTAATTAAATTATATGTTGCAAAGAAAAATCCAAGAGCCAAAAGAATCAACAATAACGGCGAAGCTCGTCCCATGTTCTTCCTCTCAATCATAATCAATTAACACACAAAGTCCTAATTCCAACAACCTCAAACACTCAAAATTCAAATAACCCACTTCATCATTCACCTTATTCAACCAATTTAACCCAAATTCAACAAAAACATCCAGCACATTCCTCAATGATCCCACTCCAAGCTATAATTCGACCGCGAAATTAACAATAAACTTAATATTGCACAACACTAAAACAATTTTTAAACTATACCCACTTCAATTCAAGCTACAATAATCCATCTGCATCAAAAATACATCACCAAAACACATTATGAAACAAAATTCAAATTATGGGTATATTACAATTCAAAACCAAACAAAATAAATAGACCAATTGAATCAAAAATTCAAAATTTGACTGAACCCCATATAAGAATTAAAAGTCTAAAAATACAATAAATTGATAAAATTAAATTAAATTAAAGAAATAATCAATGAAAGGGATTGGAGTTGAAAAATGTTATGTAACAAAAAAAACAAAATTAATGACAGAGAAACAAGAATAAGTATGTAGTAACTGTACTATGAAACAATAAAAAGATAAGATCAAATGATCTAACTAAGTGCATGAAAACGTACAAGTGAAGTAATTAAAAAAATGGAAGAAAGTGCGTTACATGTAATCACTGACCTGGATGTGCAACGGCAAATGAGAGAGAGAAAGAGATCCGAATGTGGGTTATTCGGATCCGGGTATAATGAGAAAGATGGAGAAAGTTTTGATTTTTATAAAGAAGTTGCAGTTTTATGATTATGATTATGATGATTCTAGTTTAAAGAGTGCAAGTTTCTCTCTTTTTCAGACAATGAACAAGTCTTTTATTTATACAGTATTTATTATATTTTTTTCAAATTTAATTTTGGAAGATTGTGTTGGAAGAAGTGTATTTTTCTTTGATCAATTGAGGGGGTTCGGTAGAGGGGCAATTAATCAAGTCAACTCTTTACCTTCCTGTTTTGGAAGTATTCAGATCATTAATAACTTATCCGTTTTACAAATACAATGGGGTACGAAGTATCTATACAGCCTAATGTCCCAAAAAAAAAAAAAAAAAACAGATATGGTCATTTTCATTTTTTTAATTGTTACACTAAAGGCCTCTCCAATTCAATGTTAATAATTGAACTGAACTAAACTAAATAAAGCTGAAATGAATTGTTTATGAGAGATGGAAATTGAAACTGAATTGAACTGATTAGAGCTGAACTGAAATTAAGCTGAACAAAACTGGCCCTAAGTAACCACAAAAGGAAAGTGTAATACTTTTTTTTTTTTTTTTTTAAAAAAAAAATGGGTATGTGACTATGTGTTAATCTTATTATTGTAATCTATGCTAGCTTACCTCTACATATCTAAAATTGTATGTATGTTTACAAAGATTAACCTATACATTCAAAAACTATACACAAGCTTCTGGGAGTAGAAACCAATTATGCTTCTGGGAGTAGATACTAATTATGCTTCTGGGAGTAGAAAACAATTATTAAACAATTATTAATACAAAGTATTATGATTATTATCTAATTTTTTTTTATTTTTTTTTAAAAAAAAACAACAACAACAAAAAACTAGATAGGCGTAGGCACTCAAAGTGCATCAAATAATTAGCATCATTCTCATATTATCATCAGCTCATCACAATACCTTTCAAATGAATTCAGTCATATACAACTATACAAGTACATTTTTTTGCAGGAAACCGAGCTAATGAATTAAATTAAGGACAATAAGCCCGAGAGTACATAGGGAGAGATCTCCGGAGGGCAATAATTAACCCACACTTGTTCAATCCCGAATGGCACTAGCTTACATAGGTAGAGATCTCCGGAGGGCAGTGATTAACCCACACTTGTTCAATAAAGTACTTTACATGAATAGATATAGTACAATTGATGTTCAGCATTTGCCTTTGAGCCGTAATGTGAATGCTTGCAATGCTAAAAGAACTTCCTTTATCTTTTTTTCGGCATCTGCATCAATTAAGTTACCCTCACTGTCAAACTTAGCAGGAGGTTGGAATGCATTCAAGAAAAATTCTGGCTTGTTGATGAAATGAAGATCAAGATAAACTCCAATTTGCCGTAGATGATACTGGGCTCGGCCCCCACCAAAGCCTCCTCCGGTACTTATGATTGCAGCAGCCTTATCTGCCCAAACATTCGGGGGCCTAGATGCCCAATCTATTGCATTCTTCAACGGAGCTGACAACAAAAAAGGTAAGCAAAAAATTAAGCACCAACCAAGAGAAAATTGCAGCAACATTAGGACAGAGCCTGCCAAAACAAGGTTTCAAAGATTTATGACCAATTCCAAGTAATTCGTAGTAGAACAAGGAGAAATTCAGCAAGATGGAGGGATTAGATGATTTAATCCCTTCCCTTCGTCCTTTGTAAGTTTGAGCTTCGAAAAATATTCATGGATGGGTTCTGGGATGGATAAAGATGCAGGTAGTTGACATTCACATAATTACGCAGATTGGGAAGGGTAAACCACTACATAATGACAAAACTAGAGTCTCACCTGGAAGGAATATTTTAGTCAAGGATGGAACTTAGAGCAAGATGCCACTATAAACAAAAAGTTAAAGACTTTGTTTTGGGAAGTTTTAATGCATCAGTTGGGCATCTATTATGGGACAAAAGAAGTATGAATTTATTCCTTAAAAGCTCCAAACATATAAATTTGTTCAACCATGAATGAACTGGCATGAAAGTTAATTAAATGCCAAATTACACTATCAAAGTTTCAACAACAAAACTCTGTCAAAAAGGAAAAAACACTAGAAACTTGAATAGTATAGATTGACTGGTGAGATACCAGTACCATTTGAATTTTGAAGAAATAAACAAGGTCACATTTGGATTTGCTTCTGTACCGGTTAAATAGAGAATACGGATAAGGATCAGCCTTGATGGAAAGTTATTTGGCATAATATAGGTTCGAACACTATACATGAAAGTGGATAAAACCAATATGCAATATATGAAATGAGCAAACACTGATACAATAGAGCATAGGTGAATCAACTCCATGCATTACTTAAAGTTAGAATTTGTATTGCAATTTGGGAGCTAAGAAGAATTATTGTTTGTACAATGAAGGTAATTTTACACCCCTAACAAGTCGATAGAGGCATAGAGCACTAGAGACTACAAGCAACAGGCCATAAGCTCTAGCAACAGAAGTATCAAAAATGTAGTACTTAACCTCATGATGGTACTTGACCAAGATGTGCAGATTAAAGAGTTCTCCGTGAATTTACATTTTTATGCAAGTCCAGCAGTTACTCATATGGAGAAGGATGAGAGACAGTAATGCTTAGTCTTAAAGATTTTTCAAAATGTATTCTAGCCTTCTAGGTTGTATAAGACCTCTAACTGGATCTTCCCAGCTGCAGATATAAAGGTGTTTATATTTGCACTTTGCAGAGCAGAGCAGACAATTGGATCATATACAGGACGCAAATAAGCTCTTTATCATGGTGACACCTACATAAGTTCAGGTACTTCTTCCATCCTCTATTATATACAGTATCTTTTTTAGGGAACACCAAATGACGAAGCATAATTAATTGATGCCTCCAACTTCTCATTTTTTTCTTTCCCAAGTCACGTTAAGTATTCTAGTATAGTACAATTAGGAAGATGAAATCTTAAAATAAAGTACTTGCTGACCAAGAAAAGCAAGAGAACTAGAGTTCATAAGGTAAAGGAATATAGTTTATTGTAGAACAAACATTTAAAAATCCTAAATTTAAGATTACTGTGTTGTCAAAGCATAAGCCGCCAACAAGTTAACATGCAATGCATTTTGCTAAAAAAAATCAGTAGTGGAATACTGAATTCTAACTCAAATATCTTCATCCAAACTTAAACTCCGTACTTCACTTAATAATATATTCCAAACCTTATGTCAACACCAATAATCCCCAAACTTCTTGCACAACTGAATGGACAACCTAACAAACTTGACCACTATCAAGAATAATCAAAATGTAGATTTGTAATCATTGGTCTATTATCTTAACCCATTAGTTGTTGTCGCTTGAATTGGTAAAACTGTGGTTAGGATTTGGGAAATTAAAACGGCAAAGTGAAAGTGACATATATAATCCAAAATCATTGGGAGAAAGTATGAATCACAATAGACCTTACCACCAGCTGATTAAATTATGCTGATATTCCTAAACCAATTGGGAAAAAAAAAATCCTTAAAAGACCAAGCAATATTATGCACTTGTATGGGTAGTATACTACGAGTATTATTAATAACTAATAAGAAAGCATAATAAATTACATTAACTGAGTATCAATCAACTAAAGAAATTCCAAAGCAACACTAAATGAGACCATAACATATACGAAGTACAATTTTAATCCTAAAAGCATGTTTCATGAAACTAACAATAACAAAAAAAATTCAAAATCATAAGTATAAAATAACAATCACTTTGGCTTCAGGCAGTAGTATAGACACGATTCGATCCTAGATCTTGCATTCTAGTACAACCTTCCAAGACTTTTAACCAAGGTCATTGACATTACCATAATACCATCTTAAAAATTTGCTGCAACACAAATTTCTCTAACAGTAGCATAATTTTTTCTTTTATTTTGAAAAAAAATGCAATTAAATCTAAAAAATTTGCTGCAACACAAATTTCTCTAACAGCAGCATAATTTTTATTTCTTTATTTTGAAAAAAATGCAATTAGAGTAAAAATGTCCCACACTTGCAATTTAGCAAAAAAAAAAAACAAAAAAATCAAAAACAAAATATTGCCCAACACAACCATTTTTAGCACATATTCTTACAAATTAATAAACCGAAATTAGTTGATCATCATAATTCCCTGCTTTCGTTCAAAAAAAAAAGAAAAAAAAAAGAAATTTTGCCAAACACACAATTACTTAATATATCTATACAATAGGATAATCAAGTATCAATTAATACTATAACACAAAGCAAAAAAATTGGTAAAATTGCAAAAATTGAAAAAAAAAAAAAGAGAGAGAGAGAAGATATCATACGAGCGACAGAGAAATTATACTCAGGAGAAGCGAAGAGAACACAATCAGCTTCCAGAATTTTCTGGCGAAAAGCTTCAACAACGGGTGGATAAGTACCGTCAACCTCGAGATCAGTGTTAATCATCGGCAATGGCGAAATATCGATGGGATTGATTTTCATTGTTTGTATTGATTCTGAACTTATCTTCATTGCTGAATTCATTCAAAATTTAAAATAATTTAACAGAATTAGAATTTGTGGGTTTTTGAATTTGATTGTGGAGAAGAGGAGGAGAGAGAAAGTACCTGCTCGGAGGAGACCTCTGTTGTAGGAAGCTTTGCGAAGGGACCCGCAAATGGCGGCGACATTGATTACTGGTTTTGCTGCTGCTGCTGCCGCCTCCATTATTCTGAGATTATTATCAAAATTTAGAAGGTGGGGTTGGTTTTCTCGGTAGAATGGAGAGAATAGCGAGGCACTCCGCACTCGGACCGACACCCTACGTAATCTAGACATCAGATATACGGAGTACTCGTATATACTACATCCGTTACTTCTTACTTTTATTCCCTTCATCCCATAATATAGTTTCTGTTTTCTATTTTAGAGATCCAAAATATTATTTGTCATCAAGTTTCATACGTGGCTGGTCACACCGTACGGTCAGCCACAATTTTTCTTTTATTTTTTTATTTACAAATCTTCTCTCTCCTCTCTGTGTCCTCTTTACCCACACATCATGTATACCATTAATTCTCCATCCATTTTCTCTCTCCTCCTTTCCAAATTTAGCTAGAGGTTTCTCATTAATTCTCCACCCATACTGCCACTTTCTCATTCTCCTACAAGCTAGAGGTTTTTTAGGCTAAATTCAGCCTTAAAAACTCTAGATTTAGAGTTTTCATTGACGAATTTGGCCTTTTTTTAACCATATTCAGAGTAAAATTTGAAGCAATTATTAAATTTTAAGGTATTTGTTCATTTAATTTTTTTAAAATGATTTTTATTTTTTTTTCGAGTGTTTTTAGTTTATGGCTGTTGTGGTGTGGGTGTGTTTGAGTGGGTCTGGTTGGGTAGGGATCTAGTGGTGGGTAAGGTTTGGGAGCTATCGTGGTGTAGGTCTGGTTGGGTGTGGTTTGGTTGTGGGTTCGGTGAATTGTGGTGGTGGCGTGGGGCAATTGGTACTACAGTTGGTGGTCAGGTGGTGGTGTGGTCGTTGGCGGCGTGGGGCAGTGGGTACGACAGTGAATGTGCAACATGTGGTGTAGGTTAGTCGGGGGTTACTAGATCGGTTAGGGGTTACTAGGTCGGTTAGGGGTTGCTTGGGGTTACTAGGTCGGTTAGGGGTTACTTGGGGTTACTAAGTTGGTTAGGGGTTACTGGGAGTTACTAGGTCGGTTAGGGGTTACTTTTTTTTAGGGGTTACTTTTGTTTAGGGGTTACTTTTGTCTGAGGGTTACTTTGTCATTTACTGATTTGGCACCCTACCGCATGGCAGAAACGCACTGTTTGTTTGTTTGGCTGTTTCTATATTTGGATACCATGTAAAAGCTTTATATCCTCACTTTTTAAAGTTTATTCAATATACTTCCTAAATTAACCTTGAATTTTGCATATGCTTTTTACTTTATTCACTTTTTCTCTTTAATTTTTGTCAATAATTGTACTTTTCACTTTAGTTAATGTATTTCATCCACTTTTTTCACTTGTTTCTTAAATACCGTGAAAAAACACAAGCAAGAACTATATTATGGGATAGAGGGAGTAATAACAAGGTGTATGACATATTTTCAAGCGTTAACCCCCTAACTTGAACCCCACTGAGATCATACACTAAAGTACGGTGGCGTCCAAAAGGAAAGAAGATAGAGCAAAAGAGTCGCCAACAAGTTTTTTAGGAACTTGTAAACTGTTCACAGGTGAAGGTTACACCCCTTAACGATCCAAGAGATCGTCAACTCCATAAAGTCTTGAACCAAATAAGGGTTCGGGGATGAAGGTACAAATCCAACCTAAAAGAGATTGAACCTGCCCTAATAATAGGCCTCTACTTTATTCTAATCGTATTCATGTGCGCTTTCTGACTAACATACAATCAATAGGATTAGCCTAAACCTGTTTATCTATGTTGGTTGAATTTAATGCACAAATAAAACTATTATTGGCGATCACTTGAATTATAACCATATTAAACCTAACAAGATTATTAAATATCTTATTAAGCGTGATTACAAGTACCAATTTCCTTTAAACATGCATAAAATGCGTGATCAAGCAATAAAAATAAACAATCAAGCAACATAATAATAATCAGAATAATAAAATTATAATCACAACAATCATAATTAAAAATAATCATCATAACAATAATTATAACAATTATAATTATAACAATTATAATCATAAATCATAAAAAATAAGCATAATAATGTTAAAGCATAATAATAGCAAGATCCTAGGCATGATACTAACA
Source organism: Chenopodium quinoa (assembly GCF_001683475.1). Classification (NCBI taxonomy): domain Eukaryota; kingdom Viridiplantae; phylum Streptophyta; class Magnoliopsida; order Caryophyllales; family Amaranthaceae; genus Chenopodium; species Chenopodium quinoa. Next base: position 1,918,008 of record NW_018742455.1, read on the forward strand.
AGATTAATAACAAACCCTAGCATGTCACTAAACAATAAAAATCAAATCTTTGACTCTAACATGATACTAATTAACAATCATAAATATTAGGAAGAACATAAGAAGCATCGTAACAATCATATTTGATATTAAATTTACCCTAGACATGATACTAGGAATCATAATAACAATCTAAGCATGATTTCTATATCATAACATCAATAAAAACCATTAAATTACTTACTTTGATGCCTCGTACCTCAATCTAATAACAAAATACACACGTTAGTAACTTCAAGGAAAATAATAAACAAAACAATTAAATTAAATAATTGAAATAGAGATTTGGGACCAAACCCTCATAAATTAAACCTTTCACGTCTAGGGCGAAGGCAACTTCGAATATGGCTAGGTGTTTCTAAGTCTTGCGAATGCGGAATTTTGTATTTGAGAAAAGCTAGTTTAGAAAAGAGAGAGAGAAAATAATCAAGAGAATCTTGATGAGAGTTGGTATATTGTAGATGAGAATTGGTTAAATTTAGAAAGAATAAGAATTGATGATTGTTGATGAATGAAAATTGGTTTTTTAGATTAAAACTGGTTATCGAAAACGGAGTTTTTAGCACGTTATTTATAGAGAAAATCAGCCAAAAAGATAAAATATCGAAACAGAGTCTGGCGCACAAAAAACCTGATCAGCGCGCAGGCGCCAAGCGTAGCGCCAGGCGCTACAGCTGGCGTTTGGCGCTGATTCAGAAAATCACGCGTTTTTCTTAAAATCAGATAAAAATTGCTGTACAGGAGGATAAAATCGTATTTCCCTCAAAAATTCTCTTTGATTTTAATTAAAACTCTGAAAAGTCAACAAAGTCAATTTATCAATGCTAATTGAATTAGGAATGAAAAGAACCTTCTAGAATAATCTAGAAGACTAAAACCATTCCTAATTGCATTAGGAATGATAAATCTATATTAGGCCCTCCCCTAGATCATTGGGCTGCATATAAGGCTCAAAACGGGTTCAGTTTAGTAAATTGGCCATAACTTCCTCAATATTCATCGAAATTGGACTTATAATATATCGTTGGAAAGCTCTTGTCAAGCCTCATCTAACTACACTAATATTGGACCCATATCATGGACCAACCAAACTGGATTAACTGTTTTCTTAAAATAAGTTTTCTAAAACAGAGAGAAGAGAAGAATTAAAATTATCCGCAATACTAAACTTTCCACACTTTCACTTCATTCGATCATGATTCGACGCGAAAGGTACTCATCACTAGGCTTGGTTTTGGGGAGACACAAATGGGTGTCTACACAAGGGTATTATTTGTAAGACAATTTGTTTAAAATATTTCTTGGATTTTCTGCATTGTAACCCTATAACTTTCCATTTACTACGATGTGCCCCCTTTTTGAGAAACCACACTATAACCCCAAAATACATTTAATTTATAAGCTTGCTTGTATCCCCACGTTAACAAATTCCGTTAGTGGGGTTTTCTCTCCACTTAATAATATTTTTTATCGATTTGTATGTTGAAAATTGTTCTATTTAAGGTTTTGGGGGCTATTTTAGGCTTTAAGGGTCCAAATCGAGTACAAATTTGGCAAAAATATAACGTAAATGTCTCGTTTTGTGTATTAAATACTTAAACACGTAAATCAAGTCATTTCTTAATACACTAAAAGAGGTTACGTTTTTTTCCCAAGATTTGAGCTCAATTGGATCCTTAAGAGACTAAATAGCCCTCGAAATCTTTAATGAAATAATTTTCAACACGCAAATCGATAAAAAATATTATTAAATGGAAAATGGGCCCCACTAGCGGAATTTGTTAACAGCGGAATAACGAGAAGGTTACCGTATAGAAACTAAATGTATTTTGGGATTATAGTGTGGATTTCTCAAAAAGGGGGCACATCGTAGAAAACGTAAAGTTAGAGGGTTATAATATAGAAAAACTCATATTTCTTTGTTACAACTAAACAGTAACGGAAGTATTCCATAGTGTATACTATCTCCGTTTTTTATTAGGTGACACATTTTGACTTTAGCACTATTCACAGACTTCCCTTTGATTGTGTTTTGTCATTTAATAATAAAAAACATAGTGATGTAGGTTCTTGTTAGAATCGTCACGATATATATTTTCTAAATATCAACTTTTTATAATTTTTCCTTATTGGAAATTAAATATATAAATGGTTGAATTTGTGCATTGACAAATGTAACACCCCGATTTACTAGCTATTAATAAACAATAAATAAAGGGAATATAAACAACCTTTAAATAAAATTGCGGAAGCATACACCTAAATCGGAGGTATTACCGCCACACTCAACAACCTGTCAAGTGTTAAGGCTTACAAATCCCAATAATTATAACCCAATAAATCTAGGTGAGCTATTTACAACTTTACAAACTCGTTATAGCATACTAATCGATCACTTGAGCTCCTTTAGCTACGATCACTTGATTAACCTGCTTAAACAATCTTGACTGCTCACCATTAAGGACAAATTCCAAAATAGATCGTCGCAGGGCCACCATAAGAAAAAGACTTGGCCGCAAACACAAGTAGCACATCAAAACAACACACACGTCAGCAAAAGCTGAGTAATCACCACATATCAGAATATAGAGTATAATATAATAATTAACATTACTAGATCAATTAAACAATGTAGTTCGAAACTACATTACACATTGTACTCTGAAAGTAACCTTTAACAACTCAACCTCGAATAATAATACGAACTTTTACTCAATTAACTCATATAACCCATAAGTGTGCCATGCTCTTTGTTTTATACCTAGCCTTGGACATGGGTAATTCAAATAAAACCAACAAGTATAAAAACTTGAATATTCCCAATAACTAGAAAACACCTTGAACAAGACCACATACGGGCCAATTCCCATTGTAGGGGACCATAGAAAAATAAATAATAAAGATTGTACCTCATTCTTAACTCATGATTATTACCCTCTTACCAACAAGCCAAGGACTAAGTCATATAACGCCGAGCCTCAAACCAAGAACAGAATAATAATTCTCAACCTTTTGATCTCGTACATCGATCAAATAATCATTCACATGATAATAAATTCTCAATATTGGCACATGCTCCCAAATAATATAATAATTCGAACTCGATTCAATCGTAATATATCTCAACTCTCATAGGGCAATCATACTAGTTACCCAAATGTAATCAACTCTCAACCCAAAATAATACTCTGCATTAGTAACCCTAAAACCTCAATATAACAATACTCCCTAAAATAACAACATTAAAAACCCTAACACGAATAACACAATAATCAATTCGAAAATTAAATCATAAAATACAGTACAACAAAAGTAATACAATATTCAATACCAATCAAATCATATAATACCATATAATAATCAATTATATACATGTACAAGATTACAAATAATAAATCATACAATTCATATATAATAATAATGAATATAATACAAACCACTCCAAAATAAGTTTCGTGTGATTACATAAAATAAATAATACAATCAAATTATAAACAAACGATATAAGGGTTGATAGTGTGATTACCAGATGAATTCACTTCCGACTACGGCAAGAAATAGGCTAACATAGGCTTTGATTTTACCAAAAAAAAAAAAAATATCATGTGGCTTCTCCATTGATCTCATCATGATGTAACCATCAAACAGAACAATTGATATGATGATGGAAATTGTTGAATGAAAAAGAAAATTTAATGAAGAATCAAAGTTTTGGTATTAGTTAACATAAACCACGCACGAAAACCACTGCTCCCTTTTTTTATTTTTTATTTATTTTTTATTTTTCTAAAATACAATAACTTTATTAGGGTTTAAGATAATTTATAGTTCATAAACAAGAGTTCTACTGGACATAAAATAGGAATTAAAAATTATTTTATTTATTTTTCCATAAAATATATTTTATAAAATCGTAAAATATTTGGGTATTACACTCTACCCTCCTTAAAACAAGTTTCGTCCTCAAAACTTAAAAAAGAGAATTTTAGGGTATTACAATCTACCCTCCTTAAAAAACAAGTTTCGATCTCAAAACTTAAAATAGATGAAAAATAACTTACTTGTAAATTTAAAAAAATGTAAAAACTAAATCAAAATTTTCTGTATAAAATATATAAATAGAGTAATAAAATAGTAGGGGTATTACATACAACAAACATAACTAAAACGTGTCAACTAAAAGAAACGGAGGAAGTATAAAACGAGTTGGTACTCCATACCAATTACCAATACTTGATCCAATTGTCCTAATTCGAAAGTGAACCAATTCATACTTATATAAGTTATATTGTTGTACGGGTTAGTGATTTAGCATGTATCAAACTCTATTTTAGGGCTTGTTCTCATACACTGAACTCAGCTGAACTGAACTGAATTGAAATGAGTATTTTATAAGAGAAGGAAATTAGGAGCTTAACTGAAATGAAAATAAACGTATGAGAACTGACCCTTAGTCTCAACCTAACTAAACCTAACTAGCCCAATCTAGTGATCCAAATTGACACTTCACCATAGAGACATAGGCCCTGTTTTTATTTACTTTACTGAATTGAACTGAACTGATTGGAGCTGAGCTGAACAGAACTGAACTGAAGTGAACTGAATATTTTATGAGAGAAGGAAATTAGGAACTGAACTGAACTGAACTAATTGGAGCTGAAGTGAAGTTACTGAACTGAAAATAAGCTGAAGAAAATAGGCCCATATATAGTAGTGTGAGAACCGAAATGTACCTCCTCCACCTTAAAGAATTAAAGCACTTATACTTTTATTTTGAATTTTTACTTTGACAAACCACAACTTTTCTTTTGTTGATACATGATTATAAGTTTTATAAGATTCAAATTAATGTATTGACAAATTTGACTGTGTTAATTATTTTAAAATGGGGGTAATACGTTGTTATTGATACGAGTAGTGTTACAAAACAATAATTCGATGTCGAATGCAGAGGTATAAATTCAACTTTTCCTGCTAAACCAAGCCATAAGGTACATGGATATACTTTATTTTCACTTTTTCTTTTTAATCCTTGGACTATAACTTTATTTATTTATTTATTTTTTGAAACCCGACTATAACTTTTTTTTTTTTTTTTTTATGAATAACCCGACTATAACTTTATTAGTACTCGTTATTTAAGATAAACAGATTGTTTAAAATAAAAGTGATATTTGATTGAAACATGTAAAATAAGTACAATAATTATCCTTACAAATTCAACATTTACAACAATAAATTTAACATGAAATTACTTGATCGTTCAAAATTGATTCGTCGTACTAGATGATGCAATTGTCACGTTACTACATTCAACATTACATAACTCTCGAGTTTAAAGCAAACTAATGTGATAGATACTAATACATTAACCAAAATAAGGTAATTGAAAGTAGACTTGTTTATCCTTGAACAATCTCTAACCCAAGCCGGATTGAACTAAACTTGATCAGAACGACCCATTTGAAACCTTGTAAAACGCTATTGAGATTTGCCTTTGATAAGGCGGAGTGTAAATGCCTTCAATGCAAGGAGCATTTCCAGCAACCTTTGCCTGAGATCTTCATCAATCAAGTCACCATTAACATCAAATTTTTTAGGAGGTAAAACAGAATTCACAAAGAATTCAGGCTTGTTGATGAAATGAATGTCAAGGAAAACTCCGATTTGGCGAAGATGGTATTGCCCACTTCTGCTGCTGGCTTGCACACTGGCTACTGCTGCTGGCTTGTCTGCCCAAGCGTTTGGTGGTCTTGATGCCCAATCTAGTGCATTTTTCAATATTGCTGGTACAATGTAAAGGTTGAACATAAATTAGTTACTTTACTACAATTATAAATTGTAATCAGTATTAGTTTAGTGAGGTATAAATGGTATAATGCATAAATTCATTCATCAATCGACAAAAATATGAAAGTAGACATAATAATAAACTTGATCATATTTATGTATTAAACTAGTCATTTGGACTGATTTTATGGTTTGATTTGTTTTATAATACTATATGGTTGCTAACTTGTTGAGTCATTTAGTTTGGGTCGGACACAAGCCGGGTCATATTAGGTTATTAAACTAGTCATTTGGACTGATTTTATGGTTTGATTTGTTTTATAATACGTATATGGTTGCTAACTTGTTGAGTCATTTTGTTTGGTTCGGGCACAAGCCGGGTCATATTAGGTTATTTACGAAACATTTTACTAGTGTTACGAGTTTTGATGAGTAGGTGTTATGAATGGGTTGGTTTATGTGTAAGAGACTAATCATGAAACTTTTCTATCTGATTAGTCAATTAAGATGATCTCAATGGGGGTCAATTGTTGACAATTCTAATTATAAAAAAATCACTTGTAGTCTAATTAATATTAAATTATTAATTCATTCTAAGTTTAGTTCAAATAAATTTTGATTCAAAGTCAAAATTGGGTTTTTAATTAACAGGTTTAGTAAATTTATATATAGTTAATTTAATAGGATCGATTTTCTTTTATCGTATAGCTAATAAATAGGGATGACAATAGGGCGGGTCGGATGCGGATGATGATACCTCCATACCCATACCTGCCTAAAAATCTTATACCCATCCCCGCCCCACCACCCGTGGCGGGTACAATATCCATATTCATAGCCGCTCCACCGAGTACAAGATAGGATCCATCCCCACCCCATCACCCACTTGGATATTCATACCCACCTCATCCCCGCACCAAAATTGTCCCAAACCCATTGCCATGATGCTCTATTGTATCACATTAATGACAGTTATACCAAATTAGGTTAAGAAAATTGGGACTTTCACTATTCAAACTTATTGGGTATTAGGGTATATTAAGTTTCATAAGGGTGAGTTTATCCGCAGACTCAGACCCAGACTCTAGACTTTGCTACATCAACTTTCCCTTAACTTTAAAATGTTTTTTTTTTATTATTCAGATTTATACAGGAGTTTCTCTAAATTCACACATTATCCCAAGACTCACTCCAGACTCACTTATCCTCTCAAAAATATATTTATTTATTTATTTTATATATCTTTAATTATTTTTTAAAAAAATTATTATAAACATTATTAATATTAGGTGATGAGTTGGCAAGAATTGGTTGGCTAATGAGAAAATATTGCAGCATTTTTGGTCACATGCAAAGTGTGGAGAATAGTTTTACTTTTACAAACTCACTCCACGCTTGAGTCTTGAGTGAGACTCTACTCAAGACTCACTCCAAGACCCCTTATAAACTCACCCTAAGTTCTAAACTCTTCTAAAAATAATATGGTTTAGGAATAAGACGGATATGGGGCGGGACTACTCTGAAATTCATACCCACCCATCACCCATGACGGGTACACATTTTATATCCATCCCCGCCCCATCACCCGCCAAACCTCCCTCTATCCCCGCCTCGCCCCACCCCACTTGAGTGGGGACGGAGATGAGATGGGTCTCCCATTTAACCCGACCCATTGCCATCCCTACTAATAAAGCTTAACATTTAAAATTCACATAGCATAAACTAAACTAAATGTACTTAAAAACATCAAGATAATAATTAGGAAAGTGATAGAAATACTTACGTGTGACAGAGTAATTATAATCAGGAGTAGCAAAAAACACAGCATCAGCTTCACGAATCTTGCGTCTAAACTCTTCAACCAATGGAGGGTAAGTGCCATTCACCTCAAGGTCAACATTCAACATTGGCAATTTTGATAGGTCTAGTTCTTCCATTTCCATTCCTTGTATCTCTGACTCTGTGCACATCTTCATTGCTGTAAAACAATCACACAATCAATAATATCGATCATATTCAATTTTAGTCGAAGATTTTAAATACTACCTCCGATTTTTATTAGTTGCAACTTTAGAATATATCTCACAAATAATAATTCAAAATTACAAGTAAAAAAAGCCAGAGGTAATAGAAAGAACAAAAAGAAACGAACAAGTAATATATTAGCGCGATTAAAAACATACCTGCACGAATGATGCCTCGATTGGTAGAAGCTTTACGAAGAGAGCCACAAAGAGCAACGACCTTAATCACTGGTTTCTCTTCCATTTCACTTCCCATTTTCTCTTTTTAATTAGGAATTGATTTATGTGAAAGCTTAATGTTTTTTTTTAAAAAAGTTTAGATCTTATTGTGTAGATTCATGGCTTTATATAAGGGAGGGAAAATGAAATAAATAAATAGATGTGTCAACCAAATATGATTGAGATTCGTTTTGTAGCCAGTCGCTGAAGTGTCAATCTAATGGTCAGAGAAGTCCGAGGATTTTTCTATTTTGCTGACCTATGCGATGATGTGGCGTTCAATCTCAAGTGCGTGATTTTTTAGTTTTTAATTTACTTGAACTTTCTTAGAAATTGGTGGTTTAATGGCAAAAGCTAAACGGGACGCACGATAAAATAATTAAAAATAGAATTATGGAGTACTCTCTCCGTGTTTTTTAAAGTGTTACAGTTTGACCGGCACATAATTTTAGGCAATTTAATTGATTTGAATAAAATAAGAGATAAGTGGGTAATTAAAGTATTAAAAAATTGTAAAAGAAGGCAATTTAATTGACTTAAATAAAATAAGAGATAAGTGGGTAATTAAAGTATTAAAAAATTATAAAAGAAAGATAATGAAGTTAATAGTTTATTAAAAAGTAATGAATGTGAGAGAAAAGATATCATAAAAAAGTAGTATTGGGTTTGGGTGAGGACCATGAGAGGAGAGAGATATACAGTAATATTTAATATTTTAATGTAGCTTTTTGCCAAAAAAAGAAGTGTAACACTTAAAATAATACGGCCGAAAATGAAAAGTATAACACTTAAAAAAACACGGAGAGAGTATTAACTTTAAAAAACATTAATTACACTAAACGATACGTAATTTTGGCATGCATTTTCAAATTAATACAGAGTATTATTTTAGGATATACTCTTTTCGACCACAAAACTCATTTTCTGTTTGGATAAACCAAAATACAATGTCAATTTCTATTTAAGGTTGTATATTATGACATTAATACCCATTTTTTTTTAATGAGTTTCCATTTTTTTCCTTTACTTTTTGTACTTTTAATATCAATTTCCAACACTTTCTCTCTATATCTTTTCAATTATTTCTCAACTACTTTTTCTTTGGAAAATTTGCAAATTGCAGCCATTTAAAGTTCATATTTTGCAAATTGCAGCCATTTAAAAAATTAATTGCAAATTACAGCCTAAAAGTTCGTATAAAATTTTAAACTGCAGCTCAATTCAACTTTTTTTATCGGTTTACATGTCAAAAAATATTCGGTTAAGGTTTTAGGGGCCATTTTAGCCCTTAAGGACCCGAATTGAGCTCGAAATTAGCAAAAAAATAACATAAGTGTCTCGATTTGCGTAACAAAAATGTATCGATTTGTGGGTAATTGTAAAAATGAGACACTTACGTTAATTTTTTGATAATTTCGAGCTCAATTCGGACCCCTTAGAACTAAAATGACCCCTAAAACCTTAACCGAAGATTTTTCGACATGTAAACCGATGAAAAAGTTAAATAGGGCTGTAATTTACAATTTATACGAACTTTTAGGCTGCAATTTGCAAAAAAAATTGTAAATGGCTGCAATTTGCAAATTTTCCTTTTTCTTTCCCTTTATCTCTCTCTAACCCCACATGCACATATGTATTTTTAATCATTGATTATAAAGAATTCATAACTTTCTTAATTTACACGTAAAAACCAAAAAAGCATTTGTATTAGGGGGGTGGAGGGAGTGTCTTAAAGGGTTGTCCAATGCCTCTAGCGCATTCGTTAGCAAGATTCACATGTAATTCACTTTACATCTTAATCCCTCCATATTTTACTGCTTGGTTTATTTCTTTGGATATATAATTTTAAGATAAACAATAGAAAATACTATTTTATGACAAAAATGACATTGGTTGAAGAATAAAAAAACAATTAAAAAGCAAAAATTATTATAAGTGAGGAGGAGAAATATGAAAATTAGATGTGAGTAGATCACTAAGCTAGTTGAAGGATAATAGTATGTAAGAATTTCAAAAGAAAAAAAATATAATAAAAACGGAACAAGTAATAAAATACGGAGGAATTAATTCAAAAAACATTGGTAAAAAATAAGTATAATGAATAGTGTCAAAAACCCTGATGGAGCACTTAAAAAACAAATTGAGTAACAAACTAGATACATCGAATAAGTTTATATCACATCAAACATAAAATTGTACTCCACTGATTTTTTTAAGTGTCTTAAAGTGACATAGCGCACATCTGGTGTAAAACTTTGTCCAATAATATCTTTTATTATCAATAACTTTATAAATTATAATAACTGAATATTAATAATTTACGTACTCATTAAGTTGATTCTTAACAAATATCCACAAGACTACATTTTTTTAATATAATTGTAAATATTGGTAAAGTAGGTCTAATAAAAAGTTCCAAAACTCCTAAAGTCCTAATGGGTCACTTAAAAAATAAATAAATAAATAAAATAAAATAAAATAAAATAAAATAAATAAAAACTACCAATGTTTGGATTGAAGGAAATGGAGGGAAAGAAAGGGAAGAGAAATAAAGGGATGGATTCTCCTTCATTTGGATAACAAATGAGAAAGGAAGAGAATTGGAAGGGAGAGAAATGAAGGGAAGAAATTGTAAGAAATTAATCTCTCCAACAATGGAGAGATTTGGAAAGAAAACTCATCCTTCTTCCCTCCCCTCCCTTTTACCTCCCCCCCTTCTTTTCTTTCCCATTTCTGTATCCAAACACACCGTACAAGATATCTAATTACATCAAATAAAAAACAATGTGATAACATCATAAAACTTACGTGTACAATTACTACAATTAAGCTGTAAGGATGATTATATTAAATTACAGAATTTCCTCAAATAAAAAAAAAATTAATTTTTTTTTTTTACAGAAACTACAATGATCATATTACTAAAATTATTATGAGAAATTCTCATTGGTAGCAACAAACAATTGCACATTCTCATTGGTAGCAATTTTTTTTAAAAAAAATCTCTTAAATAGCATTTGTAATCTAATTACTCTCTAATATAGCATTATTTTACTAAAACTAACATAATTAAGTTAATTGGACTAACCATAGTTACATAATTTCCCTCCAACACAATTAAAACGATTTCCCTCCCCCCAAAACTAGGGTTCTTATATAAAACTCCTATTTCCGCAATTTTTCTAACTTCCATCTTCTTCCTCTGAATATTGTTTCCCTCTTCTTCTCTGTAATTTATATGTTGCGAATTAAGCTAGTTGCAATGGTGGAAAAGTGAGAATACAGCCCCAAACAGCAGGGTCCGCGACCAGGCCGCGGGAGGAGGCAATGAGCCGCGACCAGGCCGCGGACAACACTGCTGCCTGGGCTGAGCAGTAGCAGGCAACAAAAGGTGTCGCGAGCAGGCCGCGAGAGGAGGGGTACGGTCGAGCCGCGACCTGGCCGCGGACCATACTGCCAAGGATGAAATGATGAACAAAGGTCGTGTAATTGAAGCACATCAGCAGCAAGTTTGAATTCGGGGAGTGAGCATGATGTTGCTCCCGGTTTGACAGTGACTTGGGAGTCGGAGTATGGTGAAACTGTGAAAGGCTTACAACGATGTTGTAGAGATGATCCTAGATGCTGGTCACACTAACACTATTTTGACAGTATGATTTTGGTTATGCCCGAATGATTAAAGAAAAAGACTACGAGTATAATTTTATTGATGTGAAGAGCAGAGCTAAGGTTACTAATAATTGAAGCACATTTGTTAATGGAACAAGAGATTAATTTTATTCACCTGAAAAGGCAGTTGCTGTAAAAATATGCCATTTGAATAAAAATAATTCGGTGGGATTGAAGCTAAGGAACATACCTAAGCTTTTTATGCATTGGGGATTCTCTCATTAAATCTGCACAAAAATGAAATTTTAATTTCACATTATTCTGAACTCTAATGTCTCTACTCTAGCACACTTGATATAATCAAGATAAACACAAAAATTGACAAGAATTGACATTCATATATAATCAACAAACTGCCATTTTCAATCCCAAAGATGATAGAATATACAAATGATCCCAAAAACAGGTGTTGACATTCATCCATAACAAAGTTCAAATTGAAATAAACCACTTGTTCAAGCAAAAAACATATTGCTCAAAAAACAGAATATCCACCATGTTTACTCAACTAATAAGTTATTGCACTTTTCTTGGTTGTGATGCAAAGTTACAAATAGCTCCCCATCTAGCGACTATAGATGGTTGTGGTTGAGATGCAACCAACCTTGCACTTTGTCTGGTGTTTCTAGGTGGAGAAGGATTAAGCTGAACATTAGTAGCCTGAGACGATGCATCCTTTTTTGTGTTCTTTTTCTTTCCACCCCATTTTTGCTTTGCAGTAGCTCCTCCCTTACAAGTCTGAGCATTATGGACATAATCTTGACACTTGCTGCACCTAACAGTCTTAGCTCTCTTTCCCTTCCTTTCCTCTGTATCATCTTTCTTTCTGTTTCTGCAAGGTCTCCCAATTCCTCTTTTTAACTCAGGTGGCATTATCTTTGGCACATTGAACTCAGGCCACTTTTGAGCATCAGGTATGGACTTAATCCCATTTGCATAGGCTGCCTTGTACCTTTTGACAGAAAACCACTCATCCACAAATGCATGAGGGTCAAGCTTTGAATCTAATATAGCCCTCATTCCATGTCTGCATGGAATTCCAGAAATTTGCCATTGACCACAAGCACATGTTTTCTTATTCAAGCTTACAGCAAGATATGACTTACCCTCAAAGACCTCAAACTCACCGGCAGAAGACAAGTAAGAGTGGCAAGTTTTTGAGTTCTGACATAGCTTATGAACCCTTTGCACTATGTTTGGACAGATGTCAGTCCTGCTCCACTCCTCACACTTTTGCCTTCTTGTTGCCAATCTAACCATGGTATTTCTTCTAATACCTACCAAAAGTAAGTAAATTATGAAACATAAGTAGCCATATTAATGCAAGTAAGGATAGGTCTAACAAGTAATGCAAGTAATACCCAAAATAAAATTGTACCTTCTAAAAGTGTAAGGACTGGTTTACATCTGTCAATGCCAAGAGTGGCATTAAAACTCTCAACAAAGTTTGACTTATTAGAGTCACACTTTGTTGCAGTGTTGAACTTATGCTTTGTCCACCTAGATTGTTCTCCAAGCTTTGCAAGCCACAATTTTCCTCCTTTTCCAACCTTGTCCATTTGCTCCATTGCTTTCTTAAAGGTAAATTCTGAATAGGCACCACATGCTTTCCAAAACAGAGAGAGAATTAGTGGACCTGGAAATGCTTTCTTCCAATTGGAAGCCAAATGTTTGGTGCAGTATCTCCTATCAACATCTGGCCAGACCTTGTCAAGTGCAGCTTCAATACCCTGTTAATTTGGCAATCAATATCAGTCTAGATAATGCAAAAAAAAAAAAAAAAAAAAAAAATTGCAATTTAACATAGATTTATAGCTACAGAAGTATACCTTTTGCCTATCTGAGTAATGCACCAGTTATCTCCTCTTCCAGTTGCTCTTAGTAGATTTCTCAAATGATGAACAAAAAAGCTCCATGTATCTGAATCTTCAGTAGACACAATTCCCCATGCAAATGGAAACAACTCATTGTTCCCATCTAATGCAATAACAGACAGTAGAACCCCCCCTCCCCATATTTCCCTTTCAAGTGAGTTCCATCAACTCCCACAAAACCCCTAACTCCATCCCTTAGCCCATCCAAACAAGGCTTAAAAGAAATGAAGATTGTGACAAAAGCCAATGGCCTGTCAACATGAGTTGCTGGATTCCATACACAAGTAGCATATGAACCAGGGTTAGTTCTCCTAATCATCTCACAATAACCAGGAAAAAATGCATAAGATTCATCAAAGCCACCATGTATCTCTATTAAAGCCCTTGCTCTGACGCGATACAAAGTACTAGTAGCCATTTGCACATTGTATCTATTCCATAACAAAGCATTCAAAGCCTTACCATATATATCATTAGTAGCTCTAATGTTTTCTAACAGTACTCTACTTGCCCACTTTGCAGTTACCATAGGGTTTTTTTTTATCTCCAAACCCAAGCATGTGTGATCATGATTTTTAATAGACTTGATAGCCCAAGTGAACCCATCTGTCAGTTTGGAAGCATGGAGCCTCCACTCACAACCTTCTGCAGAACAATACACTGTGTATATGGAATTAAAATTGCCCTATCAACAGCAACAGAAAACCCACATTATATGCAATAATCTCTAACAACATCTCTTAAATGTTGTTTGTCACAAAAAAAGTTGCCATGGTCTTAGTTCTATTCTCCCATCTTCTTCTCTATCAAACATTTCTCCATTTTTATAAAGCTTTGCAAAGTAATTCCCATCCCCATCATCTTCTATATCATCATCTACCCAAACATCATCTTCATAAGGGTCATAGTTATCACATACCACCATATCATCAACATCACTTAGTTGCATATCCTCTTCATCATCTAAAGTTTCAGCATCACTAGAAGAGCTATTGACTTGTCCAGAATGGGTGAATGGTGGATCTTCTTCTTGGTCAGAGTCCATATCCAAATCTTCAAGTGAAACTATGTCATGTGTTCCACCATTAGATATAGACATTGAACTACTAGCAGCTAACAACCCTTTTCTCCTAGTTGTTGTATTTGGCACTTTCTTTCTTAACACTAGTGTTTTAGAGGATAAGGATGAAACAGGTTCAGGTTGCAATGGTAGTGGAGGGTAATCAGATTTTTTTTATGTTTCCTTGGACTTCTTCTGACCACTCTAACACCTATGTCTGCTTCAATCTCAGGCCCATTTTCAGGTTCACTAGCACTTATGTCAGTTGCAATCCCTGATTCAACTCCTTCTGTGTCCCCGGTTTCAAGCCCCAACCAGTACTCATATCCCCTTCCCCTCCCTCCAGTACCCCTTCCTCTCCCTCTACCCCTTCCCCTCCATCTATCTTGGCCCCTTCCTCTCCCTGTACCTCTCCCAACCCTCTCCCCCTCCCTCTCCCTCTATTACCAACTAACTGAACATATGCATTTAAATTATCCTCATCCTCAATTGGTTGATCCCCTAACTTCACCACACCTCTATATTCACCCCTACCCCCACACCTCCCACCTCTAGTTTTGACAGTACCTTATTTTGACTCAAATCACCCATTTCATCCAAGTTAACAGAGAATGAAATACCAGCAGATTCTGCAACACCTTTCATTTGTTCCTTAATCTGTCTTGCATTCCTAGTTGTTCTTAAAGCCTTAGCATCTTTAAAAATTTGACTTGGACTATTAGCATCATACACTCATATGTGTATCTCATTCTTTCCAGCAAAGTCATAGAACATCTTCATTAAGTCCTTATCACTATTAAGATAATGGTAATTTTTGTTATGCACATATCTAAATGTAGGGAATTTGGGCATTTCAATACATCATTCAACGGCATAATCCCAATAATCTATGATCACATCGATAAGGTTTGTCTTATCGATGTCCTTGACAACAACATCTACATCACCACTTCTAAACTTGAATTTCAACACAATAGCATCACCCATTCTGCATTTATTAAACCAAATACACATCTCAATTCAACTTGCAACATTAACTCAATAAATTCGTAACATTCAACTAATTTTGGACAGAACTAACAATCCTAAAAATACACAAGAATTTCTCCATTACAACCACACGAATTCACGTATAAAAACCCAAAACAAACCACACACCAATTAACAATAAAACATACCCTAATTTACCAGAAAGATTAAAAATTTCAGCACATAAAAACCCAGATTTCTCAAACAATCATCCATGGAAAAAACAGAGCAATTATAACAACAATACATTTCAATTAAAAAAAACAGAAAATTTAGGGTTCAAATAGGATGACATACCTTCCCAAAGTCAAAATTTAGCACCTTGGAGAGATTAGGATTGAAATTGGTAGATTGATAATTGTTGTTTAGCACTCGAAAATCATCAACGCAGCAGCACAACTACGTTCGAAAGTGTTGAACGGCAAAAGTCTTCAATGAATGGGCCTTTTTTAATTGATCAGTGGGAGTGCATTTACAAAATTAAAAGGGGTATTTTAGTCCATTCCATATTATGTAACCATGGTTAGTCCAATTAACTTAATTATGTTAGTTTTAGTAAAATAATGCTATATTAGAGAGTAATTATATTACTAATGCTATTTAAGAGATTTTTAAAAAAATTTGCTACCAATGAGAATGTGCAATAGTTTGTTGCTACCAATGAGAATTTCCCAATTATTATTAATACTCATACAAAAACAAAATCAAAACTCTTAGTTCTATTTGAAATATGGATAGCTTTAGAGTATGATGCAAATCAAGTTTAGGGTAGCTCAACTCGACTCGTTAACATGATCGAATCGAGGTTAATTGAGCTTTGACTGAGTTGAGGTTTGACCAAATTTAATCAAGTCGGTCTTGAGTAGCTTGTAATTTGATTCGTATTTTAGAACTCCGTACTTAGAGTGACATCATTCTCTCTCTTTTAATTACGTCTTTTGAGAAATATACATATGGTGATATGAGTGCATAAATATTATTCTAATGAACTTTTGAGTCGAATAATGAAATGCTCGGCTTGACTCGTCAACAATTCAAGTCAAACTTACACAAGTCGAGTTTTGACTGTCTCGAGCTCAAATAGCCCCCGAGTCCGTTATCTCGTCTCACAAGCATCCTTATATAGGCTCCTAATCTCCTATTCAAATGGAATCTAACATTTTACATTCTTATTCTTCAAACATAGTCATATGATATCTTATTAATTTTGTCTAAATTTTTAATTTTCTAATACGGGTATGTAGTATGAGATATGTTAATTACATTATAAAATCGGAAATATAGAAAACATAGGGGGTATCATATTCAACCTTTTTTTTTTCTTCTGAAAAATCATATTCAACTTGTTTATCAGAAGATTAAGAAATTTCTATTGAAAATATGATACCCTCTAGTGAAATTTCTATTGAAAATATTTTGAGTATGATACTTTGATACCCCCTCTATTAAAAATATGATACCCCTTCTATTGAAATTTCTATTCAAAATAGTCAATATGATACCTTCTCTATTGAAACTTCTATACCCTCTATTGAAATTTCTATTCAAAATATTAACTTTTCAACATGAATATCAATATATTAAGAAAAAACAATCAAACATTGTTATCAAATTAAACAAGTATAAATTAGCAATTTCGGACATCTCTCGAGCCACACACTAGTTGCAATTTTGCAAATATTATAAAACGGACGTAAAATAAAAGCATTGCAGTTATTACAAAACGAAGGGAGTAATTTTTTATATAAACATAACCAAATTTTAATAGTTCAAATTGTGCATTGACAAGTGTTAAACCCTTTGTGTTTGTTTTTTGATGCAAAAACCCTTTTTGTTTGTAGGTAAAATAGAGTGGAAGAGGTATATAAGTTTAAAAAAAATTTACAAACAAATTAGGTCGATCGAGAAAATTAAAGTTCAGGAAAAAAGAATGTGAAAATATTGTGTAGAACGGACTCCTATGAGTCCGGTCATACAAACAGAAAAAAAAAAAAAAAAATTTAATTGTCAGAAATTAGATAATTATGGTTAGATATTAAGTTATAAATATCATATATTAGATTAAAAGTGTCAGAAATTAGATAATAATGGTCAGATGTTAGATTATAATTATCAGATTTTAGATTATAAGTGTAAGATATTAGGTTTTAACTGTCAGAAATTGAATTATAATAGTCAGATATTATATTTTAATTATCAGATATTAGATTGTAATTGTTAGGATTTAGATAATAATTAACAGATATTAAAATAAAAGTGTCAGAAATTAGATTATAATAGTCAGAAATTGGTTTATAAGTATCAGATTATATTTAAGGGTTCCGCAGCACAATAAACAGCCAAATTTGACGACTCGAATTCCTCCCACTGTTCAACAGAGAGAGAGCTGAGAAGCTGCTTCGATAGTATGGTAGATTCTAGAATGAAGAACAAAAAGAAGAGAAACTTTCGTTTGTTCGGTGGTTGTTCCTGTGTATTTTGTGGGGTCGCCTGCGTCGAGAAATGGATGGGGGGTCGCCGGCGCCGGGGGGATGGGAGAGGGTGTTCGTCGGCGCCGGGGGATGGGTAGGAGAGGGTAGTCGCCGACCGTAAAGTGGCTAGGTGGTGGCAGTGGCAGTGGGTGGGGATGGGTAGAGGTGATCATTGGACGGGCTTACCGAGCTGAAGCTAAAAAATTATGCCCACTTCTCGGGCCGGGCCAAGCTTCGGGCCCAAAATCGCCCAAAATGGTCAGGTCGTGTGGGCTTTTTCGGGCCAATATGGATGAGACCTAAAAATTCAACTAAATATGCGTAAAAATGTATTCCCAAACCCACCCCAAAAAAATTTCGAATCGGAAAATTCTGTCCAAAACCCGCCCAAAATCGAGTCAGGTCGGGATAACCTTGATCAGGGATGGGTGTGTGCATTATAAATCGGACTCACGTGAAACGGTTTCACGCAAAACCTTCTAAAAAAATAGCCTTAGACTCATTTACTCTAGTCTAAAACGACTGTCTGATAACATCAAAACTAAACTCTAGCCTTAAACAACTGATTACATCAAAATTATCTCCTACGTATTATTCGCATACTATTACTCCCTCCATTAATTTTCTTTTTAATGTATTAGTTTGAATTTTGCACTATTCACATACCATGTTTGACTTTTTCATTTTTATTTTTATTTTTTTTGCTATTATAAAATAAATACATGTTACTCCCTCCGTTTTTTAATACTTGTTTCACTTTCCATTTTCGGCTGTTTTTAAATATTTAATCCATTTTCTTTTTTGAAAATCTTTTATAATATTTAATTCATTTCTCTCACCTAGTGAACCCAACATAAATCATATTTTTTAATTTTTTTTTTTCTGAAAACTAAACCATATTTTATTAACTTCATATTCTCTCTCATCTAATTTCCCCACTACTTTGCTTTTTACGATTTTTTTTTTTAATTCTTCCACCAACCTAACTACCTTTATATTTTATTACTTTATGCAATTTTAAAACTCCGCGCATGGAGAAATGGAACAAGTATTTAAAAATGAAGGGAATATTATATAATATATTATAAGATTCCCCATAATGTTTACTTTCATAATATAAATTTGTTACAATTTTACTAATAAACAATTAAAAATATTAACGGTCAAAGTTACATCTTGACAAATGTGTCAGTCAAAGTAATGCATAAAAAATAAAAAAAAGAAAAGAAAAAAAGAGGGAGTATCCACTTCGCAAATTATAGTCGTATAAAATCTTGTTAAATTTGTCTAAATGTGAACGTAGTATTTATTAGATTAGAATTTAAATTTTATAATTTGTACAAATTCATAATAAAACATTTTACATAAATTCTTATATGCTTTTTTTATTCGAATGAGGCAAAGCTAATTACAAAGAAAACAAAAAGACATAAAACAAAAAATTAAAGTAGGCCACACCTCAAACATTCTTATATGTGGTTGCCTGGTTGGCCACACTATGTGGTCCTCTATCATAGGTTAACTTCGTTAGTGTTATACATAGTATGGATTAATCAGTCATTGTTACAGAAGTTAATTCGTTAGTGTTATATGCGTTATTTAGTCAATGTGAAAAGGGTTACGCGATCAGTGTTATAAGAATTGCTTCTTTTTTTTAATTGTAATTGGCCACATGGTATGGTTTAGTCGCACGCAAAACACACTCATATATTAAGAGTTAAAGTTATGCTTGAAAAAATGTAGAAAACAAAGATGATGTAATTTTTTTTTATTTTTTTTTTTTTTGAAGGTGAATTTTGGATTATGTGAATATTAAATAACCTTCAATTAATAATTTGGATACATATTTTGGATACATATTCTAACACAAATGCAAATGTTGGTAACAAGTGGGCTTAGCAATGGGTGGAGCCTAGCTAGGCCCAAGGAATATAAGCCCGACACCAATTCAAGCACAACGCCACAACCCACCAGGCCACCACCATCTTTAAATACAAGCAATTCACTTGCTATATGATTAAGCTATTTTATTTTATTTCATTGAAAAACATTTTTTGCATTAAAATTTGTTAATTAACAAATTATTTGTATTGCAGGGGACTGAAACTGGTACGACTTTATAATTAAGGAGGTAACCATTATAATTCACAATATTATATTAATATATAAATCCAAAACCAAAATATTGAGAAGAATGATTTATTTATTTTTTTTGGTTTATTAAGATCAAAGATAACGACATAAAAATGCAACTCCAATACACAATATCACTGATTCACTGTACAATATAATACGGGTTAGTATGATATTATTTAATCTCTTAACCTATTAACATACTTCAATATATTTATAGCTAAAGTATATTTATCATTGTGCGTTGACTTCAAACAACCTCTATCTATCATGCAGGCCGTATTCTAAACTACAATATAACTTGATCAAGAACAATTCTTGAAAACATAGTTGTATTTTGTAAAATGATACACCCAGATGCCGTGTACCTAAAAGTAGGTAGAGCCGTACGATACATTAAAAACAATTTTTATCGCTCTTTAACTCATAGCTCTAAATGAGTTCTTAGTAGAAAAATATCAGCGAGTAAGACAATTTTAGATACGCTTATTTATCGAGTTATAGGTACATCCGAATATTTAAGTTATAATAACGTCATCTGTCCATCACAATGGAGTCATAAAAGAGCAGTTAATTAAATCAAGATGACTTAAAATGCAGGTCAAAATGTAGGTGAAAACAGGATTAAAAACAAAAAAAAAATTAATTGAAGAATAATGTTAAAATTAGGAGGGATAATATGTAACAAAAAATGAAATAAAATGATGCCAAATAGTCATAAAGAATAGAGGATTTGGAAGACTAAAAATGGGAAATGCACAGCAAAGTCTACAACTGGCACCATTAAATTTCTTACATGCAAACATCTCTTCCAACTGTTTGGTATGTTAGCAGTTTTAGGAGCAGATTTCGGAGACATTTAGATGGGTTTTGTTCAATCCTTTGGTCCAAACACAGAAATTATCAGAGGATAGGAGAGAGAGAGAGAAGAGTAAAATAAATTAAAATAATTAATAAGTAAAAATAAATTTAAAAAAATCCCACAAAAATAGACATAGAAAATACAGAGCCGGCCATTGGCTCCATTTTTTCACATTTTTTTTTGACAACAAACATCATATTGCATTTTTCACACCAGAATATTCAACCCCATGTCTTAAAATCATTAATTTATATCAAAGTTCCAATCTTTTTTGAATATTTTGATGATTCAGTTATATGGGTATGTCAAAGTTTCAATCTTTGAGACAATGTGAGTTGTTATGATAACGAGGCAAAAAGAAGAGGAAAAAAGATTGCATTTTTACTTTTTCTTAGAATTTTTTTGAGGAAATTATTTAATCTAAGGATGGAGATAGATGATGGGAAGAGAGAAGAAAAAACAGGGAATTAAGGAATGAGCTGAGATTAGGTAGGAAGAGGAAAAAGGAAGATAATGAGCAAAGATTTTGCTGGTATCTTCAAGTTCAAGGTAAAGAAATCAGCCGCATTAGCAGCAAGAAGAACAAAAACCAACAGCATCTTTGCATCAATGTCTGTTGCCCACATGGACGACGAGGACCTCGCCGCCACAGGGCCCGGGTCAAGAGCCGGGCCCGGGGAGGCGTACCGAGCCGAGACGGTGTTCACCAATGGGGATTTCTATACAGGGCTGTGGATTGATAACCTTCCCCATGGCAATGGAAAGTATTTGTGGAATGATGGTTGTATGTATGTAGGAGAATGGCAAAAGGGTAAAGCAATGGGCAAGGGTAGGTTCACTTGGCCTTCAGGAGCAACCTATGAAGGGGAATTCAAAAGGGGTTATATGGATGGAATTGGAACTTATACTAATGCAAATGAGGATTCATATAAAGGATTTTGGTCAATGAATACGAAACACGGTAAAGGTTCCGAAAATTTTGCAAATGGAGATTACTATGAAGGGGAATGGATAAAGGGGATGCAAGAAGGTCAAGGGAAATATCAATGGGTGAATGGGAATTGTTATGTAGGTCAATGGAAAAATGGAGTTTTTCATGGTAATGGTACTTTAAATTTTGCTAATGGGAATGTCTTTGAAGGGTGTTGGGAGGAAGGGTATCCTAAAGGGGAAGGTACTTACAAATGGGAAAATGGAAGTTGTTATGTTGGTGTTTGGAGTGTTGAACCTAGTGAGCAAAGTGTCACCTATTACGCGGCAAGTAATGCTTCTGATACTGGAGAAGGTGAATGGGATCCTCAAGATTTGTTTAATGTTGATATGAATGAATGCAAGATTTACCCAGGAGAGGAGATTACCATGTTTCCATCACAAAAGGTGGTCAATTGGCCTAGTTTCAATGGAAAGACAGCAAGGAAGTTGGTTGATAGTAGGGCCTCGAAAGCAGGTTGGGAATATGATCAAGATGGCTCTCCTAATGGTTTGAATAGGAGAACT
This sequence comes from Chenopodium quinoa, assembly GCF_001683475.1. Lineage (NCBI taxonomy): Eukaryota > Viridiplantae > Streptophyta > Magnoliopsida > Caryophyllales > Amaranthaceae > Chenopodium > Chenopodium quinoa. Next base: position 1,940,675 of record NW_018742455.1, read on the forward strand.
GGAGAGCGTTTGGAAAATTCCATGCCACGGAACTTTCGACCTATTCTACTTCCAAAGACGATCAAGAAGCAAGGGGAGACTATCTGCAGGGTGCATAAAAATTATGAGTTGATGCTCAACTTGCAGCTAGGAATAAGGTTATTACAGAATATTTCTTTTCAAACTTGTTTCAATGAATCTACTTTTGTCTATACCCTACTTTGCTTTAGTTGCTATGTAAGAGCACATACCTCTGTACTGCAGATTGTTACAGAGTCGAAAATTTCTGTTGTATTCAGACTGCAGTTACAGGTGAAAACATAGTGTTCATTAGTTGATCATTAGCTAACAGCCTTGGTATCTTTGTGCAGACATTCTGTGGGAAGACCTGGGCCGCCAATAAAGCGTGACCTGAAGTCTTCGGCTTTTGATCCCAAGGAAAAAGTTTGGACGAAATTCCCTCCAGAAGGTTCCAAGCACACTCCTCCCCACCCATCTTGTGATTTCAAATGGAAGGACTATTGTCCTTTGGTTTTCAGGTTAGCCTTGTAATGTAGGTACTTTGGATTCTTCAATTTCTTTTCTACAAAAGCAACGAAAGCATTATTGAGGATTTTTATAGCTTGTGCCCATTCAATGAAAGCATGTAATGAAAGTAAATACGTACCAAACCATGCAACTAGCAAGCCAGGAGCTTAGCCCTCTTGAGGCAGACCCAGAATATGCCTCCCAAGTCCCAAGTAGGACGAGGTCGTGTTCGGCCATGTCTTGCAAAGGCTTTCAGGGGTACGATGGGTGCCTGACTGGCTGGCAAGGCCAATGCGTAACTAGGGAACCTCTAGGAGCCTTAGCTGAATGATTTTTGTATTAAGGAATTCCTACTCATCTGTAGAAGTTTTTATCACCTGCAAAACAACTTTTCTGCTATATTGGTTTGTATTTGGGAGGACACTTAAATATCATTAACAAGTGATAATTTTAAACAGATGACTTTTAAATTATTAATCAATCGTAATCTTAAGTTTTGATTATATTTCTGCTCAGGACCCTAAGGACACTGTTCAAAGTGGATGCAGCTGATTATATGTTATCAATTTGTGGCAATGATGCCCTTCGGGAGCTTTCATCTCCGGGAAAAAGTGGAAGCTTCTTTTACTTAACCCATGATGACAAGTATATGATTAAGACAATGAAGAAATCCGAAGTAAAAGTGAGTTGCTCTGCTTCACATTAGTTAAATTTTATCTGTCAATCTAATTTGTTACCCTCAAATAGCCCTATATGATGCATAATTCGTAAGGCTAAAACGACACTTCGGGCATGTTCGGCAAAATATAGCTGTGAAGGTAGTTGTAGCTGTGTATGTAGCTGTTAGCTGTGAAGATAAATAATTTACATATGAGTGTTCGGTAAAATAGCGGTTGATTAGCTGTTACATATGAAAATTAACATTTTATTTTTAAAACTATAGATTAAATTTTCAACAGCTACCTCCAATTTCAAAAGCTAATCTTTCTAACTTTTCATAAAAGCTACCTCCACCACTAAAAGCTATCTTAACCACTACTTTGCCAAACACCCACATTTTTTGTCAAGTAGTGATTTGACTTGGTCAAACTACTAAAAGCTACCTAAAAGCTACTTAAAACTTAGCGCCGAACACGCCCTATATCTACCAAGCGTGTATTTTAGGCTGCTTACTCAAATCGCTGACAATGTTATCATTGATAAGCCATTCTTATATCATGCAACCGGGAGGCAGGAGATCAATCATGGTACTCCTCTGCCGGTATGTGCATGGCACACACTACCTTCATGTGCCCTACATTTCTCACATGCGCTAGTGGTCACCATGCTAACTGCTAAGTGGTGCTTCTATTTCTGCAAATAGTTTAATACGCCTTCTATAACATATTTTGACCCTTATGCAGGTGCTCCTTAGGATGCTTCGAGCTTATTATAACCATGTTCGCACTTTTGAAGACACTTTAGTAACCAGGTTCTATGGTCTTCACTGTGTGAAGTTAACAGGAGCAACACAGAAGAAAGTAAGACTGAATAAGCCACAGACAGTACTTCCAGTAAATCTTATGTACTATCTGCTATTTCTACTCATAGTTTTGCAACTGATGGAACAGGTTCGATTTGTTATAATGGGAAATCTCTTTTGTACTGACTATGCAATTCACCGGCGGTTTGATTTGAAAGGCTCTTCGCATGGGCGTACAACAGATAAACCCGAGTCAGAAATTGACCCAACCACCACCCTCAAAGATTTAGACCTTAACTATATCTTCCGATTACAGAAGTTTTGGTTCCAAGAGTTCTGCAGGTGATTATAAATTTGTTTTCCTTTTCCTGAAACCAGAAACAGTTGATTAGTCAAGATTTTTGACTTGTAATGCTTCAATATGCCTAAAGAGAACTTAGTTTAAAAAGTTCCATGTATTATGATATTTCCTTTGTGTTTTCTTAATAACCTTTGAATAATATTGGATATTCCTTAATGCAGGCAAGTAGACAGGGACTGCGACTTCCTCGAGCAGGAGAGGATTATGGATTATAGTCTTTTAGTCGGTTTACACTTTCGAGATTCTTGTGCAAAAACTTCAGAAGGTGAAATTTTAAATATATCTAGAATCAGATCTTTGGCTTCTTCAGTTCTTTGCCATTAGGTTATTAAGAAGTTTTAAGTATGTGCTAAACTATTTTGATGCAGGAAAAGGAGAAAGTAATAGTGACCTGATAGCACCTCGGCTTTCGAAAGTAAACGAAACAGATAAACTAGTTTTTGATCCTAACCAGTTAAGATCTTATCCAATGTTGTATACAATAAATGCTTTAGATCTTGTTAATTGTTGAGAAATTTATTGATTTACTGCTTTATACTTGGTTTAAATTCAATTTGGTAATGGTGATTTTTTTTGCAGGTGGGCATCGATTAGATTAGGGATCAACATGCCAGCACGAGCAGAATTGACAATACGAAAATCAGAAGATGGTGAATTTCAGGTAGTAGAACCAACAGGAGAGTGCTATGATGTTATCATCTTCTTTGGAATAATTGACATTCTACAAGACTACGATATCAGCAAAAAGCTAGAGCATGCATATAAGGCTTTCCAATATGATTCCACTTCTATTTCTGCTGTTGATCCTAGGCAGTACTCAAAACGTTTCCGAGATTTCATTTACAAGGTATTTGCAGAAGATGGGTAATGGAGATCAACATTCATTCCACAAAATTTAGCTTTCAGCTCAGATGCTCGTTTTACAGCCAGGATTTTCATTGTATCAGAATTTAAGCAGGCGATTCTGGCCATCAGAGCAGGCAGCCGGGCAGCATTCGGCATGAACAACATTTTAGGACACATTCCCATGACAAATTGTTTTAGTGAAAAAAAGGTATAGATTAACCAAAAAAAAAAAAAAGGAAATATAGAAGCTGCTCCTCAAAGATTATTTTAACTGTAAATTACAACTCCTAAAACTCGAAAGATAAACAGATTGGTTAGGCTGATTCTTCTTACACCTCAAAATTTCATTTTATTTTTTCTTTTGGTTCCAGAAAAATGAAGAACTTGGGGGGTCAAAGTACTAGTTGGTAATTGTACAGAATTCATTGAGGTAAACTTTTTGGTAGTATAATTTATCTAACAGGAAAACGAAATTCTTACAGTTTTCTTTATGGTTATCTCTTGTATTTTGCGATTAGATATAATTAGGAGCACATTCTAAGTCGAATTTGCCATATGACTGCTAAGTCTTATCATAATGCTCTCCCAATACATGGAAAATGAATTCATGACAAAATCACGCATGCAATCAACCAAAACAGTTGAGAACAATACAAGGTGTTCAAAACACCTAAAACATCAAACCAACAAACACAACCTGAACCTATAAGTTTCACATAATCCTTCCCCACCTTCAAATCTAGGAATAATTAAAAGAAACATTATTTTTATTGTTTAATAATTCAACTATTACATTCTTATAAAAATACCTCAGGTTTACCTTTACCATTTTTTCTTCCAAGTATAAAAATTCTGACTGAAGATTTGTGTGACAGAATCATTGAAGTCAACCAAAACAACATACTAGTATACTACTCCGTAGTAATAAAAGTTTATATAAAAATATTGAGCCACTAAACAATATTGTAATAAAGTAAAGATGAATGGCCTGAAAAAGTTGAATCCTCGACAGAATTCTGATGGTGAACGATTGAGATCCACTTACAGAAAAGAAGGAAGAAAAGACGGAAAACAACTAGGCCAGTGATGTTTTCCATTTTCTTAAGAACGTAGTTGAAATTTCTTTAAGGGGGAAAGCGCGCACGTACTAGTAGTCATGAATATGAGAACAAAGCTTCCACAGATAAGCAAAAACTACCTCATATATAAAGTGAGTTTTTATATAAAACTGAAAGTCTGAAACCATAAAGCATGAGAAACAGTGGCATCGAAATACTAGTTCGTAGTTATCAATCTTTCAAGAGTTCCAAACCCTATACAAATGTCATGTAACTGGAAAATACTTTTGATGAAGGTACAAGTGTTATGTACATTTTATATGGGAGGTGGTGATATGATGGTATATACATAGCATGTGAAAAATGTGACATGAGAATAACAAACAGTTCCTACTTTATACAATTATCAACCTCCCACCCCGGTTAAACATAATCATACATTTACAAAGAAGCAGAATACTCTTAACAGCCAACAAAATGCGACAGATGAATCAGTCTAAATACATTCATCAAGACAAGCTCAGATTTACCTTCTATTGAGCTCCGGTTAGTGCAAATATTTTCTCATCTCCCATAGAAGTTGAAGCTCGTTGCCACTTTAAGATCGACAAATTCATTCACCAAGTATTTTGTAGTCTTGATTTCCAAGTGGCTGTCTGACATTAGCTATTCGATTGATCAGAGGAATAAAATCTGTATCAGATAAGCTACCATGGCTCAGAATTGTTACGAAAGAAACTTGCTGAGGGTCTCTTCCACCCTTCTTCCATCATAATAAGGTTAAGTCGAACAATGAGTTTTTCAACAGCATCATCTTCAGCTGGGTTCAGTGAACCTGATTTTTGCTGCATGATGGAAGAATCACATGTTTACTATTTTTTTTTTTTTTTTTTTTTTGACAGCAGAACTAATTATTATTGCATGGAGAAAGATACATTGGTTAAATTTTTGAAAACACATATTGGGTGAAATAGTACCTTTACTTCATTGTAGAACTTCAGGTACTGCAATGCCTCCTCATAGTAGCTACAGTGGTACAGAAGAACAGCATAATCTCTCAACTCCTCAGCATTGGCTTCTAAGAGAATTAGACGTTCACACGCTGAAAGCCCCAAGCAGGGGGGAGGGGTGTTAGTTGCATTATGCATCAATTATCATGAATTAAAAAAGAATTATTGAATCAAAACAAAAGCACAATACTTGCAATCTATAACCAGTGAGGATAGAAATATATTTTGTCAGTGTGCACTATATATTTGTATCATTATGCCTTCATATTCCAAGTCCTTGAGTATATATTTTAAAGTTATGATCATGAACTTTTCACCACTTTATTGTCAGATTCCATAGAGTTTATGGCAAGTTGGCAAATCATGTTTTAAACATTGAACATATACTTCAAAACAAGAATATGTTGCATCTGATAGTTTCTTTTTACTAAATGCCATTGAATTGGCAATATTTCACATCAATTATAAGAAGAAACTCAAAAAGTTTGACAAGGGTCACATTACTCAAAGTCTAAAACCAGCAAGGGCCAAAAGATGAAACAATAATTAAGGTGAAGTAAGAACTTAGAAGAGTGGAAATTAGAGTAGTAAATTTGTAAGGGAAGTGAGGACTAGGGAAGCCGTGGGTATTGAGTGAGGTGTGAGGGAAAAGAAGGACGAATATGCCAGTAAAGGGTGGTAGGCAAATAATGTTGAAGATCAGTGGTCGCTGTGGCTAAGATAAGGTCAATGGTGGCGGTGGGTTATCCAAGATCTTTGACATAAGTTAAACCAAAGTTTCGTCAGAACCTCAAAAGTCAAGACAACGAACTCATTAAATCAAAATTGGGGGTTGAACACTGAGTGTAAATGAGTTAAACATTTATAAAACATTCTAATGGCTTCTATGTGCATGGCATACCAGATAATGCACGCCTCATGTCCCCAAAAAGCACACTAGTCCAAACTCCACGATCTAGCCTATGTTGGGCAGCCTTTGCAGATGCATGTTCAAAGCCACTGAAATTAGCAAACAAAAATTTCATTAACTCAGACTCAAATAGACATCACAGCAGGAGAAGTTTATAATTGACAGTTAGCCTCAACCTGTTAACGCAATTAGCTGCAATTGCTGCCCTTAGAAACAAACTCTCTGTTTGATTCTGCTGAAATGGCCAATAAGTATTCTTCAAATCTCTCAAGATCTGCAACAAGCACAACAAATATGCTAACTAAGCAGTTCCACAGATCTCTAGACAAAGTTCAATTACTTGCAATATATTATTCTTTATCCTACTGATCATTCCTCAATGTCAACACAAGGAAACAAATCAAACAAAGAATCAAGAACCAGATCCAACTAAAATGAAGCACAACACTACTAATCTAACTCTCAAGTCACCAATCTCCTATTATTCTCCTCTAAGTCCATCAATGATTCACTCATTATTCCACCTTACATATTTCTTATAATTTCTCCTTTCTAACCAAAATGAGTGTCGCATAAAAATTTGGCACATGTATTAGGAGATCTACGCGAACGAGAAGATATATACTTCCTCCGTTCTATTAATATTGCAACAATGGACTTTTTGCACTATTCATCACTCTTGTTTGACCATTTAATATGATTTATACATTAAGCAAAATATAGTCATGTGGGATCTTGTTGGATTCGTCTCATAAAATATTTTCACGATATCAACTTTTTATAATTTTTACGCTTACACAATTATAGATATTTAGCATATAAAATGTGCTTTGGGATGCGTAATTTCCTCCTTGTTGCAATATTAATAGAACGGAGGAAGTATATATATATATATATATATATATATATATATATGAGATAAGAAGTCCAAGTGATGAGTACAAACTACAGAGAGTTTTTTTTTTTTAAAAAAAAAAAAACAACCTAATAAAATATGTTTCATCAATTCCCAAACCCAAATAGATAGTGTTTCACTCTTTCAAGAACTATATAGCTTTATCATTCATATAACTGCCAGCAAAAATCTTTATCAAACAATTGGCCGATTCTTCTCCAAACTGCCATATACTATTTCCACTCAAGAATATTTTCTAAACTTTTCTCTTTAACTCTCAACTTCTCTATTTCTTTTCTGAATTACTTTGCAGTTCTCAGTCACTTAGTGATGATTGGATTGGAAGTAATAAATTAGGGGGGTAATAGGAGGCAAAATAGAAAAGAGGAAGAATGGTGAAGGACTGAAGGTGGTGATTTGCAGGTATAGTAATGATGAGTATCCCCAAAATTCAGTACCTACCTAATATATTGTCTCATCTACAATCACCTGTACCCTTCTCCATTCTCTTCATTTTGTGTTCTGTTATTATTTCAGTACCTCCAATCCAAAAGCTTTCCCTAGGAGGAGCTTAACTGAAGATACAGAACACCTTTGACTTTACTTGTCCATATCATATGCATAACTGCTCAAGAAACTGTATTGACTCTAACAACACGTAATCATTACAATCCCTCCATCCCAAGATATAGTGCCTATTATATTTTGCATGGTCTTCAAGATGCAACTTTGACCATCAATATCTTTAATTACAAATTAACAAAATTATAAAAATTTGAAATTGTAAAGCTACACATTGAGACGAATTTATCAATATCTCACATGCCTATATTTTTTTGTATACATTAACGAGAATTTTTGGTCAATAATTTAAAACTTTGACCATGATAATAGAAATGAGCAGTTGAGCACTATATAATGGGATGGAGGGAGTATAAGTTAGCATGCAATTGACCTATGCTACTACAAAATGCTTGGCTGAGCAGCACATCTGTAAATGTGCCAACATTATACTCAAAAGAGACAACCAGGTATAATTGCTAGTTGCTAACCACAGATCACACAAGCTGTATTTTTAGCAACAAGAAGGATCAGAACTCAAAAATGTGATACCAACAAAGCTTACCTCCACCAACAAGGATTCTGATGTCATTATGTGTTTTTGATCGGATTCTTTGCCTTTCTTCTTATTATAGGCTCTAGGGAGACTTGACAAATCATGTGGGTGATATATTTCAACATCAAAATCTATTACACCCCAAAGTTGGAGCATTTTGAGGACCTCTGAATAAATCAGAGATAGGATAGCAACAGATCCACAACGCTGTGCTAGAACCTGTTTGCAAGTTAGCAACAAGACATTCAGAAGCTCACCTTAAAAGTAATGTGAAGGACTTAAAATATAAAAAATTTATAAAAAGTCATCATGCCATACCGAGTGAAGATAATAGTCTTTTGTTGAAGGGTTAGAACCTGCAGTGGTTCTCCGAAAACCCTATCAAGAAACCTCAAGTTAGTATGGTAAAAAAATTTAACAACAGCAGCAAGTATTATTTTTTTAAAAAGAACTTCTGATTAAACTACAGTGCATGACTAATAAAAGTTGGACAAACTAATCTGGCTATATACATCTACCACAATCACCACATAGTGTGGGTCCTATGACTTATATCTCTTGCAATGTCTAGGGATGCCACCACAGATGCCACTATACCAGTAACCATCAGCACTAGCAAAGAGACTACTTTTGAGGAACACACATCATCACAATTGATGCGATAAATCACTATGTTTTATCATGCATTAACACATTCTATATCCGTCCACACTTAGGTATTGTTGATAATTAAGATATGTCCAATGATTCTAAATGATCTGAATGTCAATGCAGAAATATACCTTTGTGATGTACAGGTACCTCTCTAAACTATCCAAGAGATCCTCTGGTGATGAAGATAGCGAAGAATGATAATGAGGACAATAGCTTGTAGAAAGGTTATCCAATCTCTCCACAAAAGCATCAACTGGAAGAGGTACAGATGAGTGAGACATGAGGGAGTCATCTTCTGCAGCAATATATAGAGCTGTTTTACCCAGGTCAACACATCTATTAATACATATGCTAGTTTCTCTCTCAATCTCAGACAAATTCCGAATCTGTGAATTAAAGCCATCCCTTGCAACCTGCTCAAACACAATGCACCAATCAAGAGAAATTTCATGTGGAACAAATCAGTAAGAAAATTACCATAATAGAATACTACATTGAAAATCACACACGAGCTACTCAACACAAAATGCTTGTTGGCAAAGTATAATAAAATTTTGAAATAAGAATTATAGGAACTTCTTACAGATCTAAGAATTTCTGCATTCATAAATAGATTTGGCACTCCTTAATAAATACAACTTCCAAATAAACTGCACATGCCTAGAATGAAATGAACACTTAGTCACTTAGGACACCTAACAAAACTGAAAATAATCAAGTAATGTATGAAACATCTTTCGGCATGATTCAATTTTTGAAATTTCTACCCACCTATTGCATAGTATAATCACTGCACACATTGATGAGAGAAAAGAAATTTAAAAAGAAGTTGTGTCCCATATTTAAAGAACATATCATGCCTATGTTGATTGTGTTAATGCTTAAGAAATTTGTCCATACTTCATATGGTATTAATACTCGAACTTGTTTCCGTTTCCATTTCCATCCAACCTGACTCAACAAAGCCACAAGATCACATCCTAAGTCAATTGAATGCTCCCATATATCCACCTATCCGACTATTAAAGCTGGCTAATGTAACACTTTTAGCGGCCCGCAACTTATACAGTATAACAATCCTGACTAACAACTAGAGTTCAACATTCAAAAATCAACAAACCAGAAATATAAATCAACACAAACAAAATTAAAATGAAAATTTAATCAAATGACCCTATTTTCATAACAAAGAACATAATTGCGATCATACAAACATTCCATTAATTAATCACATGATCATATCACTTGTTCATATGATTAATCGTTAATTAATAATATCTCTAATAATCAATCATCAAAAAAACCAAATTCATCCAAAAATTTCACCAATTTTCAATCCAAAAAAAAAATATCTACAAATCAAAATGAAATTTACGAATTAATTTCCAAGAGAAATACCTGAGCATGAGAGATGTCAGTTCCAGAAGAATGAAGAGCATTGTGAAGGACGAATTTGAGGTCTTTTGCAGAGAATTGAGAGCGGCAGAATAATCGAAAAACTGAAGATGATGAAGAAGAAGAGTGAAGTCGAGGGAGTCTCGGAGGAGAGAGAGTGAAGGTTCCAGAAATCCATGGAGAAGAAGTACAATCCATGGCTGGCGCTGCTACTATGTAAAAGGTCAGCGAATGTTGAAGCTAATTACGGTTGCACATCATAGTGGATTCAGTGATTTCATAGATAGATTTTTTTTTTTTTCTTTCATCGGTTAGGATCCGTTTAGTTCAGCTTAATTTCAGATATGTTCAGCTAAGCTCTGATCACTTCATTTCATTTCAGTTTTTAATTTCCTTCTCTCAAAAACAATTCAGTTCAGCCCTAATCAGTTCAATTCAGCCCTAATCAATTTAGTTGTTTTCAGTATATTGGAACAGGCCATTAGTCATGATTTTCTAAATATTTTTTTGGGCTATTTCACCAAATGCCACTGAGCACTTTAAAAATTCATCAAATGTCATCGGACTTTTCAGAATTCACCAAATGCCACTGAGTTTTTAAAACATTCACCGAGTGCCATTAATGACTAACGAAAGTTAACTCTGTTAGTCATTAAGGCTAATTATGCCACGTGGTGTATTCTAAATGGTTCACTTTATTATTATTATTTTATTTATCAAAAAAAATTAAATTCAGAAGTTTTCAAAAAAAAAAAAAAAAAAACCAGCCACTCTTCCCACCGCACCACGGTACCACCGCCCCTACGCCAGCCCAACCCCTTGCCCCCACCCCTACCGGCGACCAACATCCTCTTTGATGTCGGCGGCCACCCTTCCCCCTACCCCTACCATCTCCATCCACTCCCCCCCCCCTTAAACCACCATCCTCGACACCCTAAAACCCCAAAATTGAAATCTCCAAAATCGAAACCCTAAATTTCGATTTTAAGGTTTTCGATTTTGGGGTTTAAGCGAGGTGGTTCAGGGGTTGGAGATGGGAGGAGGAGGGGTGGTTTTGGTTTGCCGGAGCGGGGAGGGATCATTGGACGCCTACGGTGGGGAGTGGAGGGGGCTTCGAATTTGGGATTTAAGGTGTCGAAACCCTAGATTTCGATTTTTGGGGATTTTAATTTAGGGTTTCGGTGCGGTGGTTGAAAGGGTGGAGCTCGGAGGGAATGAACTTATTTGAGTTCTCCGGCGTGGGGAGGGGGGTTTGGTTGTTAGCGGTGGGGAGGGGAGGGATTTTCGAGAGAGAAATAGAGTTTGCGAATCGCGGGAATGGTGGCTTGGTTGCGTCGTCGGTGCGGGCTGGATAACCTGGGTCGCCGGCGCGATTCTTCAGGGATGGTCGCCGTTGCGGTGGGGACTGGCTGGAGGCGGGGATATGGTGGTGGCAGTGACAGACGGTGGTTGGGGCTGGGTCATGGTGGGTGGTTTTTTTTTTTTAAGTCTTTTATTAAGTAATTAATTTACTAATTTAATAAGCAACCAATCATAAGCCACCACGTGGCATAATTAGCCTTAATGACTAACGGAGTTAACTGCCGTTAGTCATTAATGGCACTCGGTGAATTTTTTAAAAACTCGGTGGCATTTGGTGAATTCTGAAAGTCCGATGGCATTTGGTGAATTTTTAAAGTGTTCAGTGGCATTTGGTGAAATAGCCGTATTTTTTTCGCTTTTTGGGACATATATTGAAGAAAGAAGGAATAATGTATTAGCTCTAAGCCACTTGATTTGTCTTTTTTGGTGTAGACGGTAAACTAAAGAACAACGATGTAGATGAATTTAATCTTATGTTTTGAGTATCCTCTTTTAAAACTTTAACCAAGTAAACTAATTGATTAGTTCCAACATTTATACTCGTATATATAAGAAGTATGTACCAACTATGTCTTTGCCTAATGGTTAAAACTAAGGGTGTATCAGTGTATGTACAATATCACAAGTTCAAATTACCCAACATTAAGACACCTACTTGTTATAATTTATAGGAAAAATACACTTTTATAATCTTAACTATGGGCGATCTACTTTTGATAATCCCAACAAAGGTTTATTATCTAATAATCCTAACAATTGGGGGTATTTGCCATTCAATAGTCCCAACTGGTCAACACTAAGTCAATAACATGTTATAACAGATTACCATGACACATGTTAACACGTGATTTGTCCAAATTTTAAAAAAAAATAAAACATAAAAACAAAAAAAAAATAATCCCAACCACCCTTTACCTTTGTGAAACCCTAACCTCGCGGACTGGTCGGCCACCGCCATTTGGCCACCAAAACCAACCGGTCGGTGAATCCCGACCCCCCAAACCACCATCTTAGCCAACGTCGACCCCCAACACCACCAGCCCAGCGAACAAATGGAAAGAACAAAGCAAATAAAAAAACCAAAAGAAAGATATTTATTGTAATTTTTTATACACATGATGATGAATTTGAATGCTTGAATTGCATTATGGTTTTATGAGTGATCATAAGTTCAATTTCTATGCTGATACGAAATAACCCCTTAAAAAACACCACTAGTAGTTTGTCGATCATCAACTCACATATCCCTATCCCTACTTTATAAAAAGTAGAAAATAACTCTTAGGAATAGTGTGCTACCAAATATACCCTTAAAAATATGTATAAAATTGTGTACAAAAATGTATATTTACTTTTTTTACCCTCATTTATATGTTTACTCTCATTAATATATTTAATTAGGTTTTTTTTTTCATTAAACATACCATCAATTAATACAAAGTTTTTTTTAACAAAAACTTGTAATGCCTTTTTTTAAATAAAAAAATTATAATGTTTTGTACTTCATATGTTATTATTGTTATTTAAAAAGGAAAAAAAAATTGTATGTACGAAGACTTTGTTTATTACCACGAGATGATTTATTTTTACACCTTCGTGGTTGCTCTTCTTATTTACAATTTTGTTGTCCTTTAATTATTACAAATATTGTTATTGTTTATTAGCTTTTTAATTGTACATTATTTGATGGTACGCACGTAAACAACGTGGAATTTAAATGACATTCATATTAAATAATGATATTTGAGCAGATGTTATCAAGAGGTATAAATAACTTTAAATTCCTAAAATCGAAGGAAATCGATGATAGAAAAAAAAATGTATTAAATATGGAGAGAATTTAAGAGGAAAAATATAACTAAGTGGTTATTGCTTTATTATTAGATATAGATATTAGATGGTCGTAGAAAATTGAACTTACATTATTAAGTTTTTAGCTACAACGAACATTTCACATATTATTACTCCGTATGACCAAGCCCACAAAAAATTCGTTTGAAGAAAAATACGTTAAGTATTATTGAATCATGCAAATCAATTAAGAGTTCTAAACTAGATTAAGATATGAAGGGATGCAAATCAATTAAATATTATTTAATAATAATTTTGAAATAACACTGTCAAACTTTTGAGGGTTTTAAAAATAATTATCATTTAAGACTTTGGTGGCTTTTTTATATTTCTACAAAACCACTATATAGGCACATAACCAAATAGTACGTATTGAAACTACCAGATCTACCACCCAAACCAAAGGTGTAACTACTTGCTAATACAACTTCTATGCAAGAGCTAACTTTTTCGCGCGCATCGCGCGCGTAGGATACCCTAGTTAAAGAAAAAAGGTCGAAAATAGTTTAATTTCCAAATAATGAAATTGGATTATTTCCGCCCTTAACACAACCAAAAATTTAAACCCTAAAAGAAAAAGGAGAGAAAAGAGAGTAATTTTAATCTATCTAAAATAAAAAAATAATTAAATTTAACATAAAATATTACTATAAATGTTACTATTATACTAATCAAAACTAAAATATTCAATCAATAAAATATTTCGATTAGTTTCTATAATATCGATAATTTTTTTAAAAAAAATACGAAGTATCAACTCATTTTTGTATTTCAATATTCAAGTTGAGTCTCATCAATGGAGATTGGAGATGGTCTAAGAGTAAAGCATAAATATGGTCCTTGAACTTTTATATTTGTGCACTTTTAGTCCCTTAACTTTCATTTGTGCACTTTTGATCCCTCAACCACCACTCTTGGTATGAGTGGTGGTTTGACCAAAAAGTTAGGGAACTTAGGCCCCGTTCTTTAGAGCTGCTTTGCTCTACCCTGCCCTTCTCTACTTAAAAATAATAATTAATATTGATTTATTATAATAATGGTTAATATTTAATAATAACAATAATAATAATAAAGAAATAATTAATATTTAATAATAATAATAATTAATATTTAATAATAATAATCATATAAATGATAATAATAATGATAATAATAATAATCGTAATTAATAATAATAATAATTGGATTTTTATAATAAAAATTAATATTTAAAGATAATAACTAATATTAAAAGATAATGATAATTAATACGAAGTAATAATAATATTTAATAATAAAAATAATAAATATTTAGTAATAATAATAATAAATATTTAATAATAATATTTAATGATTATAATATAATGCAATAATAATAATAATGATAATAATAATCCAAATAATATTAATAAAAAAATATTTATAATTAAAAAATTATAATAATAATGAGGTAATAATAATAATAATAATAATAATAGTAATAATAATGAAATATGCTCTACTGCAATCTGCTCTTCTATGTTGACTCTTTCTTTGCACATAAGCTCAAAAGAACCGGGCCTTACCTAGTCAACAAAAGTTTAGGGACTAATAGTCATTAATTAATTTATTTTATTTTTTGTAATTTTGTCTACAATTACAAAATTCCTCCGTTAAAAAAAATTAATAAATAAATTCCAGAATCATCTTTCCCTCGCGTCACTCTAATCTAGTGGCGGCTCCATTATGGGTTCAGCTAAATCCATACTAAATTTGGGAGAAATTCATAATTCAGAAATACTGAGTTGAATAAAAAATAAAAAAAATAAAAAAGCTCCTTGAAGCATTATGCCTATCCATTCAGCGGTCAAGCATATCACATGCAAGACTTCACTTAGGATCAAATCCCTTACCAAACCATTTTGTTTATTTTTGTTAAAGTATTTTCAGTGCACGTTTTGTTTAGTATTGTTTTAATTTACTTCTATTTTAAACCTCTTT
This sequence comes from Chenopodium quinoa, assembly GCF_001683475.1. Lineage (NCBI taxonomy): Eukaryota > Viridiplantae > Streptophyta > Magnoliopsida > Caryophyllales > Amaranthaceae > Chenopodium > Chenopodium quinoa. The sequence continues at coordinate 1,956,062 of NW_018742455.1, forward strand.
TATTTTCCCCCCACAATCATACTTTTTGTTTATCTGTTTTTTTTTTACAGGAAAAAAAATAGATAAACAAAAAGTATGATTGTGGGAAAAAATGCACAATAAAAGAGGTTTTATAAATCTTTTTTTTTTTCACATTTAACAAAAAAAAAAACCTGTTAATTTCTAGAATATTTTTTGTGGCTTCATTGATTTTTATTAATGTGTATTATTTTTTTTTCCTTTTCAATAAAATCAAACCATCTATCTATAAATATGACTAAAGTAATAACCGTTGACATCATATTGTCCATGTGGCGGCGTTGCAAGAAAAATTTTCTCGCCTAAATAAAATATGATGTCATTATATTTTTCTTTGGTTTCAAAATTCAAATTTAATTTCATCTCCTTTTAATTTATCTATACTCTTTAATTTATTTATTTTTGGTCTATCACCAACTCTCTATATCTAATGCATCTTTCCCTTATGCTTTATAAAATATATACTTCGTAAAATATATACTCTACGTTTTTTTTAATAGCATATATTCTATGTTTCTTATATGCGGTAATTAAGTAATATGAATACATAAAATATATACTCTACCTATCAAAGAAATTTTTAATGTCGTGTATCACACGAGATTAATCTAGTTATATACTCCACAATATTATTTTACACTGTCATACTTTAAGTAATAGAAGTATTATATTATATTTATTTCATTTTTATTATTGTATATTACTTTTTTCCTTTTCATTAAAATCAAAGAATATATACATGTATTATTTTACACCATCATACTTTTATTATGTACAAGTACTATATTAATTTCATTTCATATTTTCTGCAACTTTGGAATATTTTATATCGCACAAATAATACCCCAAAGTTACAAAAAAATAAATAAACGGATATAGTATATTTTTTTTGAAGACAGAGGTAGTATATAATATATTTCGATATACATCAGTTAACAAAACTATCTCATGTTCGATAGCTATGAAAGTCCGAGCCCATAACGACAAATTCCTATAACCGCCACTGCTCTAATCTCTTCCATTATTTTGGTCACCATCTCTATCATCCAATCATCCTTCTCTTCATGCTTCATCGCTGCCCAACCAGGTAATCATATTAAAACCTTTAATCATCTATGTTTGCTTGCTTGGTTATTTATATTATCGTTGCTGTTGTTTTTTTATAAAGTTTTTGAAATAAATAAATATTATCGTTTGAAATTAGGGTTTTATGGAAAATAAATTCCAGACTTAATTAAACGGATGAAGATCAGATTATGATTGAAGATGTAGATTATGTTGAATTGATTTCCTTGTTGGTGAATTTCGAATTGGATTTCATCATGTTAGAATAATGATAGAATAATAATGATGTTGAATTGAATCTCTATCGATGAATTGATTTCCTTGTTGGTCAATTTCGAATTGAATTTCATCATGTTAGAATAATGATAGAATAATGATGTCAAATTGAATTTTTGTCGACGAATTGATTTCCTTGTTGGTAACTTTCGAATTGAATTTCATCAAATAATGATAGAATAATGATGTCGAATTGAATTTATATCGATGAATTGATTTCCTTGTTGGTAAATTTCGAATTGAATTTCATCATGTTAGAATAATGATGGAATAGTGATGTCGAATTGAATTTCTATCGACGAATTGATCTCCTTGCTGGTAAATTTCAAATTCATATCTGGCATACGAAGAATCTATGAGCCTTTTTTTGATAAATTTAAAAACTCTTTTTATAATGTTGCATATTTTCATAATAGTGTTGGTAACAATGTCTAATAAAAGACATTAAAAGATAGCTTGCCCTCATGCCATGTGGTAAAAAATTGTAGCAGACCGCTATCGGATCACTGGGATCCATTGGCACATTTTTCCACCAATAAACTATCTCAAACACCCCCATTGCCGGGGTCTCGTTGTCGCCTTTGGCTTCAACTACTTTATCATTGCCAGCCCCTAGGTTCTCCTTCGTCTCTTTCATTTTTATTTGTTTACTTATAACAAAGAAATCTTATCTTAGTTCCTCATTAGTGAGTCGATAACCGAGCTCTAGGCGCTTTCGAAGAATCATAGTTTTTAAAAGCGCCCGGTATTGATTGAGCTCCAGCTCCAATGTCTTAATTCAATTGTACAACATTATCAAAATCAGCTTTTTGTATATATAATTATTAACAAATTATATATAAATTGTTCATAAATTAACAATACGTGAATAATTCGTAAATTAACAAATAAAGTGAATAGTGATGTCGGATTGAATTTTTATCAACGAATTGATTTCCTTGCTCGTAAATTCCAAATTGAATTTATATCTGGCATACGAAGAATCTATAAGCCTTTTTTTATACTTGTTCAAGCTAGATTGTTGGAAAAAATTCATTTATAATGATGGATGAAAGGAAGTGGGCTCCACGGATCACGAGAAAGTGGACAAGATTTAGGTCACCCTCACCCTCATCTTCACCGCAACAAGGGGTAAAGGATGTATGTGTCTGTGTTCATTTGATATATCATAATGAAGATTAGGGTAAGCGAAGGGGAGGGGTGTAATCCCCCGTATTTTTAAAATATATTATAAATGAAATTATATATTATTTATAATATTTATTTGTATTTTTCCGGAATTTAATTTCAAAAGTTTCAATTTTTAATTTTGGGTCGAAAATTATTTTGGTACAGATTTTTATACATACCTTCATTCTATAATTCATGTCCAAACAATCAAAGCCAATCTCACTTTACATATTTAATTGACCCATTAATTTTATGAGGCTCAATCTTACAACTTGCCCTACACCACTCTCTCTCCTATAAATACCCCATACATCCCCAAAATTTTTCCCACACTAAAGGTTAGTCTTATTATCTCTCATCTTTATTTTATTTTCTTATTTTCCTTTTATTTTTATTTTTCTTTTTCCTTTCATTTTCTTTTCTTCCCTTTTTTTTTCTTCTTTCCCTTTCCTCCTCCTTCACGTGAGAAACTCTCACTGTTGCCCCTGTTCATGGCTGCTGCCACCAGCCACCACCGGCGCGCCTCCTTGCCGCCACCTATGTGACCGCCGGCGACCACTAGGCAGCCCAGCCGTGGCTCCTTCTTCTTCCTCCTTAGTTTCATTAACTTGCTTAATGTTAATTCAATTTGTTTTGGGTTTTGATTTTGTAGTATAAAGATTATATTTTTAGTATCAAAATCATGTTTTTGATAGCTTAAACCTATAATTTCAAATTTTAATTGTGTTATATATTTTCATATTTTATAATTTTAAAACCTAGGGTTTCAATTTATTTAAATTGGATTTTAGGGTTCTTATGACTAATTAAATTGGGGCTTTTGTTCCTATTGGATTTCTATAGATTAATTAAGCATAAAAACATGTTTTTAATGAAGTTTTAAGAACTTTTAATCAAATTTATATTGCTGAAAATTTGGTTAAGTATTAATTTATTGTTGTTGCTTGTTTTCTAGGAAGTGATTATTTCTTAGGAGACTTTTAAGTGATTAAAAGTGGCACAAAGGATTGTTTACACGAGGTACGTACATGTCTACTTCGTTGTAAGTAGTATCATGTTTAGGTACCAAAGAAAAGAACTTAGTTTCATGATTAGAGAACACTTGGATGAAAATTGTTTGGTTATACATTTAATTAATTCATGTGCTTATGTTTATGAGATATGTTTTGATGAATTGATTATGTTTTTATGAAATTATGGATGCAAACATGTTGAATTATATTGGATTAATGGTTTGTATGGAATGTTGATACAAGCATAATTTTATTGGATTGGTTTGTTAACCACATTTGGATCATTAAAGGATTGGAATTTAATGGTTTAAGTGGAATGAATTTATTAATTATTCCACAAGGTTGTTATTTATTTTATTTATTACTCAATCATGACTCGTTAGTATGTTGAGTAAAGGTGGATTAAGCCGAATGGATAGGTGAGTTGACTATGTTCAACAATTTTGGATAATTTGGAAGTTAATGAAATTAAAGGTCAATTTGTGATGTGATCATCATTGTCCTAAATAAGATTAAAAGTAAATTGATGTATGATTTTTATGTATGGTCTATTTGATTGAGTCGGCTATTAATTAAAATTGTAATCACGTAAAGTGAAACATGGATTAGCAATAAAACTCTAGAAAGCGTGCACTTCTAGAGTATTCACAATTATGGGTTGGGGTACACGGTGGTAGCCCGTGGCTTTCCGAGGCTTGTTTGATCAGCATGTCCTCTTCTCTTTTGGTATTTACATTTTTATTTTATAATGAAAGTTAGATGGGATCCTAGACTAACTTTATGAGAATGGAGTCGCGCCCATTCTTGCATCGCGCTAAACTTTTATTTTAAATGGTCATTTGGGACTAAAATGATTTGGTGGATTGGACAACCTCGTCTATTGCTTACTCCAAACTAAATTAATTAAATTAAATATAAAGAGTCAAGTGTTTGGAATTGATTAGCAAGTATGTTGAGTCAATTGAATTGTTTAAGTGTGGAGTCTTGATTAATGAATTTAAGTTGTATGTTTATTTACTTTAATTAGTTGAGCATGCTAGGTTTGGTACGTTGTAGCTTGTATGTACTCAGCTTTGCTGATTGCGTGCTTTTGTGTGTTTTCTTTTGGTCATGGCCTTCGCCTTTCAATGACCATGATCCAATTATTACACTTGTATTATTGGGGAGCAGTATTGCACAGGTTAGATTGATGATGTGAAGTTCGGTGATTTGATATACGCATTGTCAAGGGATTGGTGTGATTGAGAGAATTCGTTCTTCGTGTTGAACTTATTTATGTTTTACTACTTTAATTATGTTTTGGGACTTTGATTATTGGTTTGGTTTTAAATAAGGGCCTTTATGGTTCCAATTTGTAAGCTTTGACTTATTGGGTTTCTAAATTATGTTATTTAAATATTTAAGTTGGATTTCCGCTGCAATACTTTGATAAAGCCTTAACATTTTAACACGTAGCGGTAACATGACAATGGTTCTCCTCTATTTTTATTTAAAGTAAGTGGTTTGGAAAAGGGGGAATTATTGGGGTGTTACAAGGGGGGTCGATTTCAGTGGGGGAAACGGGGCTGGGGGGAAGGGGAAAGGGGTGGTTTTGGTTCGAGGTGGGGGTCGGGGCAGCGAGAACAGGGAAAGGGAAGGGGTTCGTTGTGATGGCTGGTCGGGGCAACGAGAACGGGGAAAAGGAAGGGATTCGCCAGTGCCGGTCGCAGCTTTAGGCGCCGGCCGCCAGTAGGGGGGCTGGGTGGCTAATGGTAGGGGTGTTCAAATCCGGGTACCCGGGTTTTCGGGTACTTGTTAGCTTGCCCCGACCCGAATAGCCCGGGTACCCGGATTCCGGGTACCCGAATTATTCGGGTCGGGACATGGGTACCCGGATCTCTTTTTATTTTTTTTAAAATTACTTTTTTTCTTAATATTATGTATTTATCCCTGCTGTAATTTAATTTATTTTAATAAAAAACATGTAATTTAATTTATTTTAATAAAAAAATCTGCTGCATTTTTTTTTTTTGTAAAAATTCCAGATTTCATTTTTTGTAAAAACCTGCTTCATTTTTTTTTTTTGGTAAAAACCTGCTGCATTTTTTTATTAAAAAAGAAACCTGTTCTGCTTTTATGCTTTATGCATGTTTTTCCAGAATTAATGCAGTAAAATGTAGCCCTTGACTTCCTTGAGTACCTGCTACATTTTAGTAACCTGTTTTAACATATTAAAGTGCTAATTAAAAGCTAAAGTTTAGGGGAAGTCATTAGTTACATAATTCCAAACATACAAATTACAAATACAAAGTACAATAATATAACAAAGCCACAATGCAAATTAAATAAGCTTGGAGGTCGTGTTTCATTCACTTGTGAGATTTGAAACTTCAGTTGTCTCATCAATAATAATCGTTGGTTGCTCCAAAACCAAGTCTTTAATTCCTACAAAACCAAATAATGCAAAAAAATAATTACGTATAAAAAATAATTACATAACAAACTTACATCAATTCAAGACATATACAATTATACAGTGAGACAAATCAGTCCATATATGTTAATATACATAAAAAAACTCACAAATTAATGAGATTATACAACCAGTCCATACATGCTAATATACAAGGAACATAAGAGGAGCAATTACAGACAGTGAGTCAAATCCTCATGCCATACATGTTAATAGAGATTATACACTATACAGACAGTGGTGAACTGGTGACAAATCCTCATGCCGTACACAAATACAGATAGTGAGACATACAAATTCAAGACCACGAATTTGAGCAAACGCAATACACTATCAATAGAATGCTATAATTATATTCATACATCTTACCAATAGAATGCTATAATTATGAGCATAATAAAGTAATATCAATATTACAGTATTGTAGATATAAATTCATATAATGCACAAATGAGGATCTTATATCAATTGCAAATTACATTCCATGAACAAACGCAATACCACGAAATTGAGCACGAAATACACTACAAATTTAGTACAATTACCACGATAAATTGTTTCCACAATTAGCACAATTAGCACGAAATAGTGAAATCCACTATCAATTAGCACGAAATACACTATCAATTAGCACGAAATACACTATCAATTGGATCACCACAAATTACAACGAAATTAAACTTGCATGAGAAAAGAAATTACCTGAGACTGAAGGCTTAAACTCGCTTGAACTTGAACTAGTGAAGGGAAGATATGTGAAGGAAGAAAAAGGCAAGAAGACAGAGCAGGAAGAGAGAGAGAGGTAGGAAGAGAGAGAGAGGAAGAGAGGGAGCGGCGGAGAGAGAGAGAGAGGAGATTGAGCACCCTAATTTCGTGAAAGGGGGCTGTTTGAGGAAGTGAGGAGTTTTGACTTTTGAGGGTGAATTTTTTTTTTTTAATTTTTCATTCGGGTAATCGGGTACTCGATTTTGGAAAAATCCGGCCCATGTCCCGACCTGGATAGAAGGCAGTTTTCCCGGGTCGTGTACCCGACCCGAAAAAACAGGTTTTTTTCGTAAAATTCCCATCGGGTATTTGCCGGGACAGCGGGTCAACAGGTCGGGTTTTTTTGAACACCCCTAGCTAACGGGACTACGTGAGGGGCTGGGCTTGGTGCAGTGGCTGGTTTTTGTAAAAAAAAAATAATTTTTTTTTGTGGCTGACGGGGAGACATTTAGGGTGGCTAGGATGGAGTGGTGGCTGGAAGGTGGTAATGAGGGTGGTTGGATCTCTCTAACGGAATTATTAACGGATTCCGTTATCTGGTAGCAAAATTTTAAAATACGGGATTTGATAGGTAGTAAATAAAATAAAAGTTTTCCCAGTTAGCAAAAGTGAATTTGATGTGTTTCAGAGGTAGCAAAGTCAAAATAAAAAAAAAACAACTTTCAATAAGGAAATCACCATTAGGGGCGTTCAAAAAAACCCGACCCGACTGTCCCGACCCGCTGTCCCGACAAATACCTGATGGGAATTTTAGGAAAAAAACCTGTTTTTTCGGGTTGGGCACCCGTCCCGGGAAAACTGGCTTCTATCCGGGTCGGGACATGGGCCGAATATTTTCAGAAACGGGTACCCGATTACCCAAATTAAAAAAAAAATAAAAATTCCCCTCAAACTCCTCACTGTAGGTAGTGTAGACACCCATTTGTGTCTCCCCAAAACCAAACCCAGTGATGAGTGCCTTTCACGTCGAATCATAATCGAATGAAACGAAAGTGTGGAAAGGTCTAGTGTTGCGGAAAGTTTTATTTCTTTTATTTTCTCTCTGTTTTTGAAAACTTTATTTTAGGAAAACAGCCAATCCGGTTTGGTTGGTCCATGATATGGGTCCAATAGTGGTGTAGTTGGGTGGGGTTTACAAAGACCTTTCCAACGATATATTATAAGCCCAATTCCGATGAATATTGAGGAATTTATGGCCAATTTACTAAACTGGGTCCGGTTTGAGTTTTAAGTACGGCCCAATGATCTAGGGGAGGGCCTAATATGATTTATCATTCCTAATGTAATTAGGAATGGTTTTGGTCTTCTAGAACATTCTAGAAGGTCTTATCATTCTTAATTCAATTAGGATTCTTTAGAGTTTTAATTAGATCAAATAGCATTTTCGACTGAAATTATATTATTTTATCTTCCAGTACGGTAAAATTATCAGATTTTCGAAAACGCGTTGAAATCCAATTTGGCGTCCAACCCCAGGCCTTGGCGCCTGGAATCAGGATTGGCGCCTGACGCCAGCCATTGGCGCCTGGCGCTAGCCACTAGTCCTGGCGCCAATGAGCCAGGGCTGGCGCCAAGGTGGTTTTGCGATCTTCAGGCTCTGTTTTGATAAATTATCTTTTTTGGATGTTTTTCTCTATAAATATCGTATCAAAAACTCCGTTTTCATCAATCAATTACCATTCATTAATTCTCTTCATTCAACATTAACATCTATCATTCACCAATTCTCTTTATTCTTAAGTCTTCATCATCATTATTCATCAATTAGTATTCATCTACAGTCAAATAATCCTTTTCATTCATCTCTTTTCATAAACTTTCATCAACATTCTCTTCTTTCTCTCTCTCTTTTCTAAACTAGCCTTTTCTCAAATAAATAATTCCGCATTCACAAGATCTAGAAACACTTAGCCATATTCGAAGTTGCCTTCGCCCTAGACGTGAAAGGTTTTAATTTCTGAGGGTTTGGTCCCAAATCTCTTTTTTAATTATTTAATTTAATTGTTTTGATTATTATTTTCCTTGAAGTTACTAACGTGTGTATTTTGTAATTAGAAAGAGGTACGAGGCATCCAAGTAAGTACTTTAATGGTTTAATTGATATTATGATGTAGATATCATGCTTAGATTGTTATTTTGATTCCTAGTATCATGTCTAGGGTAACTTTAATATCAAGTATGATTAAAAGTATGATGCTTCCTATATTCTCCCTAATATTTATGATTATTATGATTATGATTGATTATTATTATTTATTATGTTGCTTGATATATATTATATATTGTTATTGCTTGATCACCTTTTGTGTATGTTTAAAGGGAATTGGTACTTGCAATCACGCTTAATAAGATAATTAATAATCTTGTTTAGGGTTAATTGTGATTATAATTCAAGTGATCGCCAATAATAAATTTGTTTGTGCATTAAATTCAACCAACATAGATTAAACAGGTTTAGGGTTAATCCTATTGATTGTATGTTAGTCAGAAAGCGCACATGAATACGAGTAGAATAAAGTGGAGGCCTATTATTAGGGCAGGTTCAATCTCTTTTAGGTTGGATTTGTACCATCATCCCCGAACCCTTATTTGGTTCATGACCTTATGGAGTTGACGATCTCTTGGATCGTTAAGGGGTGTAACCTTCACCTCGTGAACGGTTTACAAGTTCCTTAAAAACTTGTTGGCGACTCTTTTGCTCTATCTTCTTCCCTTTTGGACGCCACCGTACTTTAGTATATGATCACAGTGGGGTTCAAGCTAGTGGGATTTTAAAGGCTTGAAACTATTCCCTACAGTTTTTGGCGACTCAACTGGGGAGGATTTCTATTTTAATTCCTGAATTTGTTTCGGCAATGATTTAGAATGAGTGGATGAGACTCGAAAAGTTCTAAGTATTTCATGTGCGTAATTTTGATTAACATTATTGTCATATGCATAAAAAGAATCTCATTGGAAAGACCATCCGTAATGAGTCAAAAACATAGGATTTTACACGTAGGAAATTTGAGAAATGTCTTTCACAACTAGGACTGAAATAACACCGCGCGAAACTGGATGATTTTATTGAGCACAGAAAGCTGCTGAGGAATGTGGGAAGTAGCGTCAGGGGCCAGAGCTTGGCGCCACACTTTTTGCCGTTGCGCCAGACGCCAGTATTGGCGCCAGACGCTACAGTTAAAAGTTGGCGCCAGTCTCTGTTTGCTGGCGCCAATTTCCCCCAATACCGAGCCAGAAATATGCGTTCTAATTTCGACCGGTTTTTCGTATTGTTTGCTCGATCCTACTTCCTGATTGAATTTTTTCTCATTTTTCTGAAACCCATATGTGTTCTACATATGGACATAACCTTCTGGGAATTCATGCTCTATCTACCCGATTGAACGCTCCTGGCAACAAAGGGTACATCTGAGAGGTTGAATTCACCAAACCATGGAAGTGAGTTTTTTCTAAAAACTCGCGGTGTCCCATCCACACGCGCTAACCCTTCACGGTTAGGCTTCTGCGCGGTGAATCCGGACAATTAACCATGGACCCTCTATTGACTAAACCATATCCTGAACTTTAGAGAACTAGAGCCATGGTTAGGTTGCGAACTCATTGCATCATATTGTGCCTACTTGACTAATTGTGCATTATTTTTTGTGCATACTCTATGTGATTTTTCCTAACCGTTTGTTTGACTTGTGTTAAGACTAAATAAACTGATTAATGACTAAAGGACTTTGTTTAATTAATTAATTAATTAATTAATTAATTCGAGTCAATAAAGATTTTTCTTCTTTTAATCGGAATTGACCTAATACGACTTTAGGCATACCCCAGTTGACTAATAATATCGAAAACAATCCCAGACCGAGGCTCCAATATTGGTGCCAAAATCTGAGTTGTAGCGCCACTGTACGGTGTGTAGCGCCAGACATTTACTAAAAAGTCTGGTGCCAATCACCATATTGTGACGCCAGTTCTGTCGCTTGGCCGACAGTTCGGATTATTGGTCGAGTCATCACCTAGGGTCTAATTAACCAGTTTGCTAATCAATTTGGTTAATTTTCGCTGTCAATAACACCTTGTCGAGTCATTAATCGAGTCTTGGTCACATAATCTAGCCACATGGTCATGACACGAGTCTTAACATGTCACCTACACTCACTAGTCTTAGCACACACTTTGAGTATACATTCCCATGGCCATGTCTTAGGTTCATGCATGAGTCGGTCTTTTCCGCCATTTGAGTTGGGGTACATTCTACTCCTTATCCTTCATATCCCTTCATCTAAATCCTCTTCACATTCTATTCCATTTTTTCTTCACTTCCTCCATCCATTGCATGTTGAATAAAGTTTGAGTCAAATAATTAACAATAAGTATCCCCAAATTCCTTTTCACAGTACTTGGTCGAGGAGAGAAGGGCGATTAATCAAGGACAACCTCTTTATTCAAGTCTCTCTTTTTGATAAACCGATTCGTCAAAAGAGGAAAGCTAAGAAGATAATGGCAACTCAAGAAGAAGTCAATGAGCTTAGGAACCAATTGGTTACCATGACTGAAACACTGAAGCTACTCACCCTCAAGGTTGATGATCCCGTGAAGCTACAACAGATGGACCTCATGCAAGAGAGCCTAAGCAAGTTTTCTAGCGATTACAAGTTTCAAGAGCTTACATCACAAGGGGTCTCGCTGGACAAGGAACTTCTTCCGCATAAGTTCAACGCCAATGACATCCCAAAATTCAAGGAACAGATAACCCTTACTTCCATCTAAGAGCTTTCGAAACTATAATGACCATTAAGGGTATCGATAAGAAGGTTTTTCCCTCTCTGTTCTCACTATTTCTTGAAACCGTTTGCCAACAATGGTTCTTCTCCCTTAACAAGGAGAAAACCTCTACCTGGGAATCGATAGCAAACGCTTTCGTTGATAGGTACAAGTGCAATATTCAAGTTGAAACCGATCATAGACAACTTGAGATGTTAAGACAAAAAGAGAATGAAGGCTTTACTTCTTTCTTTAATAAGCGGAGGGAAACTTCCGCCAAGATGATTGAAGTCTGATGAGTGACATTTATGTTACCCTTAGGGGTAGTGTATTGGTCTCTTTTCTCCTGTTTTTCTTAGGTTTTTCTACCTCTTTTCTCCTCTTATGGCTTCCTTTTTTTTTTTTTTTTTTTTTTTTTTTTATGGATGAAAAGTATGCTTATTTGCGTTTGTTTTGATAATCTTTATGCATAATTTTATCATCCCCATGCTCTCGTGATCTTTGCTATCTTTTGCAGGTTCCATGGCGGTCCTAAGCACGGTAGGAGGCCCCTTGGCCAAGTATGGAGGCATGGACAAAGACAAGAGGAGAAAAAGGGAAGGAGAGGAAGCAAGAAGAGGAAGTTCAAGAGGAGGTGTGGCCGAACCTCTAAGAGGTTCGGTCGAACCAAGGTGTGGTCAAACTTTTGAAAAGTTCGACCGAACCTCCAAGGCAGTTTCAACCAAGTTTTCAGCATGTTTACAGGAGGGGTCGAACCAGGAAAGTTCGACCAAACAAGGATCAGGGAGGTTCGACCGAACCTACCCTAAGTTCGGCCGAACTTACCCTGAGTCCGACCGAACCTACCTAGAGTTCGGTCGGACCTTTTCCCGTTTCAGCTGACTTTTTGCGGAGCTTCCTAAGCAATTTTGTAAGGGGTATAAATAGATTTTTTTGCTCATTAAAGAAAAAGGATTTTTTCAGTTTAGAATAGATTTTAGGTTAGTTTTAGGTTTTAGAGAGAGAAACTCTCAAAATTTTAGAGAGAGAAAGTGAGGAGCACAATGGTTTTCATGGATTTTGGATAATCAAATGAGGAATTTGAAGATCTCCATCTTATATCAATGAGCATTTCTTACTTTCTCTTCTCTTATTGCTTTATTTAGTTGCTTTCATTATGCTTGAGTAGTTTCCCTTCTACTAGGTGTTGAGTGAGGCTTTGTAATGATTATTTGAGTTATTTGAGATAAATTTGATGATAATTGTGTGATTAAATTGATTGAATTGATGTTGGAATGTTGTTTGTTTTAGATTGGATTGATCTTCCATGATAGCACACTTAGTTGCATATTGGTTTTAGTTTGACAAGGGATTGTGAATTAGAATTGATATATTTGCATTTTGGGTAATTTTCTTCTATGCACCTAGTCAATGAGGGATCTAGGCTAGGAATTTGAGAGATTACTTTTGAGTGTAGTTAATTCTCATTATAATTCTTTCTTTGCATGATTGATTATCAAATGGATTCTCATTAGCTTATTAATTGTTCTAAGTGGATCTTTTCCCCTAGTAGACTTTATCATACCTTGTTCTTTATATGTGTTTTAGTGTAGTTGTAGTGTCCTTTATCCGTAAATCGACTTCGGCATAGCTTAGGCATTAGATTAAGAACAATCTAGCATTACCGTTCCTTGTGGTTCGACTCCGAACTTACCACTAGACTTGTTTAGGGGTTAGTTTTAGGATTTATAAATTTATTTGATTGAGTGTGGAATGTGCGACCGTTCTAACGCCCATCAAAATGGCGCCGTTGCCGGGGAACGATGTCAATGCTTGATTGTTTTTGATTGCTTGAGTGTAGGTCTTTGTGTATACTTTTTTTTTTATTTGTTTATTTATTTTTTGTTTGTTTGATTGTTTTTGTTAAAAAAAATTAAAAAATGACATGTTTCTCATTTCCTCAATATGATAATGAGCCTTTTTGTGATTATTTCAATAGACTTGAGGGACTTGTAGATCGTAATTGTTATAGTCTTTGGGAGGCTTATGAGATTTGTTATTTTGGTTTGAATAAGCAAACTAGGGATATTGTTGAAAGCATGTATAATGGTGAATTTATAGCATTATCAACTGATGATGCTTGGGATTTTTATGTATGGTTTGCTAGGGATGTTTACAATAAGGGTAATCATGTTTCTAATATTGATGTGCAATGTGTCGATTCTTCTAATGTTAGCATGCATTCCCATGATTTGTCACATGATCTCATTAGTGAACCTAGAACAAATGATTTCAACTCTATTTCCCCTATTGTTCATGATGATGAGGTGCATTCCAATGTTGATGATCATGGTGTGTTTCATTATTCTTCATTATTTAGCATGCCTTCTTGTGATGTACCTTTTTCTCCCAATAATGAATCTTATATGCTTGATTGTGCCCCCTCTCCCCGTGATGATGATTATACTCATCCTTCTAAAGTTGATGCTTACAATCTTGGTTGTGATCCTTCTCCCCTTGTTAACCCTCAATTTTCTTCATCCTGTGAGTGTCCGATTGATTATTTAGAATCCCTTATTAGGTGTGTTGAGCTTGATTCTACTTTTGGGCCAAGTAAGGAGTTGTTTTTAAATTCTATGAGAAGTCAATTGGAGATGATGAATAGGAGTGAAGAGCGTATTGAGGAGGTAATAAGGAGAAAGGAAGAGCTAGAAAGCCAATTGTCATCTTTGTTGCATGATCTTGAATCTTTCAAATCCCATGTGTGTATTGAAGATGATGATGATGATGTTTTTGTGCAATCAAAAGATTGTGAGGAAGACAACAATGAGCTTTTGAGTGAAGGAAAGAGAGTTGAGAGTGAATTAAATGATGATTTTATGAATCAAAACCCTCTTTCTTATTTTGACCAAGTGCATGTTTGTGATTCCTCTATTCATGAGTATTTGGACTCATTTGAGATTATGTCCCATTTATTTTGTGAGGTTCAAATGAAAAATAATGACATTTTGAGTGAGTTCATTGAGAATGCTTCATGGGAAAGAGATGAATTTGAGATGAATTTGCATCCATTCATGCATGGTTTTGAGATCTTAGGCTTTCAGATTTCTAAGGGAAATGTTGTTTATCGTCGTGATAGGGAATTGGAAGATGAGGTTGTTTCTCTTGGAGATTGGTTGTTTGAGGGAGATGTAGATCACGAGTGTTCTTCTTTTGAGAATTCAATGATTAATTTTCATTCCCTTATTAGTGATGAGAGGCAAGGTGGTGAAAATGAGATCATTTGTGAGACCATTTCTCCTATCCCCCCACGTCATCATATTCCATTTTCAAGAAAATTTGATCATGTTCCCTCCTATCCCATGTCACTCCCTTCTTTTCTCAAAGAGCCTATTGGGGACCCTCTTTCTATTTGTGATCTTCAAGCTCCCCACTCATCGATTATTGAGGAAAAGGGTGATTTTGCCACCAATAAACATTTTAAGGAGAGTTTGCCTTCCTTTTCTTTTTCTTCTTCTTCTTCTTCTTTTGTTGAATTTTCTTTTGATTCTTCTTCTTCTTTTTCTTGGCATCTCTCTCCTCATTTGCGTGCACTATCCTTGTTGCACGTTATCTTCCCGTCATTTTCCTACCTTCTTTCTTATGAAATGTGTAGTAGTGCATTTGATAAGCTCTTACGATCCTTGCAATATTATTTACTAGAGCGGTCAAGCTTGGACCTTAAGCAAGCCTTTCTCGGGAAGTAACCCGTGTTTATTGCTTTCATTTTTTTTATTTTTAGAATAGTTTTTGGCCTCATGGAAATGGTTGTGTGCTTGGTGCTAGGTACATAACTTAATATACTCTTATGCATTGGTTTGGATCAAGAATCAAGGAAGTTTGACTCCACTTTTGCTAGCACATGGAAAACAAGATTCAATTTTAGAGGTAGTCGGCTTCAAGAAGGTTTAATTGGGTCATTTGCGGGTACTATACCCACCTAATATCCGGTAATATCCTTCCTTGCTCTTCCTCTAATGATTTGTGACTTGTTGGACATATGTTGGTTGGTTGGATGACTTTCTTTCTTTTCTCCTCCCATGGATTATTTGGTTTAAAGTTTGAGCATGTTGCCTCATTCAAGCTTGGGGGAGGGTATTCTATCATGTTTGGTGGAATTTTGATTCATATATGCCATGCACATTTGTATATGCATTTCCATTTTCTTTATTTTGAAAATTCCAAAAAGATTTTGTTTCTATCAAGGCAAATTTGCAATGTGTTTTGTTTTGTTCTTACTTTTGACATAATACGCTTGGACTTGTATTCTTGAATGTCTTTATTCTTAAATTATAAAGGTATGCACGGTTTGAGAATGTGTTAGGTTGACTCTAGGAAATGATATGCTAAGGTAGTTGTTAAGAACTTTGAGGCCATGAAGCCCTAGTTCACTTGCTTGTGGTAAGATGGAGTTGCTCTCTATGGTGGATATGAAATCAAGAGTTAGTTATTGCTATCCCTAGTGAGGTAAATTGTTCAAGCCTTCATCATACTTTGTTGAGCGGCATATTTGGATCCTTGGCTATTGCATTCTCGTATCTAGAACTTGACTTTTAGCTCCCAAGATCGCGACCGTGCCACTTTAGGGGATGACAAAGGAATTTCTCTTTTTATAGGATAGATTTTCTATTTTTGAGTTTAGTTTATATTTGCCCCTCTTGCTAGCCCTTTTGAGCCATATACCTTCTTTTCTCTAGCCACAATACAAGCCTTGAAGCCTTGGTTTCACTTTCTACCTTTAGTTTTGTGAAGCAATTTAGTTTTCGAGCTTGTTTTATTGTTTATGGTGCAAGTTTAGAATTATGAGTTTATTTGCAAAGCAAGTATGTGTTGTATATAAGTTTGTGCATAAAAGCAAATGCATTTTGAGAAAAAGTCGTCCAAAGTTAAAGAGGCAAGGACTTTTAAATGAAAAAAAAAATGTCGAAAAAAAAGGTAAAAGAAGAATGAAAAGCACAAAATGATTTTGTTATAGTTGTTTTTTTTTCCCTATTTTTGTTAGTTTGTTTTAAATAAGCTTGGGGGAAATTTATTTTATGAGCATAGTTGGTACTTTTGTTTTGGATTCGTTTGGATCTTGTGGAAAAAGTTCCACCCGAGCTTCACATGTAGGTTTACCACCAATTTCAAAAGTTTTCCACACCTTTACTCTCCTAGCCTGTGTATTACAACCTTGAAAGTCCTTTTAATCCTAGAGGGTTAAGTCATTTAGTGGTGGCAGGAAATAGGAATCAAGCCTATAGAGCGAGTTTGCATAGCCAAGATGTTGGGTAACCTTCTCATGTTTTGAATTTCTTACTTATTTTCCGGTTCCTTCGTGGAATCATGAGAAGCTAACTTGAAAGTGGATTTGAAACTTGTAGAGAGGTTGTGGTTTGTTTAGTTGGAACAAAAGGTGGAATATGTTTCCGTTAGTTCTCTATGCTTAGCATATGCTATGTTTCAATCAACCTTGGACATCTTAGAACGTGCATACCTTTATTTTTTTTAGAAAGATTGACATTCTTTAGTGCTTGTTCCATTGTAAAAATCCACTTAAGAACGCTTGTAACCTCTCTTTTACTTCAATTTATTTTATCTATTTGTTTATTGCTTTGCCTTGATTTTTGTCAAGAGTTATGGGTTAAACTCTTAGGATACCCTTACGAGAGCATACTCGTCCTCTAGAGCGATCTATGGGGTTTAAAGTGCTTGATGCATGCGCTAAATGCATTCGTGATTCCTACGAAAGTGAGTTAGTGTATATTCTTTCTCTTCTAGTTTTATTTTATTCTATTGTTTTTTTTTATAAAAAAAATACATCGTTTTCCGTTGTGTTTGTTTTGTTTTGCTCGAGGATGAGCAAAAGTTAAGCTTGGGGGTATTTGATGAGTGACATTTATGTTACCCTTAGGGGTAGTGTATTGGTCTCTTTTCTCCTGTTTTTCTTAGGTTTTTCTACCTCTTTTCTCCTCTTATGGCTTCCTTTTTTTTTTTTTTTTTTTTTTTTTTTTTATGGATGAAAAGTATGCTTATTTGCGCTTGTTTTGATAATCTTTATGCATAATTTTATCATCCCCATGCTCTCGTGATCTTTGCTATCTTTTGCAGGTTCCATGGCGGTCCTAGGCACGGTAGGAGGCCCCTTGGCCAAGTATGGAGGCATGGACAAAGACAAGAGGAGCAAAAGGGAAGGAGAGGAAGCAAGAAGAGGAAGTTCAAGAGGAGGTGTGGCCGAACCTCTAAGAGGTTCGGCCGAACCAAGGTGTGGTCAAACTTTTGAAAAGTTCGACCGAACCTCCAAGGCAGTTTCAACCAAGTTTTCAGCATGTTTATAGGAGGGGTCGAACCAGGAAAGTTCGACCAAACAAGGATCAGAGAGGTTCGACCGAACCTACCCTGAGTTCGGCCGAACCTACCCTGAGTCCGACCGAACCTACCCAGAGTTCGCTCGGACCTTTTCCCGTTTCAGCTGACTTTTTGCGGAGCTTCCTAAGCAATTTTGTAAGGGGTATAAATAGATTTTTTTGCTCATTAAAGAAAAAGGATTTTTTCAGTTTAGAATAGATTTTAGGTTAGTTTTAGGTTTTAGAGAGAGAAACTCTCAAAATTTTAGAGAGAGAAAGTGAGGAGCACAATGGTTTTCATGGATTTTGGATAATCAAATGAGGAATTTGAAGATCTCCATCTTATATCAATGAGCATTTCTTACTTTCTCTTCTCTTATTGCTTTATTTAGTTGCTTTCATTATGCTTGAGTAGTTTCCCTTCTACTAGGTGTTGAGTGAGGCTTTGTAATGATTATTTGAGTTATTTGAGATAAATTTGATGATAATTGTGTGATTAAATTGATTGAATTGATGTTGGCATGTTGTTTGTTTTAGATTGGATTGATCTCCCATGATAGCACACTTAATTGCATATTGGTTTTAGTTTGACAAGGGATTGTGAATTAGAATTGATATATTTGATTGCATTTTGGGTAATTTTCTTCTATGCACCTAGTCAATGAGGGATCTAGGCTAGGAATTTGAGAGATTACTTTTGAGTGTAGTTAATTCTCATTATAATTCTTTCTTTGCATGATTGATTATCAAATGGATTCTCATTAGCTTATTAATTGTTCTAAGTGGATCTTTTCCCCTAGTAGACTTTATCATACCTTGTTCTTTATATGTGTTTTAGTGTAGTTGTAGTGTCCTTTATCCGTAAATCGACTTCGGCATAGCTTAGGCATTAGATTAAGAACAATCTAGCATTACCGTTCCTTGTGGTTCGACTCCGAACTTACCACTAGACTTGTTTAGGGGTTAGTTTTAGGATTTATAAATTTATTTTATTGAGTGTGGAATGTGCGACCGTTCTAACGCCCATCAAAGTCCCCACCGAAAAGGAGTCTGTGAGGATGTTTATCAAGAATCTCCAAGAAAAGTATTCGAAGCACCTAAAATATCAACACAATTTGAATACTTTCAAGGCCGTTTATGACATCGGAATTGAAATCGAAGATGACCTTGCAAAGCAAAAAAGCTACTAAAAATAGTAACCACGGTGGCTGGAAAGGAAAGAAGAACGACAACCCTTCTTCTTCCGAAAACGCCCACTCTAGAAACAATGTTAGTACCTTTGATCTCCGTGAATAGATAACTAAGAATCTAAGAAGCAACTAAGGAAAGAATTCACCCCCATTGGGATGAGCTACGATACTGCCTTCGATCGACTCCATGCCAAAGGACTCATTACTCCCATTGGACCTATTCAAGATCCCGCACCTGAAAAAAGATTGCCTAGTTGGAATCCAGACGAACATTGCAAGTACCATCAAGGTAGGGGTCATACTACTGAGAGCTGTTGGAAACTAAAGGAGGCTATCAAACATTTGATTGATAATAACAAGCTTCCCATGCCTCCAGTTAACAAGAAGACTGGGTGATGATGAAGCAAATGACACAAGACAAGAGGCGAGCTGCAACGACAAGATTTCGTGACCTCTTTTTCTATTTCTTTTTCATCTTTTCTTTCCCCAATAAGTCTAGCATAGGCACCTTTTCTTTCCCTTTAGATTAATTTTGTATATTTTTCCTTTTTCCCTTAATAAAATGAGCAATTAATTCCTTGCATATGATCATTTCATTACATTGCAAAAAAAAAAAAAAAAAAAAATCCATGTCGAATTAAGCACAAGGTATACTAATGATTTGAGGCACCCCTTGTAGCCACATCATATCTCCTTTCACCTTTCAATTTACACATCCTTTCTTCATAAACCACTTTGAGCCTCGTCTAACGATAGACCCTTCTTTTTTCAACCTACATCTATCTAACCTTGGGATGGGATGGTGTGCAACTTATGCAATTTTCAATTTCATAAAAAGCTTGAGTAATTCAAAAAATAGCAAAAATAAGCAAAAGCAAAAATAAATAAAAGTGTACAAAAGGGCAAGTGTTCCAATGTCTATGATGTGAAAATATCTTTGATAAGAACACGTCTCAGATTGCGTCTCTTATCGAGTGCTCGGTATCGTGCCTGAGAAACATGAATGCTAAGTGAGTGATAGACCGCATGATCGAGATTGCTCACACTTATTAAAATAAAATAAATGCTAAAGCAAAAGAAAGAGCTAAGAAAAAAAAGAGTAGAAAACCTCAAGCATGAAAATACAAAGATTCAGAAGCAAGGTTGCACACCTTGGGGGCTTGTCTAGGGTCTTGAGCCTTTATCCCCTTCTTCTATAACCTTTAGCCTAACCGCGTTACAACCCTTAAAAGACCTTTTTGAGGTACACACACTTGTGCGAGGTTCGGCTAGAGCTACGTTCGGCCTGATTCCTAACGGATACGTAGGCAACTTCACATCGAGGTGCGGCCGTAATAAACATGCATTCATATTCACACACTTATACTATGATCATATCAAGGGATCCCCTGTGCTCATCCCTATTCATTTAGAGCTAGACTTGGGGGCTTGATCCCTACATCATTAGCTTACCTAGCCTAAGAGTCACCATTATTTGACTCTTTTCAATATATTTTTCCCACACACTTAGCTCTTGAGGCCTAGCTTTAGTGTCACTATCACACACTACACACATACATGACCAAATATATTTCCCTTAGGAACCCTTTGTCATGAAATCACAACACTGAAGCATGCTTCGTCAAAATCACTCATAATTGTCATTGCATCACGAAGTATGAAGTGCTTAGCCTCCGTGCCTAAGTTACCCTAATACTTTCATTGAGTCAACAGTTGAGATAGCCTAGGATGGATTAATCCTTGAACCTTGGGAGATAGTAACAAACAACATTTGACTAAGCTCATTCAACCTGCATCTTCAAACTTCACTTTCGATTCTTTTTCACGTCTTTCTTTTTCGGGAGAAAAGTCGGTACCCTACACAATTGACGGAAAATTTTTGCTTTTTGCATTTTCGAGTTGTACGAACATTGCAATGCACACACAATTCATGTGCACATTGAGTCATGTCGTGTCATATCACTTTGATTTGAGTCACACGTGTCTTTTCACTTTGAGTCGAGTCAACCTCGAGTCGGTCAATCACATCGAGTCAAGTTTATACCTTGAGTCGTGTCAAGTCAATTAGTCAAGCAACGTTAAGCCTTAGGTCAACCCTAAGATGATTAAAAAGATTGGCAAAGTTCTATAGTAAAAATAAATACAGGTGCAGCAGAACAGGGAAGACCCTATCGCAGCGTTCGCGACGAACATAGCAAGAAATAAAACGGAAAATTGAATTTAAAGGAGAATCCGTGCTTGCACCAGTCCCTAGGCATTGGCGTCACTTTCTGTGCTTGGCGCCAGACGCCAATTCCAGCGCCTGGCGCTAATGCCATATGTTTGGCGCTGATTGATTTTCAGCAACGCCAAAGCAGCCAACCACCTGTTGGGGTTGTGCTAGCCTTCTACAATATATTTTGGGTTCCTTGGTACGCCAGTTAGCCCCTCTAAGCAATATTGACATGATTAAGTAGTCAGTTTGATTACAATTGCAATAAGTGATCGACCTGATGAAAGATCGTCTCACTTAGCTTAAAGCGCCTAGGCATTGGCTCAAAAGCAGAAAAAGCACTGACGTATAGGTTCAAAGCAACGAAAGCCCCGACGTACAGGCATAGCGGAAGCAAAGTTCGAGCGAGCTTTAAAGATCGACAAGTGTTGGTCTTCGGTAATTTTCTTTGGAATATTATCGCAACAACTGAGGATGACTTCAAGTAAAGTTATTTTCGACAGCGTTCGCTAAGATTGTGGAAGTTGTCACCAAAGATTTGAGAAGATGGCACGAGATGGGCGATCTTCGACAGCATTCGCTAAGATTGTGGAGGTTGTCACCCAAGATTTGAGAAGATAGCACGAGATGGGCGGTCTTCGACAGCATTCGCTAAGATTGTGGAGGTTGTCACCCGAGATTTGAGAAGATAGCACGAGATGGGCGGTCTTCGACAGCATTTGCTAAGATTGTGGAGGTTGTCACCCGAGATTTGAGAAGATAGCACGAGATGGGCGGTCTTCGACAGCATTCGCTAAGATTGTGGAGGTTGTCACCCGAGATTTGAGAAGATAGCACGAGATGGGCGGTCTTCGACGACATTCGCTAAGATTGTGGAGGTTGTCACCCGAGATTTGAGAAGATAGGGCGAGATGGGCAGTCTTCGACGACTTTTGCTATGATTGGAAAGGTTGTCATTATGATTCAAGAAAAGGCTCAAGATGTAGCAACATTGATCGACGGCGTTCCCTAGATTGCGGAAGATCGTCAAAACAAACAGCAAGACGGCGTTCCCTAGATTGTGGAGAGTTGTCACAAACAACTGAAGGTAATTTCGGGCGAAATTGTCTTCGATCATAGTTCCTAAGGCATGGAAGATGATCATAATGCGGATGAGAATTATTTCTAGAGAAATAATTTTTGATGGTATTCCCTTGGACGTGGAATATTATCGCAGCAGATAAGGTAGTTTCAGGCGAAGCAATCTTCTAATTTGGAAGCAGTTACAAGGCGTAGCGGTTTTTCAAACGGGATGACATTCTCTAGCTTGCAGGAGGTCATCAAAACAGATCGGTTACTTTTAGAGACGTGTGCTCGACGGTGCAAGATACGCGTTTCTTAACTCTGTTATCTGTTTAACTAACGCTAGTTTTGCATGTATCGGCGTTACAAGATTGATTTAGGATCGCAGAACGTTCTGAATCATTCTCCGTCCCTATCGTTACTTTGACTTTCGTTTTCGAAACTTGCGTTTCTCCAAACTCAGTCAAAGTGGGGGCTTCTGTAGACACCCATTTGTGTCTCCCCAAAACCAAACCCAGTGATGAGTGCCTTTCACGTCGAATCATAATCGAATGAAACGAAAGTGTGGAAAGGTCTAGTATTGCGGAAAGTTTTAATTCTTTTCTTTTCTCTCTATTTTTGAAAACTTTATTTTAGGAAAACAGCCAATCCGGTTTGGTTGGTCCATGATATGGGTCCAATAGTGGTGTAGTTGGATGGGGCTTACAAAGACCTTTCCAACCATATATTATAAGCCCAATTCCGATGAATATTGAGGAATTTATGGCCAATTTAGTAAACTGGGCCCGGTTTAAGTTTTAAGTACGGCCCAATGATCTAGGGGAGGGCCTAATATGATTTATCATTCCTAATGTAATTAGGAATGGTTTTGGTCTTCTAGAACATTCTAGAAGGTCTTATCATTCTTAATTCAATTAGGATTCTTTAGAGTTTTAATTAGATCAAATAGCATTTTCGACTGAAATTATATTATTTTATCTTCCAGTACGGTAAAATTATCAGATTTTCGAAAACGCGTTGAAATCCAATTTGGCGTCCAACCCCAGGCCTTGGCGCCTGGAATCAGGATTGGCGCCAGACGCCAGCCATTGGCGCCTGGCGCTAGCCACTGGTCCTGGCGCCAATGAGCCAGGGCGGCGCCAAGGTGGTTTTGCGATCTTCAGGCTCTGTTTTGATAAATTATCTTTTTTGGATGTTTTTCTCTATAAATATCGTATCAAAAACTCCATTTTCATCAATCAATTACCATTCATTAATTCTCTTCATTCAACATTAACATCTATCATTCACCAATTCTCTTTATTCTTAAGTCTTCATCATCATTATTCATCAATTAGTATTCATCTACAGTCAAATAATCCTTTTCATTCATCTCTTTTCATAAACTTTCATCAACATTCTCTTCTTTCTCTCTCTCTTTTCTAAACTAGCCTTTTCTCAAATAAATAATTCCGCATTCACAAGATCTAGAAACACTTAGCCATATTCGAAGTTTCCTTCGCCCTAGACGTGAAAGGTTTTAATTTCTGAGGGTTTGGTCCCAAATCTCTCTTTTAATTATTTAATTTAATTGTTTTGATTATTATTTTCCTTGAAGTTACTAACGTGTGTATTTTGTAATTAGAAAGAGGTACGAGGCATCCAAGTAAGTACTTTAATGGTTTAATTGATATTATGATGTAGATATCATGCTTAGATTGTTATTTTGATTCCTAGTATCATGTCTAGGGTAACTTTAATATCAAGTATGATTAAAAGTATGATGCTTCCTATATTCTCCCTAATATTTATGATTATTATGATTATGATTGATTATTATTATTTATTATGTTGCTTGATATATATTATATATTGTTATTGCTTGATCACCTTTTGTGTATGTTTAAAGGGAATTGGTACTTGCAATCACGCTTAATAAGATAATTAATAATCTTGTTTAGGGTTAATTGTGATTATAATTCAAGTGATCGCCAATAATAGATTTGTTTGTGCATTAAATTCAACCAACATAGATTAAACAGGTTTAGGGTTAATCTTATTGATTGTATGTTAGTCAGAAAGCGCACATGAATACGAGCAGAATAAAGTGGAGGCCTATTATTAGGGCAGGTTCAATCTTTTTAGGTTGGATTTGTACCATCATCCCCGAACCCTTATTTGGTTCATGACCTTATGGAGTTGACGATCTCTTGGATCGTTAAGGGGTGTAACCTTCACCTCGTGAACGGTTTACAAGTTCCTTAAAAACTTGTTGGCGACTCTTTTGCTCTATCTTCTTCCCTTTTGGACGCCACCGTACTTTAGTATATGATCACAGTGGGGTTCAAGCTAGTGGGATTTTAAAGGCTTGAAACTATTCCCTACAGGTAGTAAGGCAATTAGGGCTTTATACAACCTAACAGGAGCCGTCACTCTCCTTCTCTTAACTCTCTCTCCCCTCTTTCATCTCTTCCCTTAACTCACAATCACACACTCTCACAACAACTTAGCAAGCCTTTTATCAACCAAGTGAATCAATGTAATTGAACCACGCAAGGGTTCTTCGACTCTTCGGTCCCACCGCAGCCGAACGATGAACAACCGCGTGAGAAATCTTCACTGCAGCGGAACAACGGACAACCACCGAGAGATTCCCACCGCAGCGACAACCACACGAGTTTGAGTTCAGATTGCCAAGTTGTTCATTTGGGAATGATAATGGTGTTTGAGTGTTTCAGTGTTCTTCTCTATTTTACTCCGTATCTTTGATATTTTGTATTTGCAATTGCATTTTTTTTGAGGAATTGTATTTGCAATTGTTATTTTCAATTTTTTTATTGCAGCATTTTTTTAAGGATTTTTATTGCAGCATTAAACTTTCTTTATTTTAAGTTTTTTATTTTATTTTATTTGGGTACCCATCGACCCAACCCGAGAAATTCGGGTACCCAAAATCCGGCTACCCGAATTTCTCGGGTCGGGACATGGGCCGAGTAATTAACTACCCGAAAATCCGGGTACTCGCATTTTCGGGTACCCGAAAATCCGAGTACCCGAAAATGAGGGTACCCGGATTAGAACACCCCTAATCACCATTATACTACGTATATAATCTACTCTGTACTTTCATATATAATCCATAACTCCATACCATTCAAGAAATCCAATCTTTATTTTGGTGGATGGTGTTGTGCTAGAATTTTCACCCTAAATTCCTATGATCTACAGGTAGACAGGTTACAGGTTGCAGATTAGCAGAGTACAGGTCAAAGGTAGCTGCCAAGTTAAGACCAGGCAACAGAGCATATCCTCAAGGAATATTCTAAGGAATCTTCGAGTAGGGGAAGGTATAAAATGTTATCCAAAGAAGTCGGGACCACTACTAGCAGTCAAGCCGTTGAGAAAGACTAATTCACACGTGGGAGTACCAGACCTGGAGACGTGGAGAGAAAGTAGGAACAGCTTGAGGCATTAGCTCCGGATTCCTAGGGATTGTGGGAAAGAGCCGTTGATGATCTTTTCAGTGCTTTTCTAGTATAAATAGGCAAGCTTAATCATTATAGGAGGTATCAACAAAGACATTAGCCTTACTGCTAAGCATTATCATAGAGAACAATTACTGTTATTACTCATTCCATAATATGTAACCCGTATTGTAACCTGTTTCACCTAAACACCTAGTGGATTGGTGGACTCACAGCCACCCGCAGTTTTTACCCTTATTCTTGGGGTTTTCTGCGTCATCATTCTTTGTGTCTTCTCCTCTTCTTCCTCTTTTTCTTTTCCATTAATTCCTGTTAGCATATTTCGCCATTTCAATCTAGCTGTAATTATCGCAACCTAGGTCGAATCTGGTAGTCAGTTTTTTGACCAAAACAGTTTGGCGCCGTCTGTGGGGATACAGTTAGATAATTCGGCCCATCTTTCACAATGGGAGAAGATCCTGATCCAAACGCAAATGCATTAATCGAGCAATTGCGAGAAGAGCCGAAAGCCTCCATAGAGCGGAGGCAGAAGCTCGAAGAGGAATCTCAAGCAACTTTAGCAAGACTCAAAGCTGAATCTGAAGCATCCTTTGAAAAGCTACCCAAAGAGCTGGAATCTGTCAGGAGTAACAAGAAGAAAAGGGTTAAGATCGATGACATACCCCAGTTCACCATGGTCTCCTCTGATGAATCTGAAGGCGAAGATGCGGGAGAAGGATCTCGTGATGATGAGGAACAATCTGGTGGGAATTCCAACCCTATGGCCAGGGAAGTTGCCGTTATTAAAGCTCAAAACCGGAAAATGATGAAACTCCTGAATTGCTTACCAGGTGCTCCTATACCTGTAGCTTATGAATCTCGTGATGGGTTCGCTGAATCCCCATTTGTAGAGGAGATTGCTAAAGTACGTATTCCCGCAAAGCTAAGCATCCCCTCCTTCCAAAAGATGTACGACGGAACCACTGATCCCCAAGATCATGTGGCCCAATACAAGAAAAAGATGTGGCAATTGTCAATTCAGTGGGAACTAATTGACCCCACTATGTATAAGTCCTTTGGCGCTACTCTATCAGGACCTGCACTTCAATGGCTTATCAACCTCAAGCCAGGTACCATCGCCAGCTTCTCCAGCTTGGTGAACAAATTCTATCAGCAATTCGCCACCAGCCGAGAGCTGGATAAGCAAAGCAGTGACCTGTATCGGATCGTTCAGAAGCAGAACGAGACAACCCGACAGTACTGGGACAGGTTCAATCGAGAAATGGTCAGCATAAAAAATTGTGACCACTCAACTGCTATCGAAGCCTTTCGTAAAGGTATCAATTACAGATCCAGGTTGTATTATGAGCTGACAAGATATCCTTGCTCTTCATTTGAAGAAGTTAGGACCAGAGTAATGGCTGAAGTCCGCGTAGAAGAAGATGAGCATGCCAGGAGCTGGGTCGAAAGGAGACTGTCGGGATACCCGGGGAAT
Organism: Chenopodium quinoa; assembly: GCF_001683475.1. Lineage (NCBI taxonomy): Eukaryota > Viridiplantae > Streptophyta > Magnoliopsida > Caryophyllales > Amaranthaceae > Chenopodium > Chenopodium quinoa. The sequence goes on from NW_018742455.1 coordinate 1,983,325, forward strand.
CAATCCTCCAACAATCAAAACTCCGGCACCCGACAGAGTAGCTGGCAGCAAAGGCGCAACAACGTCAACAACATATCCGAGCCAAAAGCAGGTGAAAGCTCCAGCTGGCCAGCTATAGAGTACCATCTTGATATCAACTCTTATGGTTTCGACACCGATATAGTAGGAGTGGTAAACTCTCTCAAAGATATCGGGCAACCGGTAAGGTGGGCTAGGAAGAGTGACAGGGTAAAGTCGTATCCCCTAATCATAAATAATTACCTAAATCTCTAACTAAAGTAGATAAGGAATTAGGGTCGAACTCCACAGGGAAACAGGTCTTTTTAATTCTAATTAATTATTATAATCTAAATTATCTAAGTAACCAATACTTTTAGGTATGAATTCTATACTACGAAGAATAAGTTTAGGGAGAAAAGAAAAAATAATAAGGAAGCCTAGGGTCACAGGTTCACCAACAATTAATATTCCGGGATAGAACGAAGTAATTAATAATTAACAATGCATAGATAACATGATTAACAGGCTCTCGCAATTTATTAATCAACATAGATCTAACAGGCTCTCGCAATTTACTAGATCTAAGTTCCTATTAAAAATAGCCTTTAATATTAAATTAACATCTGCTCGATTCATCAATTCAATATTGCTAAACATTCACAATAAAATTACATCTGCTCGATTCATAATCTAATTGCAAAGAATTAAAACAATTCAATAGGAAATTATCATGTAATATCAATAATCAATAATAACAAACTATCCCTTCATATTAATTATGGATCCCCATAAACCCTAGAATAGAACTACTCACTAATCATCATAACTAAGCCAATCAAGTAAATAATTAAAAGCATAATCAAGAAAGCAATTAAAATAGCTGAAATTAAAAGGGAAGAAATTGTACCAAGAATAAATCTGGAATTAAAGGAAGTATTAAGAACAAAAGTTTAGAGAGAATTTAAGAGAGAGAAAAATACTAAGTAGAGAGAGAAAGTCTAAGAAAGAAGGTAAACTAATAATTCCGTACATAATCGTATTTAAACCTTTCCTAAAACAAGAATTAAAACTAAACTAATCAGCTACTAAGAAAACACGCGCCCGATCGGGCGAAGGGCCGCCCGATCGGGCTCGCCTTTTTACTCTGCCCTTGCTTGGTATGCTGCGCCTGATCGAGCCTACACTCACCCGATCGGGCGCGCTTCTTCCTGAGGCTTGCTTTTGCGTGCACTCGCCTGATCGGGCGTATTCTTGCCCGATCGGGCCCGACTTCTTCTCTGAGGCTTGGATTTCGATTGGGCTCGATTCCTCGGCCCAATCTGGATTTCTTCATTGGGTCTTGATTAATTGATCCAATAGCCCCGGTATCATATACCGAGCCCTTAATCACCGGCTCTCACCGATCCTGGGCTTCAAGAGTGGTCGTATCCTTCTAGCTTCCGTAGTCGATCCATAAAGCCCGGGAAAATGCTCCAAGAGTGCAATTTCCTGTAAAATACAACTAAAACTACGAAAACACTAGAACACACAAATTAGTAATAAAAGTGGTCCTAAAGAGCCAAAAACACTACTAATAACGACCAAGGGACGGGGGTAAAACACTATATAAAATGGACATATCAAAGAACGACAAACCCGACCACCAGAAGGATAAATCAAGGTGGTGTGAATACCATGGAGACCATGGGCATAGGGCTGACGAATGTAACAGTCTTAAAAGAGAAGTAGCCTGGCTGCTCAAAAGAGGCTATATGAAAGACCTCCTTGGAAATAAGGGAAAAGGACCTGAAATCAAGCGGGAAGCACTTCCATGTCCGCCGGCTTCGCCTACCTCGGGCGTTGTGATTCAAGCAATATCAGGAGGATCTAGCATCAGCGGTCTGACCTACTCCAATGCAAAGCGTATAGCAAGAGTTGGCACCTCAGCATCCAGCATCCCCGAAACCTATCCAAGCAGTGAAGAAAAGAAGCTGGATGATATGGCAATACTATTCGATGAGAGTAGGTTTAACGAGCCCGAGCATCATGATTTCTTGGTAATCTCCCTCCATGGGGGTCATTGCAAGATGAAAAGAGTACTAGTAGATAACGGAAGCTCGGCCAACATAATTTTCAAAGACGCTCTAGATCAAGCCGGCTTCAAAGACTCCGACATCACCAAAAGGTCTACGGTCCTGGTCGGGTTCAACGGCGAACCTATGAATTCCTTAGGAGAAATCTAGCTGCCTACGCTGCTCAAAGGAATCAACATGATGCATAAGTTCTACGTGATAGACTGCAAAACCGCTTATAATGTGATAGTAGGAACCCCTTGGATCCATAAAATGAAAGTTATCCCATCTACCTATCACCAGCTGCTCAAATTTCCAAGCCCGTGGGGAGTGGCAGTAGTCGAAGGAGAAAGGAAGCAAGCGCGGGAATGCTACCAGCTCGCCCTAAAACCCCATGGCCCCGCCATCTAGCAATTACAGAAAAATCCAACACCTAAGCGCCCAGACGAGCTACAATTAGATGAAGTTGTGCTGGATGAATCAAATTCGGAGCAAAAGGTCAAAATCGGAGCTACATTGACAACGGATCAGAAAGAAGCTATCATCAAGTGCCTCAGAGAAAATTCAGATTGCTTTGCATGGTCGCACCAGGATATGACGGGAATCAATCCTGAAATCATCACTCATAAGCTGAACGTGGATCCCAATGTAAGGCCGGTGAAGCAAAAAAGGAGGAAATTTGCGCCAGAGCGCAATCAGATCATTAACGAGGAAGTCCAGAAGCTATTAGATACCGGGAAAATAAGGGAAGTTGAGTACCTAGATAAGCTAGCTAACATGGTTGTCGTCAGCAAGAAGAATGGAACCTGGAAAGTCTGCATCGACTTCACAGACCTGAATAAGGCATGCCCCAAAGACCCGTTCCCTCTCCCTCATATAGACTCAATGGTAAATGCAACAGCTGGCCACGAGCTCTTCACTTTCATGGACGCGTATTCCAGCTACAACCAGATCTTAATGCACCCAGATGACCAAGAGAAGACGGCTTTCATGACAGATAAAGGAATCTACTGTTACAAGGTAATGTCGTTCGGCTTGAAGAACGCAGGTTCAACCTATCAAAGGCTAGTCAACAAAATGTTCAAGGATCAGCTGGGGGACACCATGGAGGTATACATCGATGATATGTTGGTAAAGTCGAAGAAAACAGCTGATCATGTGACCCATTTAGAAGAAACATTCAGCATTCTGCGGAAGTACGAAATAAAGCTGAACCCGTCCAAATGTTCGTTCGGAGTAGCTGCAGGTAAGTTTCTGGGCTACATAGTCACCCAGCGAGGAATCGAAGCTAGCCCAGACCAGGTACGCGCTATAATCGATATTCAATCACTTAGAAACTTGAAAGAGGTACAAAAATTAACAGGTAGAGTAGCTGCATTAAATAGGTTTATTTCGAGATCATCAGATAAATGCCACCTATTTAACAACGTCCTAAAGAAAAATAAAGGTTTTAATTGGTCTGATGATCACGAAAAGGCCCTACAAGACCTCAAACACTATTTAATGACGCCACCTTTATTATCTAAACCTGCTGAAGGAGAGTCTTTGCAGCTTTACCTCGCATTCAGCACCCAAGCTGTTAATGTTGTCTTAGGAAGGGAGGCTGAAAGCCAGCAGTTACCTGTTTATTATGTGAGCAAAACTCTCCTCAGTGCTGAAACCAGATACTCCTCTCTTGAAAAAACTAGTTTTGGCACTGATCGTAGCTAGCAGAAAACTTCGCCATTATTTCGAAAATCACCCAATAGTGGTGAAAACTAACTATCCCGTGAAGGTTGTTTTGCGCAGACCAGAGTTAACAGGTCGAATGAGCAAATGGGAAATTGAGCTAAGTGGATTTGGTATTGTGGGGAATATTTTCAAGCCTTTAAAATCCCACTAGCTTGAACCCCACTGTGATCATACACTAAAGTACGGTGGCGTCCAAAAGGGAAGAAGATAGAGCAAAAGATTCGCCAACAAGTTTTTAAGGAACTTGTAAACCGTTCACGAGGTGAAGGTTACACCCCTTAACGATCCAAGAGATCGTCAACTCCATAAGGTCATGAACCAAATAAGGGTTCGGGGATGATGGTACAAATCCAACCTAAAAGAGATTGAACCTGCCCTAATAATAGGCCTCTACTTTATTCTGATCGTATTCATGTGCGCTTTCTGATTAACATGCAATCAATAGGATTAACCCTAAACCTGTTTAATCTATGTTGGTTGAATATTAATGCACAAAAAAATCTATTATTGGCGATTACTTGAATTATAATCACAATTAACCTAACAAGATTATTAATTATCTTATTAAGCGTGATTGCAAATACCAATTCCCTTTAACCTTCAATAAAAGGTGATCAAGCAATAACAATATACAATAATATGCATATCAAACAACATAATAAATAATCATCATCAATCATAATCATAAATGTTAGAAAGAACATAGGAAGCATCATATTCTTAATCATGCTTAATATTAAAAACACCCTAGACATGATACTAGGAATATCATAACATAAACACATGATGTCTACATCATAAAATCAATAAAATCAATAAACTACTTACTTGGATGCCTCGTACCTCTTTCTAATTACAAAATACACACGTTAGTAACTTCAAGGAAAATAAATAAACAAAGCAATTAAATTAAATAATTGAAAGAGAGATTTGGGACCAAACCCTCAGAAATTAAAACCTTTCACGTCTAGGGCGAAGGCAACTTCGAATATGGCTAGGTGTTTCAAGATCTTGTGAATGCGGAATTTTGTGTAAAACAAGCAAAGTATTAGAAAAGAAAGAATGAATGAATGATGATGAAAGTTGAAGAAAAGAGATGAGTGAAAAGGATTATTTGACTGTAGATGAATGCTAATTAGTGAATGATGAAGATAGTTGATGAAGACTTAAGAATAAAGAGAATTGGTGAATGATAGATGTTAATCCGTCCTTCAAAAAGGAGTTTTTGATACGATATTTATAAAGAAAATCAGCCAAAAAAGATAATTTATCAGCCAATGGCTGGCGTCTGGCGCCAATCCTGGTTCCAGGCGCCAAGGCCTGGGGTTGGACGCCAAACTGGATTTCAACGCGTTTTTGAAAATCTGATAACTTTCCCGTACTGGAAGATAAAATAATATAATTTCAGTCGAAAATGCTATTGATCTAATTAAAACTCTAAAGAATCCTAATTGAATTAAGAATGATGAGACCTTCTAGAATGTTCTAGAAGACCAAAACCATTCCTAATTACATTAGGAATGATAAATCATATTAGGCCCTCCCCTAGATCATTGGGCCGTACTTAAAACTCAAACCGGGCCCAGTTTAGTAAATTGGCCATAAATTCCTCAATATTCATCGGAATTGGGCTTATAATATATCGTTGGAAAGGTCTTTGCAAGCCCCATCCAACTACACCACTATTGGACCCATATCATGGACCAACCAAACTGGATTGGCTGTTTTCTTAAAATAAAGTTTTCAAAAATAGAGAGAAGAGAAAAGAAAAGAAATAAAACTTTCCGCAACACTAGACCTTTTCACACTTTCGTTTCATTCGATTATGATTCGACGTGAAAGGCACTCATCACCGGGCTTGGTTTTGGGGAGACACAAATGGGTGTCTACAGAAGCCCCCACTTTGACTGAGTTTGGAGAAACGCAAGTTTCGAAAAACGAAAGTCAAAGTATCGATAGGGACGGAGAATGATTCAGAACGTTCTGCGATCCTAAATCAATCTTATAACGCCGATACCTGCAAAACTAGCGTTAGTTAAACAGATAAAAGAGTTAAGAAACGCGTATCTTGCACTGTCGAGCACACGTCTCTGAAAGTAACTGATTGCTTTGATGACCTCCTGCAAGCTAGAGAATGTCATCCTACTTGAAAACCGCTACGCCTTGTAACTGCTTCCAAATTAGAAGATTGCTTCGCCTGAAACTATCCTCCTCCGCAATGATAATATTCCACGTCCAAGGGAATACCATCGAAAATTATTTCTCTTGAAATAATTCTCATCCGCATTATGATCACGTTCTATGCCTCAGGAACTATGATCGAAGACAATTTCGCCCGAAATTACCTTCAGTTGTTTGTGACAACTTTCCACAAGCTAGGGAATGATGTCGAAGACATCTTCTCTTGAAGTCATCCTCATTTGATGCGATAATCTCCCAAAGGAAAATACCGAAGACCCACGCCCGTCGATCTTTAAAAGTTCGCCTGAACTTTGCTTTTTTTGCTATGCCTGTACGTCGGCGCTCTTTGCTCTTGAACCTATATGTCGGTGCCCTTTTGCTAATGAACCTGTATGTCGGTGCCTTTTGCTAATGAACCTGTATGTCGGTGCCTTTTGCTAATGAGCCAATGCTTAGGCGCTTTAAGCTTAATGAGACGATCTTTTCATCAGGTCGATCACTTCATGTAATCAAACCGACTACCTAATCATGTCAAATTGCTCAGAGGGGCTAACTGGCGTACCAAGGAACCCAAAATATATTGCAGAAGGCTAGCACTACCCCAAAAGGTGGCTGGCTGCTTTGGCGTCGCTGAAAATCGATCAGCGCCAACTTTTTCGCATTAGCTCCATGCGCTGAAATTGGCGTCTGGCGCCAAGCACATAATGTGACGCCAATGCCTAGGACTGGCGCCAGCACGGGAATCACTTTAAATTCCCGTTTTCAGTTCATTTCGTGCTCTGGTTTGTTGCGAACGATGCTCGAAAGAAGTCGGAACTTCAATTGATCGTTGCTCATTCGTTTCTCAACCGAATTTGCTCAAATTTGTTGCAAATCAAAGCTCTTTTCATCCATATTCCCGATCTATGTAAGTTTCTTTCCAACTCACACCGGTTTTTATGAATTATTGGCATGTTCATTCACGAATTTCATGAAAATTCGAAACTTATAATGCTCAATTTGCTTTATTTATCAAGTTTTATTCCATGAAATTGCTTGTTTATGTTTGTATATTGCCTTGGGAGTAATTTGAGACTTGTTTGACTCAATTTGGCGAAGAAATGAGCAATCCGTCATTGTTGGACCTCCTAAGGTCGTGAAAAACAATGTGGCTCGTTCTTGATGTTTTTGCTAGCAATTCTTGTTCAATTTGTCACAATAATCACTATAGTGTTGCAAGAAATTGTTTGATCGCTTGAAAAATGCTTATCATGCTCAATTCGAATTGGTGCTCTGTTTTAGTACCACGTACTCTGTTTTTGCGAACATAGTATCATGCGACTAGGCAAACCTTTAGATACTATAGAACCTTGATTTATGATGATTCTATACAATGTAGCATGGCTAGACAACGAGGCTCTGGTTAACGATCCCGAAACACTAGACGGGAGCATGAGCCCGTGGAGGACGACACTACACCGTCCACTTCGCTTGGTCAATTCCCAGAGTGGGATGAGCAGACCTTGTTCTTTGCCCCTATCCACCACATTTCTGAGAGGGTGAGACGGGGAACCGAGTCGGGAAGGACATGACATCACGGCTCTGGCTGCGATGGTCTCGGCGATTTGTATAGGATGCATATCGCCAGAGATCGAGAGACGAGACTCCTATGGGAGTCTTGCGGGTTGGTTGCCCTATTTGAGACCTCCGAGGCTATGGTCGCCTCCAGCGGGGGTCACCACGTAGTACGCGCTCTGGTGGAGTTCTTTTGGGACACCACCAACACATTTCATTTTCCATGGGGTGAGATGATGGTCACTCCTACAGACTTCAGTCTCATCATAGGACTGGAGTTCTCTTCTGTGCCACTGCCATTCGACGACGGTGTCGACGTCTTTTCTCCGGAGGTCGAGGAACTACTGGGGCCGATTGCTGTTCGGGCCCGAGCTGAGGTCGAGACGACTCAGTTTAGTGCTAGAGGGATTCGCCGCTCGGCGCTGGCAGCGACTCTTAATGACGATGCGACCACCCAAGAGCAGCGGGTGCGCATATTTGTGCTGATGTTATTGTCAGGGACATTCTCCCCTAATAGGGGTAGTAGGGCATTACTTTACTATCTCCCTGCTGTTCGCGATCTCCGGCGGATCGGGACTTATGACTGGGCCAGCTTGGCCTATACTGACTTTGTTCGCGCACTGAGGGACTCGTGTCGCCACCGGTCTCTTAGGACGAATGTCGCTTTGTCTGCTTTTTGGAAAGTTGTAGAGGTAAATATTATTCCCTATAAAGTTTAGCCCTATATGTTTAGTTATCATTCACTTATTCTTTAGCTTTTTGTAGATCTGGTTCTATGAGTACTTTCCTTCCATTGCGCCGGCGAGACCATCGCCGAGGGGGTATCCGGTGAGCGCCTCTTGGGGCGGCCACCATGTGGACCTGTCTACTGCACGCGTCCGGAGTCGGATCATCTCGGTATGATTTTTGGCGCTTATCTTGCTCTTCTGCGATGTTTTATACATGTTCTTACCCGATTGGTATTTTTATAGGGACCTGAGGTAGTATACCGGCCATGGGGTGGTTAGACAGTCCCTGGATTAGCTGCACAGTACTCTGCTGAGCGCCATTACTTTCTGGGGACCTACGGAGCAGTTGCGTATTTAGGAGAGAGAGTTGCTAGACAACACTCTTCCGATGTCTTTGTCGTTCCTGCTCCTCCACCACGCCACATGTTCGACGAGAGAGAGTTGTCGAGCATGGCTGAGGAGCCTGGTTCTCTTTGGCGGTCCCATGTGATCCTTAGGCGGAGTTATGCTGAGGAGCTACTTCCTTTGTTAGCTCCAGCCCCCGTGCCGGCCGAGGATATGAGGGTAAGATTCTTGGCTTTTTGTTTTTCGCTGAGTAGCCCCCAAGTAACACCTTACTGATTTCTTTCTGTTTTATCAGGATGGTCCCACTGAGTTTGTGCCACCCCGTATGTCCATCCATTACCAGGGGATGTACAGGCCGATCGAGGAGATGATTTCTCCGGATACTGAGGGCGAGCGCTTCGTGGAGCGGTCGATTCCTCTTCATCAGACCAGAGTAAGTATAGCTCTAATTCAGAATCTCGTATTCAGTTATCATGCATTTTTACTGACTTAACTTCCCTTGACAGTTCTCACGCGACGTGGTTTCGGCTATGGCACGATGCATAGATGCCTTCCGGAGCCAACTCGTCTGGATGAGGAATGCAGCTACCTGTCGTCGAGACGACGCTGTCCGAGAGGTAACTTTTCTTTACTTATTGTTTCTGCACTATGCTTCAGTTTTCACCTTGTTTTTGATTTATTTCTTTTTACAGGGTCAGCCGATCGCTTCTCACACCCGTACGAGGCCTGAGGGGCGAAGAGAGCCGGCGAGGACTAGCTCGAGACGCCGTCGCACTTCGTCAGGAGGTAGAGGTAGCCGTTCTGAGGCTGCTCGAGCCGACGGATCTGAGGGCTCAGGGTCTTCTTCTGAGGAGGTTCCGGCTGCACCGTTAGGAGAGGTTACCTCGGCTTTCAGAGGTGGTGGGATGTACGAGGTTGGCTCGTCATCGCAGCAGCCTCCGCGGTCTCAGCCTCAGGTTGGCCTTGGCTGGAGCGGTCTTGTTTTGAGTTTCCCTCCTCCTACGGAGATTGGAATTGGTGCTGAGGCTGGAGCTGGTGGAGAGGTGACTCCTCGGACGGCGCAGTTTTATGGCATGATGGGCCTACGTCCTCCGGCGCCGTAGTTTATTTCTGTATATGCATTTTATTTTGACTTTTTATAGAACTTTGCCTTTGACTTGTTATTTAGACACTCTGTTCTGTAAATCTATTATTATGTATTATTATTATGTTAGTATATGTTAGTGTGTGCAAATGTGATAACAATTTTGCGCAAAAATTCCGTCATTTTTATTATTGATGGAGGGTATTATCCGACTCTCTCCCCCAAAAGGAAAAAATAAAAAGGGAAAATAAAACGGAGAGAAAGGCAGATTTTTGAATGTTAATCTAAAATCCAAAAAAAAAAGAATAAAAAATTAACTAAACATAATTGCTATATTTAATTAATTAAGAAAAGGATAGAAAGATATTTAGAAGAAATTAAAACGGGGCCATAAAGTCATTAACCGACTCCAATTTAATATCAAAACGCAAATTGAGCACGCGCGGCTATCTTGCTGACTTGGCACCAGCTGGCGCCAGCCTGTGGCGCGTGGCGCCAGGCGCTATTGCTAGCGTGTGGCGCCAAGAGCAGATGGGTGACGCCAATTTCGGGTGTGTGACGCCAGTTGACGCTGACTACGTATTCAAGTCAGGTTGAAATTCCTCACAATTTGTGCATAAATAGCCCCCTGCTCAGCCGATTATTCACATAATTCCAGCGAAAAAATTATTCTTCTCTTTAGGAAAAATAATAATCATGTCTTTAGCCACTAAAACCTTCACCCAATATTCTCATGAATGGTGTCGATCTCTCAATGCTAGAGAAAGAAAAGAATTGGATTTATCTCACTTGGGGGGAATATATGGCATTAAAGGGGTAGATCTAGACATAGACTTCATTCATACCGCTTTAGAATATTGGAACATTGACACACATTGTTTTAGAATAGGGTATGACGAAATTAGCCCTTTGCCAGAGGAATTTGGTGCTATTTTAGGCTTCCCTGCAATAGACCTGGTAGTGATCCCTAGAGTAGATGCATATTACTATAAGGATTTTGAGCGCTTCTTTAATTTGAAGGAAAGGGATTTATCAAGGATAGTGAATGGCAACGTGGTGAAATTAAAAGAATTCGCACGCTATTATTTTGATAAACCGCTTTCTGAATCTCTTCACATATATAGAAGAAGGGCATTCTTATTCTGCATGCTTAATCAATATTGTCTTAGTAGTGGTAAAATTAATGAGGGTCGATCAATTATAACCACTGTGCTAGGACAAATTGAATCAGGGAGAAATCCGATGCCTTTAATAGTTGGAGAGACTATGATTGGTCTAGATGAGTTGAAAAGGGACCCAAAAGCACCTCTTCGCGGTTCTCCAATTTTATTACAGGTAGAAAAATAATATTTTTAATTGGCCAGAAATTGAAAAATATATTTTTGTATTGTAATATTGATTTATTTGCGTTGAATTTTTTTTTTTTTTTTCAGATGTGGCTAATGGAAAGGCTAGGATTAATTAGCCCTCCGGACGACATTGAAAGTTATACGCCCACTTGCTTTGTAAGAAGAAAGAAGCGCATCCCTAAAATTGGGCGCCATGGGTGGAAGAAAGTCTTTGAATCACGTGACTTTGCTATCAAGTGGGTCATCCCATGGTGGAAAATAAAAAGGATGGTTGGTGTTAACAAGCAACCTTTCTGCCGTCTTCCAAGCTTGTCTCTCATGACATATTATTATCCCTGCAGAGTAAAGAGACAATATGGCTTGCTTCAAAATATTCCTTCCGGGGATCTTCGTCCTCCCTATGAGTATCCCATATCTCAAGTAGTAGATAAATTTGACACGTACTGGAGCGCTAGACCTTTATGGGAAGTGAGTACTCAAAAGGTTCCCCCTTCTTTGCCTAATGATGTAAAGAAGTGGTTGCTGAAGAAGTCTTCAATTGATCAGGGTAGGACTGATGTGAAGAATCGTCTAGGTGACAGGGTGACACCGGCCAAGGAACGCTTAGGTGCAAGAATTGAGTTCAAGACACCTATAATGCCTAAGAAGAAGAATTCTACTAAAGACAAGGGGAAAAGGAAAGCTACCACTACAGACAAAAAGGTTTGGGTGGAAAAGAAGCATGGGGTGCTAGCTGAAGGCGAAACAATCTATTCTAAGATTGAATGTAGGTCCTCTAAAGGATGCCTACTAGCCAAAGTAATGGATGAAGAGGAGGAGGCAGAAAAGAATTGGAAAAGAGCAAAGAAGGAGAAGAAAGATTAGAACATTGCTTAGCTTTCGATTTATTAGATTCTTAGTTTTTATTTAAAGTTAATTTATTTCAGCTTTATTTAAATTCCATTAACAATGCAATTTTATTTTATTAATGAAATTTCAGCTTTCAATTAAATTGTTACTTTGAATTTGTTTTATTAAAGCAATAAAAAACCGAAAAAATTGATTTTCCAGAAATTCTTCGAGTACGGAAGTCGAAAATTTTCCGAAAAATGCCGAAATTCGCCCAGATTTTATTATTGAATTGGCGTCAATAATTGCGAATTGGCGCCAGATATTAAGGTCTGGCGCCAGGCGCCAATACTGTCGTCTGGCGCTAATGGCCTATTGCTGGCGCCAGGCTCTGTTCTGCGACGCCAGTTGCTTTTCCGACTTTTGTTGACTTTTTGTTGATTCTGGAATGCGGAGATGTCGAAAAATAAAGTGGCCACACCCGTAATGGGTTGCCTACGTATCCTTTCTTAAGGAATCAGGATGAACGTAGCTCTCTTGAGTATCCTACTCAAGTAATTATGGGTAGTATTTTTTAAGTCGGTCAAGATTGGTCATGTTTGAGAATTCATTGCCATCCATGTCAGTTAATTTTGCTGCACCACCTGACAGGATTGTTTTGACAATGTAGGGGCCAGACCAATTAGGTCTAAAATTTCCCCTTGGATCTAAAACATTTTTCCTTAGTGCCTTTAATACCAAATCTCCTATTTTGATATTTCTTGTCTTGACCTTCTTATTAAAATGTCTAGCCATACGAGTTTGATAACACTGAGTGTGATGTAGAGCTTCTAGTCGTTTTTCGTCGAGTAGGATCAATTCTTCATACCGTGCCCTAGTCCATTCGACTTCATCGAGTTTACTTTCTAGCGCAATACGTAGAGATGGTATTTCTAGTTCGACAGGTTGTACGGCATCCATTCCATATACCAAAGAAAATGGTGTATTTCCTGTTGACATACGGATTGACGTACGATAACCCCACAATGCAAAGTGAAGCTTCTCAGGCCAATCCTTGTAATTTTCTGTCATTTTCTCGATGATAGTCTTTAAATTTTTATTAGCTGCCTCGACTGCTTCGTTTGCTTGAGGTCTATAAGGGGATGAATGATGATGTTGGATACCATATTTATGTAGCAATTCTTCACATTCGGCTTGAAAGTGAATTCCATTGTCACTTATCATTTCATGTGGGACTCCGTATCGACAAATGATATTTCTCTCGATAAAAAGTGCTACATGTTTTGCGGTGAGTTTAGCATATGATTGTGCTTCAACCCACTTCGTAAAGTAATCAATCGCTACTAGAATAAATTCATGGCCTCCTGTCCCTGGAGGAGCGATCTTGCCAATTATGTCAATTCCCCATGTAGAGAATGGCCATGGTGATGTGTAGGTGTAGAGCAAAGATGGAGGAACGTGCTGTAAATTGGCATAAATTTGACACTTAGGGCATCTTTTTACATATTGATGGCAATCCCTATTCATGGTAGTCCAATAATACCCTTCTCGCATTATTTTCTAGACTAACATTTTGCCGTTTATATGAGTTCCACAGATTCCTTCGTGGACCATTCTCATTATTCTTTGTGCGTCCACCTTCCCTACACATAGGAGGGCTCGACCTTTAGGTACCCTTTTATGTAGCTCGTTGTCTATGAGTACATATTGAGAAGCCAAAAGTCTCAAGGCTCGCTTAGCTCTTTTGTCAGCATGAGGAGGGTATTCTCCATTGGTGACATAGTTGAGAATGTCTGTGTACCATGGTTTTTCTTCTCGTTCTTCATCTTCGTCTTGGACTGGATTGTCATCTTCTATAGCCTGTATATATGCGGTTTGTGCCTTTTTTCGATAGTTAGCGGCATTTGCTCGATATCCGTGGGAATCCTAACCATTGAGGCTAATCTTGCCAAGGCATCAGCAAATTGACTTTCTTCTCTATGTAGATATGTGTATTCTACCTTCTCTAACTGATCGGTAAGAGTTTCTAGATAAGTTTGGTAAGGAGCTAGGCTTTCACTCCTTACTTTCCACCTTTTAGATATTTGATTGATGATTAGAGAGGAATCTCCGAATATCCTTAACTTCTTTACACCCAATGTCAGGGCTGTTTCAAGGCCTACCACACATGCTTCATATTCAGCAGCATTGTTGGTAACGTCGAAATCAAGCTTTATTGAGATTGGGACGTGTTCTTCTTTAGGTGATACTAGTAGCACTCCGACACCACATCCCTTTTGGTTTGAGGCTCCGTCAAAGTACAAGGTCCAAGTATCATCTTCGGTGACCATCAAATCTTCATCTGGAAATTCACTGTCCTGTATTTGGTGTCGAGTCTTCTATTGGAAAGTCTGCCAGAAAGTATGACACCACGGATCCTTTAATAGCTTTTGTGGCATAAACCGTACATCGAACTGGGCTAAGTTGACTATCCATCTTGAAATACGTCCATTGAGCGTTGATTTCTCGAACAAGTATTTGAGTGGATCCAATCGAGATACCACGAAAACGGTATGCACCAACATGTAATGTCTCAACTTAGTTGTGGCCCACACCAAAGCGAGGCACAATTTCTCGAGTGGTGTATAGCGTGTTTCGTATTCGAACATCTTCTTACTTAATTAATAGATTGCATTCTCTTTGTTTTCTACCTCTTGTGCTAGCATGGCTCCCATTGTCTCTTTGGTAACCGGCAAATATAACCTAAGAGGTATTCCAGGAAGTGTTGGCGCTAATACGGGAGGATTTGCGAGATAGGCTTTGATCCGGTCAAAGGCTTTTTGACACTCGTCATCCCATATTACTGATATATTCTTCTTAAGCTTTTTGAAGATTGGTTCACATATCGTTGTTAATTTTGATATGAACCTACTTATGTATTGTAACCGGCCAATGAATCCTCGAATCTGTTTCTCGGTCTTGGGCGGTGGCATTGACATGATTGCTTTAATCTTGGTTGGATCTATCTCTATTCCTCTAGAGCTTATGACGTATCCAAGAGCTTTCCCGAGGTTACTCCAAAAGCACATTTTGAGGGATTTAACCTCATATTATATTTTCTTAGCCTTTCGAAAAATTTCCTTAAGGCTACTTGATGGCCTGGACGGTCTTTTGATTTCACAATCATGTCGTCTACATATACCTCGACTTCTTTGTGCATCATGTCATGGAGCAAGGCAGTTGATGCACGTTGGTAAGTAGCACCTGCGTTTTTCAACCCAAATGGCATTACCGTGTAACAGTAAGTGTCCCATGGTGTGATAAAAGTTGTCTTCTCCATGTCTTCTTCGCCATGAGAATCTGATTGTACCCTGCGTATCCATCCATGAATGAGAGGAGCGCGTGATTTGCTGTGTTGTCTACCAGAATATCGATGTGTGGCAAAGGAAGTCGTCCTTTGGACTTGCCTTATTTAGATCTCTATAGTCGACACACATCCTTACCCTTCCATCTTTCTTGTTACTGGGACGACGTTAGCGATCCATTCGGGGTATTTGGATACCTTGATGAAACCTGCAGTTATTTGTTTTTGAACTTCTTCTTTTATTTTAAGTGTTACGTCGGGTTTCATTCGACGTAGCTTTTGTTTTACAGGTTTCATTCTGGAATTAATGGTATAGTGTGTTAAGCTATTTCTCTGTTAATTCCTGCATATCTTCATATGACCAAGCGAATACATCGATAAATTCTTTAAGCAAGTTAATGAAATCGGTTTCTTTCTTGTTTATTCAATGTTAGTCCGATTTTAACTTCTCTTTTATGAGTTGAATCATTTGAGATGTCAACTGTTTCAGTCTCTTCAATTACTGTGTTTTCTTTTCAAGTGTTTCCATTGCTTTAATAAATTCTTTATCTTTTTTCATCGTTAGCTAAGCAATGTTCGTCATCTTGGGTTAGGGAAGAACACGAGAAGTAAGGAGAATGAGCGATATTATTATACTCTGAGATCATTACATCAAAGAGTGATATGTCCTCAGGGACTGGATCACTAACTATCCTAGGAGAAGAAACAGAAGGGAAGGGAAGGCGTTATAGCTAAAGACTTAGAAGATTCTAAAGGGAAAGACTCTGACTCAGACTCTGACTCTGACCCTGACGATTCTTCAAACATTGGCCCTTGTCCTGTCGTGATTGATATCTTCCTCCCACTTGGAGTAATCACCTTGA